>NC_060070.1:149095815-149404522 GCF_922984935.1 Meles meles
GTTTAGCTTTCAGGTCAGACAGAAGAGAATGTGAAGTCTAAGCCTTCCATTTATTTACTATGGTCAAGTCTCTTTGCCTGTATCAGCCTTATTTTTCTCACATAGAAAATGAGAACAGTAATGCTAATCTTAAAGAGTGGCTGTGATAATTAAGGAAATAAATATAATTTCACTGACAAGTCTTAGCACATCAATTTCCTAAAACTCTGGCCATGTCCTCCGAAAATTATCTTCCCTCAACTCCAAACCACAGCAGATAATTCTTAAGAAATACACTTACTCAGGGCCACAGTGAAATCACACTGACCTTATCCTATACAGGCAACAAATCATGGCTTGCTATTTGTGAGTTTCATCCTTGAATTCCAGTTATATCTGTTGCCAGAAACTCCTATGTTTATAGGTTGCCCTTTAAAAGACACAGAATTACTCATGTCCTTAAAAATCCTGGACTTGCATCAGCCAGAAGCTTTGAGACTCACTCCTTCCCCCCGCACACCCGTCATTACTTCCCATCTTTCATCCCTTTCAACATGACACCACTGGCAGGGTGCCTGGGAGGAAACTCATGACCCACACAGTTAACTTGCCTCAAGAGCAGTAGACAGACAGGCTTACTTAACCCAGAAGGTACCAAGAAATAACAGCTTGGAAATGGAGACTGGACTGAGCTAATACACAGGCAGCCAGGAGAACTATCATTTACAGAAGGGCGTGCAATGTTTGAGCACAGATTAGCTCACTCTGAAGGCAATGAGCCAGAAGGCACGTTTCACTGTTAATTATGAGATAACTGGTATGTCTCTGCTCTACATATTCAAGGGAATTTGGTCAGCCAAAGGAGTGTATATCCATCTTGTTCCCACGCAAGCCGCCAGGAGCAAATCTGTGACTCAAACCAAGGTAATGTAATATATTCAGCTATACTTTCAACCCCTTCCCACTAAGTGCCCCCAAAGAGAAAATCATTAAATGTTACCTGTTTTACATAAGTTTGAATCCTTAATTATATCCGACCTAGAACAATTATTCTGGGTCTGTGAGTACATATGAATGTATTCTGAAGAAAGTTAGGGAGAAATCAGTTTCTTTCTCAAATATTTCACTCCAATGACTTACTTGGCTGTCCAATTTAACACATCTAAAACAGAAAATGAGAAAACTAAGGATACGAGTGAAGGCAAATTGAAGAGAAACCAGAGAAACTGGTGTTACCATCAGGCTGCCTTGTTCAAGCCTTTTTATGTCAAAGAGGAGCATTCACTCTAGAGCTGGAAGGGAAGAATCACTATGGAAATTTTACTTTGTTAGTTTAACAGCCCAAACAGCCCAAGTGTCTAGTAACAAGCATCATCATATTTGACCTGTTCTTTTTATTCTCCTTCCTCTTTAAGCATTCTGGTACAGTGACTGAGATGATGATGATGAAGATGAAGATGATGAAGGTGATGATGATGATGATTTCCTCAATAATTCCTTGGGCAATAGTGAAGGCATGTTGGAGGCATAACCACCTTGAAGTAAGAATATCCTCTCCTGAACTGGGGGGGAGAGCGGCTGGCTGCCACAGGGCTAGGGAAAAGCAGGGATGGGAAGAGGAAGTCATGTCATTTCCTCCTTTCTACTGTTAACTACAGTTAACTACCATTTTTCAAAAACAGACACCTCTCTATTCAGTGACTTCCTTGGGCCTAAGATGAATCATAGTCCATAAATATTTGACAGTTTTCAGCTGTGCGTTGTAACTGCAAGAAGAGGTGGAGGAGAGGCACCTATTCTATCATTTAACAAATATTTGTTCAGCCCTGTTACATGCCAAGGATTCAGCTAGATGCTAGCACTATGAACATAGAGACCATGTCGTTTCCTAGAGAGTTCACAGCTCATAAAGGAACATAGATGTTTATAAAAATGATCTCAACATCACAAGATATTTTTATAGTGGCATGGGGTCATGCACAATTTCATCAGAACCACAGTAAAGAAGAAAGTGTAAGTCTGGCAACAGGCTGTGGGGCTTCCATATAAAAGTTAAATATATGGAGCCCTGGAGCTGAGCCTAGAATGGGAGTGTGCCAGACAGAATAAGAGGAAGGTATTACAGGCCAACAAAGAGCATAGAAATGAGAAGATCACTAGTAGTGGCCAGATTAACCCGAGGTTTAAAAGGTGAGGCTAATGGAAGGGACAAGGGACCAGAATTTCGATTTTTATCCTCTAGATGACGGAGACTCACAGAAGACTTTGGAGCAAGGAAATAATAGAAGCAGTTTCAAGGCTGAAAGGATCACCTCTCCTGGAAGCAGAGGAAGATGTGCATTGGAGGAAAGCCAAATGGAGATGGGAAGGTTGCTGGAATGGTCCACATGGGAGGATGATGGCAGTGTCATTGGGGGTAAGAGGAGTGTAGAAATAGCAAAGAACACAGGGGCACAGGAGACATTTGAGTATTAGGGTCAAAGATGTTTGTCTGGGCAAACCCAAGAGAAGCACATTAACATGAGAAATTCATTCATTAGTTTCCAGGAGGAAACTATTGAGCAGTACTAACTTGAATTACACAAAACATTCTATATTTGACAGAATGATCCAGGAAATATTTAAAAAGTATTAAATTCTCTCATCCTTTCAATTTAAAATTATGAGAGAAATCCAGCAGACATCTGGGTAGAAGGGAATGAAATAAGGAGGTGCAAAAAAAAAAATGAGAGTTTGATTCCCCTTTTCATCATCATAGCCTCTGATCTCCCTTTGCATAGGAAGTACATGTGAGTGGAGAGAGCAAGCAGAAAATCTGAGTTCTTTTTTTTTTTTTTAAGATTTATTTATTTATTTGTTAGAGAGAAAGAAAGACCCCATGGGGTGGGGGGACACAGGGTAGAGAGAGAAGGAGAGAGAAACTTAAATAGACTCCGCACTGAGATCATGACCTGAGCTAAAACCAAGAGTCCGTCGCTTAACTGACTGCACCACTCAGGTGACCCTCCTTCCCATATTTTCTTTATAAAGTATGTAATCAAGTGTACAAGTCTCCCTTTCAAGAAAGAAATTGGTGGCAAACTGCCAAACATTGCAAATTATGATATACTCAAAATGTAACCGACATGTATTTATTGAGAACCTACCTTGTGCCAATAATCTTCAAGGGCTTGTGGAAAGAAAGGTAAGGAAGGTGTTGTGACTACTATTAAAAACATAAAAGTTGGGGCACCTGGGTGGCTCAGTGGGTTAAAGCCTCTGCCTTCAGCTCAGGTCATGATCTCAGGGTCCTGGGTTCAAGCCCCGCATCGGGCTCTCTGCTCAGCAGGGAGCCTGGTTCCTCCCTCTCTCTCTGCCTGCCTCTCTGCCTACTTGTGATCTCTGTCTGTCAAATAAATAAATAAAATCTAAAAAAAAAAGAAAACAAAACAAAAAACATAAAAGTGAAGATACTGAAATTCAAAGTAAAATATAGCGCTTGATACATCTAGAAGAGGGCTTGTATCACATGGAGAATTTCCCCAGGTACTGATATCTTGCTAAAATGTTTTACTATTAGGACTTTACTTCATCAAACCAAGATGCCTTATTCATAATCTACCCATAGAGCACATGTTTCTAGGCACAAACAGTCATCGTTTTTCCTGAAACCTAAAATAACCTCAATTTTTACATCTTTATTACTTCCACTTGTGATGATTATGTCAGGTGTCAGCTTGGAGGGTGTTTGGATGAGCTTGACCTGTAAACTGATAAAGTCTAAGGAAAGCAGATAGCTCTCCATAATGTAGGTGGGCTTCATCCAATCAGGTGAAGGCCTAAACAGAAACAACAAACTGACTTCCTGAGCCAGAGGAAATTCTCTAGAAGGCTGTTTTCAGACTTCTGCACTATGGGGCCTCCTGGTCTCCAGGTTTCTGGTTTTCCAACTGGAAGTGCACCATTGCATCCGTGGGGTGTGAACCTGCTGGCCCACACCACAGATCTGGGACTTCCAAGCCTCCATAATGACATGAGCCAATATTTTATAATAAATATTTTCAATACATACATACATAATATTTGTTCATTTTCTCTGAGGAAACGTAATATACCCCCCTTGAATTCATTATTCTTCTCCAAACCCCCTTTTTCTTTCTTAACATATGGGCAGCGTGACCTACTTACATCACAAGGAAGGTAAGTAACATGTAATTAACACCAAGCATGAATACACACGCACACACATTTATACGTGACAAAAATGTCTGAATATCTGATCAATTTAGTTTGCAATCAGATTACCGATAACATATGATATGAAGTCATTTCTGGTCCCAAGTGCAAAATAAGGGGTTTTTTTCAGCTTGTTTCCACTTTTCTCCTTCAGCCCGTTGCGTTTACCTGGCTGTGATTGCCTTCATGCTCCGCCAGCCAGTTCTCCCTGGAATAGGGGTCCTCATTGTGCCCCTCTGTGCCATTCCAAGTGACCATGGCCTTCCCTCTCTATGGCCAATGAATCACCAAGCCCTGTTGTCTCCCCCTCTCCTGTCTGTCCCTTCTCACAACACGGGAGACCCAGCAGCACTGAACGCCAGGCTCTGTCCTCCCCTAAAAATGGCATCATTTTTGATCCAGCTGAAGACCGCTTACCGCCTGGGTTTGGTGTGACTGGATAGCGTGTGTGTGTAGGGACATGAATAGAAATATGCATATGTGGCCTCTGTGCGGTGCACTTGAACTCTCTAACACGAGTGGGAGTGGAAGGGACCTTATTGCATGTCTTGTTCAGACAAAGCCACACAAAGCCATTTACGGAATTGCATTAGAGGCTCTACGGAGGGAAGATGAACCCGTGAAGGGTTGCTGCAGAAGTAAAACCAGCTTTGGTCAGGACCACGGATGTGCTTTCAAAGGTGGATGCAATTACGGCTGGAAAAAGAATGCTTCAGGTCCTGAGGGACTTGTGTGGGTTAACACAGAAACACACTACAAAAGCCCCCCTGGTATCTTTTCATGACACAGAAACAGTGGCATAGCAGTCCCATGCCTCGCTTTGGGCACTGCCATAAATCAATGTCAACTTCAGGGAAAACAAAACCAAACGAGCATCTTGCCTTCCTGTCCCCAGTCTGTTCTCTCCACGGTGCCACCTGCACAGTCTCCTTCACTAGAGATGACCCCTGGGATCCAAGCTGCATGGAAAAACATCACATGATGTGGAGCAAATGAGGGAAGGGAGACCCAAATAAATCCTGGATGGTAAAGCTGGCAAGAGTTTTCAACCCGTGAAATGCAAAACACCACTTCCCTCAGACCTCTGGAGCCCGGCTCACGTTCCAGGAGGAGGGGAGCCCTGAGCCCTTCACTCCCATCCAACTGTGGCGGGTCCATTCATTCTGTTCCTAAATACTAGGGATCTCATGGCATTTAAATCTGAGGAAAGGGTTCCACCCATTTTTTTTTAAAGATTTTATTTATTTATCTGACAGAGATCACAAGTAGGCAGAAAGGCAGGCAGAGAGGGCAGGGGGGAAGCAGGCTCCCTGCTGAGCCAAGAGCCCAATGTGGGGCTCGATCCCAGGACCCTGAGATCATGACCTGAGCCAAAGGCAGAGGCTTAACCCCCTGAGCCACCCAGGCGCCCCTCCACCCATTGTTTTTTCAATTGAAAACACTGTAATTGGATAGCCAGTACTACATGAAAAGTCAGGACTGCAGGCTTCTAGAACCATCCTAGAGACCCCATCACCCTGCACCTGGCTTTTCACTCGTCAGTGGAGACACCATCAGCTCCCCTGGCCCTCTGTGAAGCTCAAATTTGCAGCGTCAGGCTGACGGTATGCCACCTCCTTAACAAAGCTGTCCCGTGTTGAAGGTCAGAGCTAACCCTTACCCCACTTCCTCCAGGATATCAGACCCGCGGAATCAGGAGATGTAGAAGATACAGCCCCGCGGATAGGATGCTGTGCCTTTGTTCTTTGGTTCTGAAAATGTTGCTTAGTTGCTGTGGTCCCTACATGTCTGTTTTTATTATTTACTTTTTTATTTTTTATGTGAAGCTTATGTGGAATGTCATCAAGCGCAGAGCCCAGAGCTCACTGCCCTGCCCAGGCCACCCCTGGAAGTCCTGGGGCTCACCTGTCCCAGCTGAATGACTCCCTGGTCTCCTATTTGCGATGTCTGTGCCGTCTCCCACTTTTCTATTCCCATACTGAAGCGTCATCTTGTCGCCTAAGGAATGCATTTCAGAGCTTTTCTATTTTGCTCAAGAGGCCAAGGGGAGGGCTTAGAAATTTGTAGTAACATGTTCACTTTAATTAACTTTTAATTTTCATAATTGTCCTTTTAACCAATTAATTCATTAATTTAAATTTTGCCCCTTCTTAACAGCTTGAGCTTTGGTTTAGGAATTAGTTTCTCCTTCGCCAGGTGCTATGGAAGAGCCATGAATTGAGGTGCCCTGCCCCCATAGATTTAAAAAAAAAAAAATGGTCAGGTACCTCAAGTTAAGCCAATCAGAGTTTCTCTTGAATTCCCAAATTTTGAGCTAAATGCCACAGGTTAGGAAAAAATAATATGATGGTGATGTGTATTCATCTGGGTGATGGAAGCCAAATAAATCTCCAGAGTCTCAGATTCTTGAGGCCAAGACCTTGAGCCAACTTGGCTCCTTCTCCATCTGACTTATTTTAAGGCTGTATCTCTACCCTTCTCATCCATCCTTTAACCCACTTTTTATCCTTTTGCATAAACCTTTTTTTTTTTAACTTCACCCTGATTTTCTTTTTGCTTGTGGAACAAAAACATGAAAACAAGACAAAACTCTAGCAAAGTCTATATCCTGAATCACCCTGCAATCGCACCAGACTATATGTAAGTAAACTCAAGAAATGAACCACGTGCCTATAATATTGTCCCACGCACCTGTTCCACGGAGATGTCATACAGAGCATGTTATAGATGCTTCCTAAGTGAATTGCCGCACGGTATGATGACAGAGATGGTCTTCTCAGTTTTACGGATGAACCAAGTCAGGGTCAGACAAGTCATATCACTCTTGGAAGCTTATGGAGCTGCAGCCTAGCCGTTCAAAGACAGATACTTAGTTTCTCAACCCTGATTCTTTCCACTTACTTTGTTACGAGTCCAATGACTTGGCTAAAGAAATGCTTTACTTAGTGTCTTGATAGGACTTTGGAGTTGTGGTAGTATCCACTCTAGTTATCGGAATAATGAAATATTAATCAGTGAAGACATTTATTTGCATTTCTAAGTTAAAAGGACAGTATGGGTGTGAATATGTATTTCAGATGTTAGTGTTACTGACAGGACGGTTTCAGCTTGAGGAGATGTCACACTTTGTATTACCTCCTATAGATATTCTTACCCCAAACGGCTTCAGCCAACATCTATTGATTCAGCATTGTTCGCCTCTCCTGGAGGTCGGGAAGCACCTTGGAGTTTTATTAGCAATTCTGCTGACATGGAGGAGGTCATGTTTGGTCCCAGACTTCAGACAGGAATATTTCATTGATTTCTTAGAGGTTTGGGCATATATCTGGCATTTCAGATCCAATTTAATTTTTTTTAAACATTTTATTTATTTGACAGAGAGAGATTACAAGTAGGCAGAGAGGCAGGCAGAGAGAGAGGAGGAAGCAGGCTCCCTGCGGAGCAGAGAGCCCGATGTGGGGCTCGATCCCAGGACCCTGAGATCATGACCTGAGCTGCAGGCAGAGGATTTAACCCACTGAGCCACCCAGGCGCCCCTCAGATCCAATTAAATTTTAACTCAATCTTTTTTTTTTTTAGTTGTTATTTATGGACAAAAAAGAAATAGTCAAAAATGTTGAGGAATGTTTCTTGCCTCTCACCTATAAGAACTGTAATGACATGTATCCAAATCTGATCTGAAATTTCTCTAACCTGCTGTCTTATCTCACAGACAAACCATGCCATGCAGTGTTCATCTTCCAAAACAAAAACAAAACAAAACAAAAATCCCCATTTTGTGAAAAATGCATCCGCACATAAGTTTTAAATGAAAGCTATTAGAATTATCTCCATACACATATAACATAGACTATTGGCGCATGCGTGTGTATATAAGATACATATATCTTCAATGTAGCTTTGGGGTCTCAATTCATTTAAGATATTCCTATGCTCTGTTAGTAAATATTTCTTTCTTGACTCAGTAATTTGTTCATTTTTCCCAATGAAAATTTATTTGAAGTTCACCTGCTATGTGCCGAGAGCTGCACTGGCTCCTGGGCTACAAACCAGGGAGACACTGTACCGGAACCCCAGGCTCTGCGGTGGTCTAACAGTGGCACGGGTGATACACAAAGGAGCAGAATCGGATTTGCAAAGAGTTGGTGTGTCCTGTGAAGGAAACCGAGGGACAGACATCACTGTGGAAGAGAGGCTAGTTCGGCTGGGTCACTCATTTTACATTGCTTATTTCCTAAAGTACTTCTTCTGCAAATCAGTCCCTAATATATCAAGAGCATAAGATTAAGGCAGAGCACTGCATGGAAATGAAGGAGCAAAAGGAACCAGAAAGAGCATTCCAGGAAAGACAGAAAATAAAAGAGGATGGGTTGGGAAAGAGCCCTGGCTAACGCTAACTCTCACTACCTTGGACACGGTGCCGTGACAGAGATGGGGGAAAAATGGTGGGGGGGGGGGGGGAGAGAAGAAGAAAAGGAGAAAGGCTTTTCTTGTTTGTTATAAAGAGAATAACTTTTGTGAAAATTTATGCAAACATTTCATGTGTGTGTATCAGATAAAAGAATACGAAGTAAAAACATACCCAGATTCTACCACCTTGAATCAGATACCTTTCTCCGCACTGAATCGCATAAAACCATTCACAAATGCACACCAAAACACACAAGACAGGAGACACACCTGTTTCCAAGTTGCATTGTGGAAATCCATTCAAATCAGTTTGTATAAATTTTGCTCATTTTTCCCTGGGTATGTGGTGCTTGTGGATATGGCTGAACCATCATTGATCCATCCCTTCCCCATAAATGGTTTTCACCTTATTGCCACTCTTTACCACGATAAACAATGCTGTCTTAAATATCTTTACTTTGCGTTGGTATTTTTATTTCAGTTGGAGCATCTCAGGAGTGCAAGCGAAGGATAAACAGCATCACATTCCTTTCCAGAAAAGCTATTAAAATTCCCATATCTATCAGCAATACATGAGAATAAACTAATTTCCACAGATCCCCTAACCATCACTATTATGTGTTATTCTTTCTAGCCATTTATCCTTTCATATGCAGAAAAGCTTCACATGACAGGCCCTGTATACCACCTGCACCCACAAGCCAGCCTCTCCATGAGAACCTAGCGACATAGAGATGGGAAAACATGAAGAGTCCATTCTGGCAAAGAAGGGGAGAGTCCTGTCCAATTCTGAGAGACAGCAGTAGGAGCAGAACCCAGTGAAAGCACAGTCTGATTTTGGACATGTCGCCTTTAAGATGTCTTCACACTTCCTAGCAGAGATTACCAGCTAGACATATGTCTAGGGCTCCGAGGAAAGCGCAGGTTACATGTGAACAAGCCAGCATGTGGAGGATCCCGGAAGCCACAGCAGGAGGGAGGACCATTCAATGAGAGGATGTGGAGAACAGAGAAGAGGCAGAACTCAAACCTGCACCTTGAGGAAGTCCAAATTTAGAAGTCAGTCTGGAGCGGAGTCCGAGAAGCACGCTCTGGAAGAACCACCAGGGAAGCAGGAGGTCCAGTAGGCCAATTTGAAATTAGGAAAGAGACCAGCTTCAAATTCTTTCAACTGATCCCATCAAATAAAGACAGAAGTGTGTGCTGCCTGGGGCAAAGGGAAGATCTTGGAGATGTTGCCAAGAGCAGTTTCCAGTGGGGGCTGGAGCAGGAAACAGATTGAGGAGTGTGGAGTAGAGAATGGGGAAAACAGAAAGGGAAATGCAGAAGGCAAGGCACATCGAAGGCACCTGCCCTCATCTGCTCCTCCCGAATCTTCAAAGTCCAGGAGGAAGGATGTGCCCTGAAAGGAAGGCTCAAGGGAAAGGGACTCTTACTCTGCCCTGTCTGGGTTTTGGAGAAGGTCACTGTGAACAGGTGATCTGTCCCATCTACAGAGACGGGATTGATGATGCCATAGAGAGGGGCTCCTGGGCCTCTTTGCCCTATGGCGTTGGACAAAATGAGTCAAGTGCCTGCAAACGTGCCACAGGGTCAGGGAAGACTGGAAAAGGGAGTGGGAAATAGTGGAAAGTCAAACTGGGATCTGAATAAGAGATATGGCAGAAAGTTTAGGTGGTACACAGTCTCAATGACACTTGAATGGAAACAAAGCATAAGAAAAGGCCAGCTGGACCCTGGCTTAGTCTAAATGGGTCACAGAGTCAGCTATCCCATAGGAGACATGTGGGTTCCCAGAAATCATCATTCTGGGCAAAACAGCACAAGAAAAACCTCAGGGCTTACTGGAAAAAATGAGGTTTGGACATAGCACTCAAAAATTTTATCTGTGACACACAAAAATAAATACTGGAATGCAATAAAAATGGAAGCACAATTTACACATGTTAAGAAAAATTTTTAAAGATTTTATTTATTTATTTGAGAGAGAGCATGAGAGAGGAGAAGATCAGAGGGAGAAGCAGACTCCCCAAGGAGCTGGGAGCCCAATGCGGGGCTTGATCCTGGAACTCCAGGATCATGACCTGAGCCGAAGGCAGTCAGTCGCTCAACCAAGGGAGGCACCCAGCCGCCTCTACACATGTTAAATGATTTAGAAATAGGACTACATGGTTAACAAATGCTACCATTAGAGGGCAGTGTACCTTGAATTAGAGCTGGCATTTACGGATGGAACTGGGCCCTGGAAGCCTGGCAGCGTGGGAGTCAGGGGAATGGGTTGGAAGTTACAACCCTAGGAGGAGAAGGGAGTGGCTTATGCCACCCAGGTGAACCGAGGCAGCTGGGAGGTGCTTGAGGTGTGCACGCTCCACTGCAAGCAAGGGCATGATCTCCAAGTAGCAAAAGATTTCAAGACAGGCTCCAACACCATTTCCTGGTCCTGACAGATAGGGGGCATAAAGAAAAAACAAACGCACACACACACACACACACACACACACACACAGTAAGTGGCTACTCCATGGGAAGACTCAGGGAACAGCAAGGAGAAGGAATAGCTCAAGAAGTAAATGACCACACAGGGGACGGTGCTGATCCCTGACGATGGAGGCAGGGCTGTGGAAAGGATGGCCAAGAATGCAGGGTGTGGGTGGAGACCTGCATCAGATTTGATCATGCAGCTCTATAGAAGGAAGAGCGTGCAGGAACTAGGCAAGTAATCTGGAAGTCTGGCATTTCTGGTGGAGACAGTGGTGAACGTGGAGCCATGCCTGGCCTCACGATGGCGCTAGGCTACGGTACTGCAGACCTAAATGCTTTGGTCAGTGGTACCCCAGCACCCAGAGAATGGCAGCCGCCATGAAAGACAGGGTAGAAACCAATATTTCCTGAACACTCCCGTGCTCACTCCAGGTCACGTCATAGGTCTGTCGTCAATTTCTCTGAGTCTCTGAAGGTGGGATTATCTTTCATTTACCAAAGGAGACAACCAAAACAGAATTGGTAAATACCTTGTCCTAACTCATACAACCAATAAACAAAAGAGATGATACTCAGTTTTGACTCTAATACTGAAGTCCACGTTATTTCTTTAACTCCCCTCATGCCCTTTGCTTCTCCTACATCACCTGACTCCCATTAAAAATGACCTTGTTAGATATGCAAATTGTTGTAACTTCACAAAGGAATTTGAAATATATATATTTCTTGCGATGACACTGTATTTATCACTGTATTTTATATATAGAAAGCAGTTCATTGGTGTGAGTGTTTTTTTTTTCCTTTTTGGTGAATGAACAACTGAATAATAGGAAAAAATAATGTTATTAATTCATACAATCACCATAGATTAGAAGATCCTTATTAGGAAGACCATGATCCATTTGGGGGAATCTGGTACAACGGGAAGTTGTATAATCACTCCATTGTAAGATGCCAGTGCCTAAAACAGTAGCTGTGTTATAGTTGATTCTTAAAATGTTGGTCATTGAGTTGAGGAATTAATAAACTAATAAATAAATAGGCTTGAGTCTACCCATCCCTACTTATTAGTTATTAAATCTTGGATGAATTAGACTTTTAGATTCTCTGAACCTTTTACTTTCTTCAATTTATAAAATAAAGATAATGAATGGCCTCCCTACAGGTCAAGTGCATTCCAAAAAGCAGGTGAAGAAAGGAAGAACAGACACTAGCATTTATTGAATTGATATTGGACTGTCTGGCAGGCAATTTCCCCGATATTACATTAAGGAGGTATGGCCATGAAAGACCTTCTCCAAGTTTTAATAAGCATTCCTTATTAAGCAATTTGTACATGAGCTTCTATTGCATTGGTATTCACCCCGATGGCATGAGAGGGTATTCTAGGAACTTGAATGGCTTATTTGGGATGAGTTAGATGAAATATCATTAAAAAAAAAAGCTTGGAACAAATTAGAGCAGTAATATGGAAGTAATATAGAAGAAGCAGAATGGGCAGGCCACATGACTGCATTAGGAAAGATGAGAACAAATGACCAATGATGGAATCATGAAATGACTACAGAGCAGCTGATCCTAGTACATCTTCACAGTTAGTGAGAAAGTGGAGAGCCATGCCCTCTCACTGCGATTCAGGCAGTAGAAAGCTGGATTGAAGAAGCCTAAGTCTGAACCAGAGTGGTACAACTGCATAGAATATTGGTCATTTTTCCAAGGTTGTGCACAAAGTCAAAGATAGAACAGGAAATGTGGTTTAGCCCTTCTTTGCTACAATCTAATTTTATCCCCTTCAATATACATTACCAAGTTCACGTTCTCCCGGGAGGTTTAGGTTTATTTCGATCCTGCATTCCTGTTTTTAGCATTCCGTTTCACTAGAATTCTATAAGCAGTGCACAAAAGTAGGACAGACTGTGCCAAAACAAGGAATAGCTCTTGTACCAATGAGTGTATCACCTAAAGGCACAAAAGATGCCGGGAAAGGAAATGAAATCACTATGAGTAGCAAACGGCATAAATGTAGTTCTTTTTGGACTGGGCACTGGGAACATGATTTTTCAGGAGAGCAAGTTAATGATTAGCAAATACTAACCGGAGACTTGTGTTGTGTCTAAAGGGTGGCACTCACATGTGTAGGGCAAACCCTCAGACACATAGTAAAAGGACTGTAGCAGCAGGAGAGTCAGCAGTCCTGTTCTCTCTAGTCTTTCCTCCAGCTCTGGAACATTCAACCTGGCTCTTGTTTCTACCAGTTCTGGGCACTGACATGAATTGTCAGCCTAACATTTATGGTCTGTGCCTCTCATGGTTATGTACTTGCTGATCAGGGGCCCCCCAATACTAAGAACCTTCAAGATTCAATGGAATTATCATTATTGGCATAAATACCAGTGAGAACAATGAGGGAAGTTTAGTATCTGGGTCCTGCATTTCAGTTTCAAGATTTTGTTCACCTCCTTTTTTGAATGTGAGTTTCACCAAAAACATTGCAACTCAGATAAGATGTATTACATATCTTCCCCCAAAGTCATTGAGATTTTCCTCTGGTTACTGATTTCTGAGTTGCAAAGCTAAAGTTTCATTCTATCGACACTCCCCTCCCATGCCCACCACTCACTGGGACTGTTCATACCACTCATCTTACAGGGACACCTTCTCAGCACCCATCTGAATTTATGAACCCTCCATCCTACAAAACTACCATCTTCTCTATGGCCTTCTAGTATATTTATTTATTCTACATAGTTGTAATTTTATAGTATACATCCATTGTATTCTAATATTTAAGTTTTGATATACAGTATTCTCCATGTTCTACATGGTGGCCACAGTTATCTTTTTAATGGCTCCCTAATATTGAAACTAGGGTATTTTCTTGCATATTTCTCTATTGTTAGACATTCTTGCTACTTCTATTCATTACAGTGTTTTTGTTTTTTCAATTTTCAGCAGCTTTGGTGAAGAGTTTCATCAGTACAACTCTTTCCTTTATTTTTTTTTTTTATTATATCCTTAGAATAGACATCTAAAAGCTGGATTTTACCACACAGATGTAATTTTATGCTTTTGTATCTATTGCTAAATATCATTCCAAAAGTATTGAACCAATTTACATCATGAGTAGAAATATATGAAAATGCCCAATGTATTGTTCATTGTGCATGCCTTTCTTTCTTCCATAACCCAACAGACAAAAATAAATTTAATGCAATTCATCAAACACTTGTTAGAAACCAACGATCGTCCAAGTATTTTGCTAGACCCTGGAAATGCAAAGACAAATAGGAAAGGCATGCAGCCTACTCTCCAGGAGCTCTGGATAATTTTGCCCCAGAAAACTCCAGAGACTCGGGAGGCAGGAATCATGTGCAACCAGAACAGATATTTCTTTAGTGAACAAATTATTTTAATAGGATTTAAGTGGTGATGTATCTTCCAGCACGTGTGACTCTCTCCCAAGTATATCATTCCTACTCAGTTGTCAGCGCTCTCATGGACAGGTCATAAGCATCTGTTTATACTCCACATCAAACCCGCACAAAAACAGATTTATCAGCTCTTCCTCATATATTTCCCAGATGAATCCAGTGATTCGAAGCCCAAGCAATATTTCTTTTTGAATTTTCAGGTAAGAGATGTCATAACACTTTTATGGCTCTTCCTTGGCACCAGAGAAATGTGCCTGTAAGGCAGAGACACTGGAGGAAAATCAGAAAACTTGGTTTTAGTCCTGAATCTGCCCCTAAGTATGGGATCTCTGGCAAGATGCCTAATTAGTGTGCGTCTTGAGGATAAAGTAGATAAAGATAGTTTCCCTGTCCACTCCGTGACGATCCTGATTTAATTGATTGCCATTACAAGCTAGCTTTCTGCTGGAAGCAGGCCTGTCTTCTCAGATTCCCCTGATGCCCCATTGCAATCCAGGCTTAATCCCAGTTTCGGAGCCCCAGTTTTTCAGTGGAGGTCTAGCTCAGCCAGCATCACCTCCAAGAAGTCTTCTCTAATTCCAGCCAGCCATGATGTTCTTCCCTTCCTTCCCCTCACCCAGTATGTGATAATGTTAAATTCAGCGTTTTACTGTGAACTACTTTAAATCGTCCCTAAATTGTTGACTAGATGTTTATCCCATCTTCCTCGTACTTGCCTATGAAGTCTACCCAAGGATCTAAGCAGAAAATAAAATTTTGTTTAATCCTAGAACACCAGCCACCACGCCAGAGACACAGCAGGTTGTCAAATGGTGTTTAAAAGTGGTAACAGCAACCCAAGGAGTCCAGACTTCAAGGAACTCGATGCCGGAGGGAAAGGAACTGCAGAACAACGAGGCTAAGGTTCTGCTCACTGTCCGCCATGTCGGGATTTCAAGATTCTCAAGGCATGCACACACGAGATGCAGGCAGAGGGAATCCCGCAGAAAATACCGCAGGGAAAAGGAGGAGCTGAGCAGCACTTTACTTTGGCAGCTGTGGACGTGGAGGGTGGAATTCCAGGCGAGCCAAGGTGAAGGGTAAACACTCAGGGCTCTAAATTAAACCATCCCAAAAGGACAACAGAGTAGAATTGAGGGCTATGCCTTAGAAGCAAGGGCTGACCCAAGAAAACAGCCAGAAAGAATCCCAAAACTCCGCATTGGTGGATTAACAGGTCCTTGCAGTACAGCTAGAGCGCCGGAAGAGAGAGCGAGAAATACTGGAATCCCTCTTGAGAAGGGCAACGTTCGCAGCACTACCAAGGCTTCCTTTCCTTAACGTCCCATGGACAAGTCAATAATTACATTAAGTTAAACTCTAAATTACCATAAAATACACAGTTCAAATTATACCCCTTGATGAAGTTACAAATGCCTATTCCTACAAAAGCATCAAGACAATCATGAAATCGGCATTCCCGCTTCCTCAAAAAGTTCCTTCATGACGCTTTGTGGAAAATTCCACCCACCCCCACTTCGAGGCAACCACTGAACTTCTTTCTGCCACTATAGATTGTTGGACATGTTCTGGAATTGTGTGTGTGTGTGTGTGTGTGTGTGTGTGTGTGTGTGTGTGTGTGTAAACTAAGGTATGTCCTGTTTCGTGCCTTATCTTTGCTGTGTTCTTTTTTTCTGCTTAATAGTACCTATTATCTGAATCTCACACTTGGGTTTTCCATCCATGGTTGGAAATTCGGTTGTTTACAGTTGCAGCTATAAGTGAAGCTGCTATAAACATTTGCATACAAGCCTTTTTATGGGTATATATACACCCATTTTATTTCTCTGGGGTGAATACTTGGGAGTGGATGTGCTCTCGCCTGGCTAGAACACGCTGAAGTCGATACGAAAGTAGCAAAATGTTTTCCAGAGTAGTGTGTACTCCCAATAGCAACAGATGATAGATCCAGATGCTCCACATCTTTGCCAAAACGTGGTATTTCAATCTTTTTTTTTAATTTTATTTCAGTCATTCCAATGCATTTATACTGATATCTTACTGTGGTCATATTTTGCATTTCCCTAATGACTAATGATATTGAGCATTTTACCACCGACTTATTGGCCATTCACAGCCCTGCTTTTCCCATTTTTTTTATTGGATTATTTGGCTGCTTTTTAGTGGGCTGTGAGAGTTTCTTGTTAGATATATTTATTGGGAATGTGTTCTCCCAATCTGTTGCTTTTCATTTTTTTAATGTTGTCTTTCAAAAAAAAGCAGGACTTTATTGTTTTAATGAAGTTTAATTTATCAATATCTTTTTTATTCAGTTAGAACTTATGGTTTCTAAGAAATCATTGCCTATATCATAGCCACACATTTTCTCCTTTGTTTTCCTCTTAAAACATCTATTTTAGCTGTTAGTTAGGGTCTATAATTCATTTCACCTTAATTTTTGTGTATGGTGTGAGTTAAGGATTAAGGTTTTTCTCATATGTATATCCAGTAGTTCTAGCACCATTGTGGAAGCCTGTTGCTTTCCTACTTAATTACCTTACTTACTGGGTTGAGAATCCACTCACCACAGATATGTGCATCAGTTTCGAGACCCAGTATTTTATTCCAATGACCCATTTGTCTATCACTGTACCACTACTACGCTGTCTTGATTGACAGTCTACATTCTAAGTCTTGAAAACACATAGCGCACGTCTTTCAGTCTTGTTTTGCTTTGTTTTTCAAAATTATTTGGCTATTCTAGGTCCTTTACATTTCCACATACGTTTTAGAATCTGCATTTCAATTTCTATTTTTTTTAAAGTCTACTAAAATTTTGATTGGGATTATGTAGAACCTATCAATTAATTTGAGAAGAACAGACATCTTAATGATAATGAATCTTCCAACTAATAGTCATGATATTTATTCCTTATTTGTTTAGGGACTTTAATTTCTCTCAGCATTGTTTTGTATAACCCAGTGATGAGCTCTTAAACACATGCCTAAATATGTCCCTAAAGCTTCCATCTATTCTAAGTGGTATTGTAAATAGAAATATTTTATATTTCAGTTTCCAGGTTTTCATTGTCAGTGTACAAATATATAACTTATTTTTTAGCATTTTTAAAAATTTTTCTATTTAGCTATAGGAGTTCTTTATGTATTTTGGAAATCAACCTTTCATCAGATATATGGTCTGCAAATATTTTCTCCCATTCCATAGGTTGCCTTTTGACTCTATTGACTATTTCCTTTTCTGTGTAGAAGCTTTGTAGTTTGATGTAGTTCATTAATTCTTTCTTTCCTTCCTTTCTTCTTTCTTTCTTATTTTCTTGCTTGCTTGACATAGTCTTTCTCGTCTATTTTTGTTTTTGTTGTTTGTGCTTTGGGTGCCATATTCATGAGAACTTTGCCAAGCCCAACGTCCTTTCCTGTAAGTTTTCTTCTATGTGTTTTACACTGTCAGGTCTTACATTTAAGTCTTTAATCTATTTTGAGTTTTTTTTTAATATTTTATTTATCCATTTGACAGACAGAGATCAAAAGTAGGCAGAGAGGCAGGCAGAGAGAGGAGGAAGCAGGCTCCCCGCTAAGCAGAGAGCCTGATGCGAGGCTCAATCCCAGGACCCTGAGATCATGACCTGAGCCGAAGGCAGAGGCTTAACCCACTGAGCCACCCAGTGCCCCTTGAATTGATTTTTATGTGTAATATAAGATAGAGTCCAATTTTATTCCTTTACATGTGGATATCCAGTTTTCCCAACACCATTTGTTAAAGAGACTGTTCTCTCCCATTGTGTATACTTGGCACCCTTATCAAAGATCAGCTGATATATCTTTTTAATTATCAAATTGGTCTCTAAGGTGTATACTCTGCCCCATCGATGGCATACTCATATTCCTGGTATCTCACTGATCTAATACAGGATCACAGGAGAGGACTCTTAGAGCTAATACCCTCAACTTTGAAGAAATATGCCTCCTCCTCAAGATCTAAGTGTCTACATGAGTTTTCATCTTTCTTTTTTATTTTGATCCACATTCCACAGTACTTGGTATTTGCTTTGTACTTTCATTCAAGGTTTTCAACATTTCCTGTTCCCATTGAAGATATTTCCTTCAAGGTTTATCATAATTTTGTTGGGTTGGTGGGGTCTGTGGGGGTAGATGGGCTTAATCAGTCTTTATCCCACTATGCTTAACCAAACGTCTCTCCTTAAATAAAGGACAAATCACTTGACAATGAGATTTCTAGTGACCCAATAGTCAGCCTGTCCATCATGAACTGTTTTTTGTTTGACTCACCAAGTCAAAAGGTTGGGTGGACATTTGGCTGAAGAAAATGACTTTATTCAAGGTCACACCTATCTCCAAGGGAAGCCCTTAACTTAGCTCATAAATATATAATTTGTTTTTATCATTGTTGTTCTATCCCAGCACCTTGCACAATTCATATACTAACTAGTTCAATACTTTCTTGTCCTTTTCATAGAATTTGATACACAATCACCCACATACAATCACAGAATTTGTGAATTTAGAGAGTGCTACTTTTTTTTAAAGAGGTTAAGTGGTTTTGGGGGGGGGATAAAGATTTTATTTTTATTTATTTGACAGAGAGAGAGATCATAAGTAGGCAGAGGGGCAGACAGAGTTGGGGGGGAGGAAACAGGCTCCCCACTGAGCAGAAAGCCCTATGCGGGGCTTGATCCCAGGGCCCTGAGATCAAGACCTGGGCCTAAGGCACAGGCTTAGCCCACTGAGCCACCCAGGTGCCCATACTTCTTTTTTAATCTGTGTGTATTTCATTTAATTTTCTCAAACTATTGCAATGTCTTCCAGAATAATACTGAATGGAAATGAAGAGAGCTGACGTCTTTGCTTTATTCCTACTCCTTGGGACAAAGTGTTTAGTTTTTCACCATTAAATATTAGTTGCAGGTTTTTCAAAGATGCATTTCATCACATGAAGCAAGTTTCCTACTATATAGATGTACTGTAGTATGAATACAGATGACAGATGATACAGATACAGACAGAGATTAAAAAACAGGCATGTGAGTACAAAAGACAGGAGGAATGCCTGGAAAATGAGGATGTTTAATTGAAGCAGTAAAAGGGAGCGATATTTGAAGAGATGCCAGCTGACCGTTTTTCAAAGCCATCTACAGACATCAAGTCACAACATCAGATCTCAAGCAGGAAAAATACAAGGGGAACCACATCTAGGCACATCATAGACAGACTGATGAAAAAGAAAGAGAAAGAAATTAAAGCAAAACTGGTGAAAAAGGAAATATTTCCTTCAAAGGATGTCTTATCAGGCACAGAGTGGCCTTTCACCTGGAACCAGGGAGGCCAGAAGACAGCCACACGGCATTGTTACAGAGCTGTAATGAAATGTTATCAAATGAGAACTCTTTATCAGCTAATACAAGTCTTGGAAAAGAGAGGAACTTAAAAGGCGAAAAAAAAGTCTATAGAATAAAACACAATAAAATCATCATGTTCTTGGGTAAGCGCAAACAAAGTTATAGAACAAAACACAAGAAAATCATCATGTTCTTGGGTAAGCAAAGATATGTTAAAGAGGGCTACGATGCCCTAACCATTAATGGAAAGACTTATGATGAGACTACATTAAAATGAAGAACTTCTGTTCACCACAGGATGCCATTCATGAGTGAAAATGCAAGACATGGAATGGGAGAAAGTATATGCAACACATTTACTCAACTAACATTTTTATCTGAAGGATGTAAAACTCCAAGAGCAGCAGTGAAATGGAAGACCCAACCATTTTTTTTTTATGCAGACAAAGGATCTGAATAGGTACTTCGCTACAGAGAATATAGAATTGCCCAATAAATGCAAGAAAATATCACCCCATCATTAGTCATTGAGAAAAATGTGAATTAAAACCACAGTATGGTTCCACTACACACACTCGTCAGGAGCCCTGAATGGATCAATAAATTATGGCATACTCATGCAGCAAAATGTTATGCAGCAACTAAAATGAGCAACGTACTGCTATACACAGCAATCTGGATAAGTCTCAGAGACATAATGTGGAGTAAAAGAAGCCAAACAAAAGAGAATGTAAATGACTGCATTTATATAAACTGAAAAACAGGCACAACCGATCCCTAATAAGGTAAGTCTGATTAGTGGTGATATATGGGAGAGGAAAGGATGACTTCTGGGATCTGGTCTTGTTCAATGTTCTTATCTGGATGTTTATTATGTGGGAGTACACATATGCAAAATTTAACCAAGCTGTACATTTAAAATCTGTCCATATCACGTGTATTATATTTTAATAAAAATGGCAACAAAATTGAGATGAAGCCACATAAAATATCCTATTTTAATATATTGTGATCCAATCCAGGCATTCAACAGGGAAAGATGAAAAGAACCAAAAGGAACTTGGTAAACATACATTTATTTCTCTCTGAAGAGAAAATGAAGGAAATGCATCATAATAACAGAAGAGAATGTGATGAGAGCGCTTTGGAAAATATTTTAAACTATTTGTGAATGCCATCTATTATCATGGTTATCACAATGTAAATGTTATTTCTATTAGAAAGATAATTCATCCTCCCAAGCACCAACTGTCTAAATTTTCTGAAACTAATATTGACATATTGCGTACTTAGTATATTCCAGAATCTATAATAAGCATTTTCAATGCATTACCACAATTTATAGTCTCAGCAACCCCACGAAGTAGGTACAGGTGTGATTATTAGGGCCATTTTACATGGGAGGAAATTGGAATTTAAATAGGCTTCGTGACTTGAGCAAAGTTAAGCACTAACTTGTGGCCGGTCTAGACGCTCAGCGCAGTGCCCGTCATGCGTCCACTAAAACCACCCGACCAACAGTTGCTGAAAAAATGAAAAAGCTTTCTCATCCTCTTCATCTATGCTCTGTGTTTAAAAGAAATCCTCTTACTTCACACAGGAGATGCCTAAAATGTCAGGGAAAGTTGGACTGAGCTTGAAATTGGGGATGAATACGATAGTTCATTACTAACGTGGCATGTGTTAAGCATAATGATCTTGATAACTGTCTTGATTTCACTTTCCGTTGACTCATCAGTTCAGCAAGTATTTACTGAGCATCTACCATGGACCATAGCAGGGGATGGGATGGCAAGCCCCAGAAACCAGATTCCTCCTCTAGTGTAGTTAGCAGTCTGGGGAGAAGACAGGTAAGGAAGGAAAGAAGGAAGCAAGGATGGGAAATGGAAAGAAGGAAGGAAGGAAGGAGGGTTGGTTGGAAGGCAGGAATGCAGGCAGGAAGGAAGGGCATTTAGAGAGCGATAAATGCTATTAGTAAGAGTAGAGGAAAGGGGTAAAGACCACAAGTCTGTTTTAGGGAGGGTGCCTAAAGAAAATCTCTCCAGAGAGGCGACCTCGGTGACATGACAGACCCAGGCACACGAAGGTTTAGAGAAGCACATCCTGTGAGGAAGGAGCAGCATGTGCCAAGGGTCCTAGGTCCTTCACCAGGTAAGTCTGAAGAGCTCTGGGAAGGTAGACAGGCCTAGTGCATGGTGAGCAAAGGTGCTCTTCAGGACCGACATTTTTTATATATTTTATTTATTATTTGAGGGAGAGAGAGAGAGAGCACAAGCAATGGGCAGAGGGAGAAGCAGGCTCCCCACTGAGCAGGAAGTCCAATGTGGGGCTTGATCCCAGGACCCTGGGATCATGACCTGAGCCAAAGGCAGATGCTTCACTGACGGAGCCACCCAGGCGCCCCTCAGAGTCGACATTTTTAAAATGTTTGTTTTGAATGTATGTAGAATGCTGTCTATGCTCATCACGACCTGAAAGTCAGGCTTCCTAGTATTACTCTGCAATAGTCAGTCTCTGCTGTATTAGGGACGGCTGAGCTCTGGCCCTAAACTCACATACTTTGCTTAACAGAGCAAAATCCCTGAAATTTGTTAGATGCACCAGTTCAAAGAATCAGCTTAGTGGGCAGCTATGGGCATGTCTGTTGGGATATAACTCTTCCTGCACGGTGTATGAAAATAGTACCTTTAACCACATGCTACCCCTCACACTGTGTTTCAGACTTCAATGAGGCCCTTGCTGTCTTATTGAAATAAAAATAAAGCCTGGTTCAGCAGGTCCAGGTGGAGCCTGAGAGTCTGCATTTCTAACAAATGCCCAGATAATGTCTACGCTGCTGGTCCCTGAGTCACACTTCCAGTAACAAGGCCTTCTAATAAATAAAAGTCTTGTCTTGGAAGTCTTCTAATAAATAAAACTTTGTTTTCCACTGATACTGAAGTACCCATCTACTTTTAGTGCCCATCAGAATGACATTCTGCTTCTTCACCTGGCTCCTGTTTTGATAACTAAGTTAAATAACATGTGTACACATAATACATGTATAATTCATATTATTCTTATCCATTGTAAGGTTAATGGTCTCAAATAGTATCTGGATTGCTGATGACGAAACTATTAAAATCATGTATGGAGAAAAAACACATTCTTAAACACACTGGACTTCTCCGTCTTATTTTTACAAAATGGGATCATTTAACACATGGTGTCCTCTCTGTGTTCAGCATTATGTTAAAATACCAAGAGAAAGAAACATGTTTACAGCATAGTCTTTGCCCTCAAGGATCTCCAGTACAGTTGAAAGAGAGAGGGAAAAAAACGAAAGAGAATATAATTAGCTGCAAATTCGGGTGACAGTACATTAATTACTACAGGGGATCAGAGGCAAGTGAGATCAAGGAGGCCTGATGCTGGCCCCCTGTTCCACATCCCACCACAGGATGGAAGGAGATGGATCCAAGCCACCAACCTCTTTGATTTCACTATTGCCAGGCCAAGTCACAGGGAACAAGGACAGTGGGCTTCCATCTTTCCCCATCATGCCATTTCCTGTTTGCAGGGCCTAGGGAATAGATAAGGCAACATGGATATTCAAGGACATGACTTATTGATCACATAGACCTGTCTAAAGATAGGCGAAGGAGCCACCGGGCTGTGTTTCTCCAGTGCCCAAACGCGCATGCTTGCAGACACACACACATTTTTAAAGACTCTTCATTCTTTTGCTCCTTTCCTGCATCCATTTGGGTTTCTGCTCGGGACTGATCTTGAGACACATTTGTATTCCAGCTCATCTTTTCATAAAACAAGAGGTTTGATAGCAAAGTCTGCCTTGTTTCACATCTCAACAGCCCTTCTCTCATGATAATGCAAATACTAATTGGTTTCCCTCTAAGTGAGCAAAATGTAAACTCTCAAAATTACGCAAAAGAAAAGCCTGATTTATTTTCATCTACTAGCTGGTTTAAACTGACCTTTCTACCTCTCTTATATTCTTTCCATTCTATGGTGTGTGTGTGTGGGTGTGTGTGTGTGTGTATTTTTAGAAGTAAATCTACTTTTAGAATATGATTTGAACTTGAACATAATCATATATTTTATCAACAATGTTACTGCTCACCGTTTTACTTTGTAACACCTATAATAGTCAAGAAAGGCTTCAGGAAAGAGACAGAACTTTGAGTAAGCCTTAAAAAAATAAGACTTCAGGGACGCAGGGATGCCTGGATGGCTTAGTCAGTTGAGCGTCAAGCTCTTGGTCTCAGCTTGGGTCTCAATCTCACAGGGTCAGGAGTTCAAGCCCTGACTGGGCTCCACACTGGGCATGGAGCCTGCTTAAAATAAACAGATAGATGAGAGATAGATAGACAGATAAGATAATAATAATAATAAATGAGACTTCAGAGGACCCAACTGGGGACAGAACTTGTGATAAGTTCCAGGTAAGTGGAAGAGGAGGAGGGCCCTGGTAGTAAAAGACATCTAATTAAAGCAAATGGTATATATTGAGATGGAATAAAGGATAGGTTTAATAGAATAAATGAGGCCACGATGGGTAACATTTTAGATTGAGTCAGGAAAACAAAATATCCTGACTGTTTTGATTTCAAGGAGTGATGCCACATAAATAATATTTATGGAAAATGAAACCTGAATTTATGGAAACAAATTTACTGGGATCATTTAGGCATAACATAACTTGGACCCAGACTAGAGTTTAAAATTAGATAAAGGGATGATAAAAGGAGGGTAATGAATTACTGTACACAGAGTTGCTATATGGATGACAGATGCCTCTTGAGATATCCAGCAACTTCATGGGTACTTCTGGGACACTTATTTTCCATAATTCAGACAACTCTTGGGTGTTTGCATGTCTCCGGGAATGGAATGTAATAAGCATCTCAGTTCTAAAGAATTCAAGACGAATGTGTAGCTTGGGATAGTTAAAATACCAGATAGCCAGATTCTTTGAAGCATCAGATTCAGAATTTGACCTTAAGGGATCATCAGCACCTTTTGCCGATTCATCCCTCCGTCTCCCATTGTTAGAAGACTCACCTGCAAGAATCTTGATTTTTCTGTGCCCTGTGTTTAAGTATAAGATATTAGTCCCTTCACTATAGTCTTAGAAATGTGTTTTCAATGCACCATTGCCCTGCCAAAATCACATGGTGACTCTAAACTCTTGGCCCTTTCTGCCATAAACTTTTCACATAATAATACCAAACCACTTATAATTTACTACATAATCTTCCTCCTCCACACATAATATCCTGCTCACCCATTTGCCTAAAATGTCCTTCTTCCCCATTGACTTTCTTTATGTTTCCAGTTCGTATAGATCAATTCATCTTTTTTAAGAGAAGTCACTCCTATTTTTATCTCTCTATTCTTTACTTCTCTAACTCCTATCGATTGATTCATCTTAAGAATTCGTCTTAGCCCTGACTCTTCTGACCTTCCCTGCTGCATTTGGGACTGCAAATAGATGTTGCTCTCTCAATTCATGACTACATACATGCCTTCTGTATTATATATAATCTCCATGAAAGCACGTAACCACAGTGCATTGCAATGACCTCTTTGTGAGTCTTCTCCACAATGAACTCCTTAGGGAAAGGATGCTTTGTGTTCTCAACACATATTAGAGTGCCCAGAAAAGAGTGCTCGATGAAGATTTGCTGATGGGAATGCCTGGATGAGAGTTTGTGCTCATTGTTATTATTAAAATCATTACCATTGTAAATATGAACAGCAGCCTAGCCTCTTGAGTCAAAGTTTGGAACTCCAATCTCATAGTGAAATTTCTGTAATTCCTATCACATTCTGAAACTGTGAAGTTCTTGCAGAATCTCCACTTTCAGAAATGTGGGGAACAACTATGTAGAACAGAAGCGAGCAAAACATGATTTTTTTCCCCAAGAAAAACTTTCCAGTAATCTAAGACAGAAATCACTCTTCAAGAATAATTTCAGAGGGGCGCCTGGGTGGCTTAGTGAGTTGAGCCTCTGCCTTTGGCTCAGGTCATGATCTCAGGGTCCTGGGATCAAGCCCCGCATTGGGCTCTCTGCTCAGCAAGAGCCTGTTTCCCCCCCTCTCTCTGTCTGCCTCTCTGCCTACTTGTGATTTCTGTCAAATCAATAAATAAAATCTTTTTTTAAAAAAAGAATAATTTCAGAAAAGCTAGCAAATCTAGATAGATACCTAGGTAGCAACATACATTTCTGAAGGTACCAGAGATACGGTACAGGGCAGTGGTTTAAGAGACTCCCTTTACATTCTGTCTAAGATTCGGTCCAAAAATTAGACTGTCTTGATTAGAATCCTCATTCTGACAATCACTAACTGAATGAAACCAACAGCAAGTAACTCTTCTATGTTTCAGTTTTCTCCTAAGATGGAAGTTATAATAATGCCTAGCTCCTGGAGTTGTTACTGTCTGTTCATTATGTTACTGTCTGTTCAAAGAATTTAGAATATCAACCAAGAGTTATCATTCAATCAGTATTTTGGGAGGACGTGGTGGTGATACCAATATATTATTCTTAATCTTGGAAAAAGTATATTTAAAAAAGTTGGAAAAGCACAATATGCCTGGAGATACAAGGTCAAAAAGAAATGAACTTAAATTCACTGACTTTCAATTAAGATCCTTGAGACTACATTTTAACAGGTTATTGATGTTTACTGCTATTGATTATCTTGTTATATAGGTAAATGTGAAACAAAGAGAGAAGCAAGCAGACATCGTATATTGCCTTAAAGGAATGAAATTTCAGTGTATCCAAAGACTATAAATACAGCAAAAATTTATAAACACAGTCCTAAGTGCTAGGAATCACTTTCAAATTTTGAAGCCAGAAGAATAGCAAAAGCTCTCATGGTGTACAAACCATTGTAGTAAGTTGTAAATGGGATATCTGAAGTGATTATGAAACAGGACAACAGTAGGAATAGAAATAATGAACAAAATATAAACAATAAAATTTCTCCAGGACTTGTCTTTCTGACCTTTCTCTGCGTTACCAAAATGCCTGTTCTCCACCTGGCCTTGGTATGCTGAAAACTGCTTATAATTTAGTCCAGCACTTCTCAGATATGTCATTCTCACATTCCCCTCCACTCTACCTACAACATGTATAGTCTGGAACCATGCTGACTGTGCCAAATTCCTTTACCAAATGTTACTCTCTGGAAGGCCAAGCACCTTGTCTTTATTTGCTTTGCTTCCTCATCTACTATAAAGATTAAAAAACTGTGTGTTTGTACTTATAGTTTTCCCGCTTAGAACAACACTTCACACTGCTTTTTAATACATTTTGATGGATTTGGTTTAATTGTTTTGTGCTCCTGTCAAGTATTTGTTGGCAACGTACATTGATCTTTGTGCTATAAATCATAGTCTCTTCCTTTGAGGCTCTTAGAATAATTACAAGGACAGAAGGTGTGCAGAGGAACATTTTGGATGTTCACATAAAAATTCTAATTATATGACAGTCATTCAGTAAGTCATTGATTCATCCAACAAGATTTAGAAAATACTAACCAGACACTGCGAGATCTGAGAATAAAGAATGACAGGAAGGATTCCTGTCTTCATAGAACTTACTTGCTGGCGAGAGATAACAATGATGAAACGAGAAATGTGCATAAAACATGAGCAGTGCCACAACAGAGAAAACACGGTGTGCTAAGAGGATACATGGAAGACACAACTAACCAAAGCCATAGGTTCAAGGGCAGAGCCTGTTTGCGACATGTACCAGAGACCGAAGAGAACAGTGATGTAAACAAGATAGAAATGTGTTTCACTCTCACACAGATATCTGAAGATACACAGTGGCCAAGCAATGTTCCGTGTATCACCAGGGAGCCAGGCTTCCTTCCTGCTGTCATACTGTACTTAGTGCACTACCTCCAGAGCCAAGACGGCTGCCTAGGACGGGAATCATATGCACTCCAGCCAATGGGGAGGATGCAGGGAATAGAACGTGCATTCTACAAGTCCCACAGTTATATGGCATTGGGCAGTAACATGATCCCAATGAGCTCCAGGGGAGCTCTACCTCCTTTAGCTATTCATTTATTTATATCAGTATATATGATATAATAATAATTATCATATATTTTAATTACAATATAAAGACATCTATACAGAGGACTGGACATCAGGTTGCAGCATGTGGGGGACTAGCTAAATAAATGAGGGAAAAGAGACAATCTCCCATGCAGAAGAATTCCAGGTCATTTATGGAGACCCTCTGCCCTTAAGGAAAGGGAGCTTAATCCCCTGCTCCTGATGTGTGGTTGTGCACAGCAACTTTCTTCCAAAAAGCACAGTATGGAAAGGGGAAAGGAAGAGTAACTTTATACTGGAGAAACTCAGTATACATAAATCCAGCCAGGTGATTAAGGTTAGTATCAGGATTAGTAAGTCATGTTGATAATATGTACCCTTGATATGATGTGGGGAGAATGACATGTCATCTCCGGTTCTTCCTCTAAAAACTTATAACCATCACCCACTAGAATCATGAGAAAAACAACAGACAAATTACAAGTGAAGGACTTTCTGCAAAAGCCTGACCAATACTCCTCAAAACTGTCATGGTTATCAAAACATGGAAAAAACTGAGAAAAATAGTTTATTAAGGATACACAATGTAATGTGGTATTCCAGACAGGTTCCCAATACAGAAAAAGGACATTTGGTGAAAACTAAGGAAATCTGAATAAAGTATGGCTTTTATCTAGCAAGAACATGTCGATACAGGTTCACTAATTGTGACAAGTGTGCCATATTTGTAAGAAACTAATAATAAGAGAAACTGAGTACAGAGTATATGAGAACTCTTTCCCACCTTTGAAATTTTATATAAATTAAAAATGATTTTTAAATGAAAAGTTTATTTTAAAACAGATAACTAACAGCCCTAAATAAAGTACTACTGAAAAATAACTTAAATATTTAGATCACTAAAAGTGAAATAACTGAATTTTCTGCCTATCCCCAGCTTCTGTTAAAAACTCAAAAGTGTTCATGATGGTTTCATAATAAATATTTATTATTTTATTAAGTCCTATTAAGAAGCTACTGCATTAATAAATACTGTTAACGATGACAGCAGTGATATAACCTTGAAGATAATTAGAGAAATTTGGCCAAATGACCCAAAGGTTTAGGATTACCTTCATGAACAGTTATGTGTGAAGCTTGGCACATGCTGTGTAATGGTTTTGATTATCACTGGTGGAGGTGTGAGTGTTCATATAATCATAATATGATATTTTATTACAGTCCATAGTGGAGACTATTTTTTCAATAATTGAACCTTTTGTGTGTGTGAGAATCTTGTACAGCAGAAGAACTGAAGACTTGAAGAACACAGTCAAAGTTCAGTGAAAGATTTTACAAGAGACCACACATTTAAAATATTGAAAGGGAACATGCTAACTGGGAAAATGAATTGCCAGCCAGTTTTCTCTCCTGCTGGTCTCACAGGAGACACAGCAAGCTGAGAAAATCCAGTTGTACTCTAGCCAAAGAATCTCATATGTCAGAGAAAAGATGCTCTGTAGGATTCTGTTTCCGTGAAAGAGATCAAAATAGACTTTCCTTAAAGAAGACATGTATATATGCAATATAATGGGGTCAGTGTTAAAACAAAAGCATAAATTCAGAACACTTTGGTCTCCAGAATTAATTAACTAATTAATTTTCTTATTCATGCAATAGGGATATTGGCCCTAAAAATAAAATATTCCCATCCAAAAATGTGAAATCGGTGCTTTAGCACATCTGTTCTAACAAGATTTATATCTGTTGTTCATTGTATGCCAGACAAATATCCAAACTTTCACACAAATCTGAATATAAGACCATTTAAAATATGAGTATTCCTGTTGGAGAACTTACCTTCCCCACAGGGGATATTAGTTTAAAGTTCAAAATTCTTCAAAGGAATCTATATACGTAAATAATTTCTCTGTAAAGTTGAATTTGAATTCAATTAGGATCTGGCACACTGGCAGTGATGGAAAGGGTACAGATGCACGGGAATCCCCTACGTAGAGGTATTAAGTACAAACCTCAGATTGGATGTCATCAGAGAGGGAGAAACCACAGCTAGAATAAAACCAAGCACAACTCCTTGGGAAAAATCCATCTTTAAATGACAGGAGGTTAAAAAAAAAACAAAACAAAAAAAAAAAACACTGAAATGTAGAAAGAGCAATAACTTTGAGAGTGGGATGGAGAATCAAAACGTAAAGCTCAGCGCCACTATTTCTTGAGTATGAACATTAACCCTTGACTCTATTTGCTCATCTGTGAACAAAGGAAATGAAGTCTTCTTTCACTAGCTCAGAGAGAATATTAATGTAATTCAAGTAAAGGGCTTAGCTCCATTCATTGTACAAAGTGAACACTGAAGAGGTGTTAGTTTCAGTTTCCTTCCTCATGAACACTTATTTCTTTAAAAAAGAAAGTGAATCATGAAAACAAAGAATTTTTTAAGTCACTGAATCACAGTAGAACTCAGGAAAACAACATTGATCCTATAAGAAAGACATGATAGTTCCACGGTACACTTTATGCAGGACCCACATTACTCAAGGCCAACAAATTTTGACGATATCCCAATTTTCTCAGGGCTAGCTTTGCCCTCACTGAATGAAAATCATGTTTAATGAAGATGATGTACTTGTAAATAGAGCAAAGATATTATACCTCAAATTCAGAAATTCTTCAGAGTACCATGTTTCTTGCCAGTTTCTCCTGGCCGTTCTGTTGGTCCCATTTGAAAATATTCATCCAAAACTAAAATCAAGTTGACAAAATTTAGAAAATCCAAATATATTAAAAAGACTCAAACTAAAGGAACTGGAAAAGAAGTTAAGTAACACAATATGTCTCTGTAAAAGATGTAAAATCTCAGCTGCTCTTAGATTTGTTAAATGCCTGTTTTCCTTTTAAAATACTTTAGGGAGTAGGCAAAACCCAAAAGGTGTTTTACTAAGCACTTTTTCTGCTCATGTAGAAATGTCCCAAAGGAAATTTAATCTCTATGTTTCTGATACTTTCACACTTAACATCAAAGAATAGTTTTGTAAGAGTTATTTGATATATTAAGAGGCTGTTTGAGTTTTTTCCCAAGGCTTTCAAATTGTTTTTCTTGGACAAAATGCGGTCACATATAACCAAGGGGAAACTAATTCATACACCACTAAGTTCAAATTTAGTTCAAAATTCTGATGCCAAATTGTCAAAACCAAACCAAACCAAACCCTTTCCTCGTTAAGAAAATAGTAACACTTCCTCCATTATAACACTTCAGCTAAACATCCCCACTTCATAGCAGATACCCCTAAAATGTTCTTTATTACTATGCTAATTTCATACATATCAATACAGAAAAAGGTAACTCCTTATATAAGGGAAATGAAAACGTTGCACGTTCTGGTATATTGTTCTCACAAACTGAAGATGGATGAATGACTCATCACAATTTTGTGGGGCGTTCAAAGAGTGAATGGAAGAGCATGGGAACTCTATCAGTCCTAGCTGGTTAAATATCTGAAAGTTGCTAAAGTTCTCTCTGAAAAGACTAAAATGATTTACTTCCCATTTAAAAAATAATTATAGCCTTGGCATTTTCTAATCTTTAGCCCAAAAATATCTAGACACCATCATCTGCTATCTGGACTACAGAAATAACCTACTATTTGGTCTCCACATTTTTTATTCCCTCTGTTCAGTCTGTGTTTCATCAAGCAACTGACGCCCCTATCTACCCAAACCTTCAGGCCATTCTTCATAGAACAGCCAGCATTATTTCCTTACAATTAAAAGAATTACACCACTGATCTGCTTGAAGACAATCGGTGACTGTTACATACTGAATTCTGGGTCCTCCCCAAAATCGGTATGCTGAAGCTTCATCTGCAATGTGATGGTATTTGGAGATGAGGTTTGGGGAGATGATTATGTCACAAAGGTGGAGCCCTCATGAATGGAATTAGTGTCTTTACAAAAAACACTCAGAGAGCTTTCCTCATCCCTTCCACCGTGAGGACACAGTGAGAAAACTGATAGCTATGAACCAGAAAGTGAGTCCTCACCAGACACTAAGTCTGCAGATGCCTTGGTTCTGGACTCCCCAGCCTCCACTATTGTAAGAAGCAAATTTCTGTTGATTGTAAGCCACCCAGTCTGTGGCAATCTTATAGCAACCCGAATAGACTAAGACAGTGATAATTTTCCAGGAAAAATGAAACAAACACCAAAGGTTTTAATGTGGTCTCCCACTCGATTACCAATCCTGAGCCTTGGTGACCTTCTTCAAGGCCATGCGTGAGGAAAGCTACTGTCAGAAACAGTGTCTTTGTGGATGCATTCTCCTTTGCCTGGATTGTGCCCACCCACCCTTTTGGCCCAATAACCTCTACTCATTTTTTGTGTTTTCATACCAATTCTTGCCATGGAGAAGCCTTCTCTCACCATCAAGCATTTTGCTTTACACTTACTGAACATCTTTTTTTTTTAAATATTTTATGTATTTGACAGAGAGAAATCACAACTAGGCAGAGAGGCAGGCAGAGAGAGAGGAGGAAGCAGACTCCCTGCGGAGCAGAGAGCCCGACGTGGGGCTCGATCCCAGGACCCTGGGATCATGACCTGAGCCGAAGGCAAAGGCTTTAACCCACTGAGCCACCCAGGTGCCCCCTCACTGAACATCTTTTAATAATACTTTTAAAAAATTGTAAATAAAATTTGGAGCTTTTTAAATGATTCAATAATTGAATTCTACTTGGCCCTTGAGCTCCACTTTGATTCACTGCAGAAAACTTAGGGTGATAATATCCAGATCAACCAAAGTCATCTCTCTGTTTCTTTAAAGAAATCCTCAGGCCTACTTCCCCCCCCCACCCCCCCCACCCCGATCTTCACCTGTGCTCTAACTCCAAGAGGCCTATCTACTATTCAGCTACTGACGGTAGAAGATATCTCCTTCAACTTTTTGGTGAAGTAGTTCATTTTGTTGGCTCTTTCCTTAGAAACTGCTCGTCCCCTTGTACCCACCAGAGTTCTACATGTTCCGGGTGGATTATTCTCAGCTCCCACTTGATTTCTGCTGGAATCCCTTTTGGTATCTGTTTCTCAATAATATAGAAAATTATAAATGCTACCAGTGTTTCCTGAGTATATTTAAGATAATTCAATTGAGAAGACATAAAAACCACTGTATATATGAGGCATTGGTATATAGTTTTTGCCTAACCAGTGTGGTAAATTTAATATTAATCGTAATTCCTTACTTCCTGTAGTTTGTATTACAAATTCGGATCCTTTTCATGGTCTCCCGGTGAGTAGAATATACATCCTTGTCCTTTGATTTGGGGCTTACATGTACAAGTTGCATTGGGCAGATGATGTTAAAGTAAATGATATAAATAGACTTAAACTGAATTTGAATTCCAGATTCCAGTACTGGAGACTATCCCCTATTGGATCAACTCTCCCATAGATCATAGATAACAATAAACCTGTACAAAATAAAAACAAACAAACAACAAAAAAACCCACCTTGAAAATGCTAGAGAGCAACCGAAAGCAGAAAAAAACTGAAAGGAAATCTACACTTAGAAGAAAGCAAAGGAACTGAGGGAATCTGTCCTTCTTAGGGTTTTTCTATTTTTTCCATTAGGACAGGATCAAATTAGAGCCTGCAGGGTAGTTATATTTGAGATAGAAAATCTGCAGCCTTATGGACTTGAATGACAGAGGACAGAGCTTAGGCGAACATAATAGGTGAAGAGTAAAGGAGTAAATCCAAGAAAGGAAAGAGCTCAGACGTGAAGACCTAATTCTGCGTATAAACTGCCAAAGTTCCTGCTGACCCTTGAATTATGCATGAACAGGAAAGACTTCAAGCAGCTAAACTAAGGGTGAAGAGATATTTTTAGCTTACACTTATGCCAGAAATGACAGTGTTTGAAGTTAGAGTCCAACCAATAAGAGCATTAAAAAAAAATCCAGAGTTTCTACAATGTATCATCAAAAACCCCAGGTTTCAATCCAAAATTACTAGACCTTATAAGCATAGGAAAGTGGGATGCATGATCAAGAGACAGGTCAATTAATAGAGATTGAACCCAAGACAACAGAGGTGGGAAAAAATTTTTAGAGGATTTTAAAGAAGTTATTTTAACTGTATTCAAAAAATGGAAAGAAAAAATACGTTCTTAATGAATACACAAACAAGAAATCTCAGCAGACGAATATAAACCATAAAAATTTTGGAACTGAAAAAAATCTCAAAGTAATCTCTTGAGGGGCTGAACAGTTGATGGTGGATGGAGGAGAGAATGTAAAGACAGAACAAGAGAAGTTATCCAACAGGAAGAACAAATATAAAGCCCTGATGCACAATATAGAATGCCTTTAAAATCTACCAACTATATCAAAATGCTTCACAAGCTATTAGAGTCCCAAAAGAACATAAGAGAACAAATAGGGCAAACAAATTTATTTAAAGAAATAATGCTGGAATGTCCACAATAGCCAAACCGTGGAAAGAACCTAGATGTCCATCAACAGATGAATGAATAAAGATGATGTGGGGTGTGTGTGTGCATGTATGTATACACATACACAATGGAATACTATGCAGTCATCAAAAATGAAATATTGCCATTTGCGATGACATGGATGGAACTAGAGGATATTATGCTAAGCAAAATAAGTTAACAAGAGAAAGACAATTATCATATGATCTCTCTGATATGAGGAATTTGAAAGGCAGGGCAGGGGTTTGTGGGGGGAAGGGAGGGAAAAATGAAACAAGATGGGACCAGGGAGGGAGACAAATCATAAGAGACTTTTAATCTCACAAAACAAACTGAGGGTTGTGGGGGGTGGATGGAGTACTGGGTTATGGACATTGAGGAGAGTATGGGCTATGGTGAGTGCTGCAAAATGTGTAAGTTACACAGACCTGTAACCCTGGGGCAAATAGTACATTATATGTTAATTAAAAAATAATGACTGGGATTTATCTTATGCATGAGATGGATCCATTAAATAGCTTGGAATGTGAGTCACTTCTCACTGTCTCTAACCTTAATAATATGGAGTTTCTGTTGCAGAAGCTGGTCCCTTCTTCATAGAACTTAGTGTACATCTTTCCCTAGAGTCAGGGAAGTTAGAAAGGACCCAGGGTGAAGTAGAGTAACTGTAGGCCCAGCTGCTACCCTGAGCCAACCCAATATGTCTTCCAACTAGCTACAATCCACACATGATACAAAAGTGCCTCATGCTGGTATCTCAATATTTCAAGAATTAACAATATATGGCTGATGACTGATGTATTTCTGTTCTCCAAATTTTGCACAAAAATGTCTCTTGTCACCCACTGTAATGGAAAATGTACAGGGAAGATAAACATGGTTTAGATTAGCTCAGCTGAGACATTACAAACCCAGTACAGCCCACTCCTTGTCCCACTGGCAGCCACACATATATCTTTACACTTTACTTAATTTCCAAATAGAGTCTTGTTTTTGCCTAGTATTATATGGTTGTGTTGCCTACCATAAAAAAATAGTGGTAACGCTAACTGCAGAAGAGAATGTGAAGTTTCTTTTTGTCTTCTGATGATATCTGTTCTTCTTCTGATTCACACTCTGATTTTGATATGTTACTAAAATACCAACATAAAAAGATATCTACTATTAAGAAATTGTTTGTTCGATGATAAGATAAGGAGAGAGGGAAAGAAAGTGAAAATATTTGGTTTATATATACTCAAACTTTCACACCAAAATAATGAAGAAATATTTATAATTATTATAGTACCCATTTCTGCACGTGGCCACATGGGTGGTGTGTATTAATATATTCTTCCAATAATCATTCCATATTCCCTTTGCTCTCAGGAAGTAATACAGCTGGGGGAGGCCTAAGTGGCTCAGTCAGTGGGGCATCTGACTCTGTTTCAGCTCAGGTCATGTTGTTGGGGTCCTAGATGGAGCCCTGCATCAGGCTCAGCACAGAGAGATCTGCTAGGGATTTTCTCTTTCTCCTTCTCCCTCTGCTCCTCTTCCTTCGTCTTTCTTCTCTCTCTTCCTTTTTTTCTCTCTCTCCCTCTCTCTCAAATAAATAAATAAATAAATAAATAAATAAATAATCTTTTAAAAAATAAAGTATTACAGCCAGTTGTGATAACCTCACCTGGTGGGATGGCCCAAATGGTCATTTATGAATGACCTGGGCCTGTAGCAGTCCTGACTGAATTGTGTTTTTATGGTTTTGCATTTTTGTTCCCAACTGAATGGAGTCACTGTGACGTTAATCACAGGACATGGAAGCACTAAGAGGCATCCCACAGAATATATAGACATATTCCTCCTTGCCCCCCTTTATTAAAGAGTGATCCTCCAAATTTATGTCCACCTGGAACCACTGAATATAACTTTATTTGAAAATACAGTACCTGTGGATGTAATCAGACTAAGATAAGACCATACTGAATTAAGATGGACCCTAGAGGAGGAAGGAGATTTGGACACAGATCACACAGCAAAAGGTCATGTGAGGATGGAGGCAGAGACTGAAGCAATGCAGCTATAAACCAAGGAATGCCAAGAATTTCAAGCAACTCCAGAAGCTAGAAAGAGACAGGAAAGACAATCCTCCTATACAGTCCTCAGGGAAAGCACAGTCCACCTGACAACTTGACTTCAGACTTCTAGACTCCAATATTATGAGAAAATAAAATTCTACCGTTCTTGTTTTTGTATTTTTAGAGAGAGAGAGAGTCCAAGCTGGGGGTGGAGAGGAGGCACAGGGAGAGGGAGAGAATCTTAAGCAGGCTCCACACCCAGCACAGAGCCTGATGAAGGGCTGGATCCCACCACCCCGAGATCATGACCTGAGTTGAAATCAAGAGTTGGACAGTCAACAGACTGAGCTACCTAGGTGCTCCAAGTTCTAATGTTTTAAGTCAACTAGTTTGTGGTACTTCATTATAGCAACCCTAGATAACTAATATAACCTCACTGTGTACTAACAACCCAATTTCCCATTGTTAGTCAAGAAGAATTATCCCACCCAGTACAGTAAATCACATTCTGTCTGTTGGTTCACCCGCATGAGGAGTCCAAAGTGGATGGGTGGCAGTCTCAGTCTTCGTGTTAATGGAATCGCCATTCTTCCCTCCAGTGGAAATACTCCTCCATTTGGAACTAACTAAAGCCTGTAGAGCAACAGAGTCTAAAGTCAGGAGCTGCACCTATGTAAAGGTTTCTGACTTAGAGCATATTCCAAGTCCTGAAGGACCACCCCTGCCTAGAAAGGTGTTTCCACCTATTTGGTTCTATAACTGAGACTTCAAGAACCAGCTCACTGTTTTGTCAAACTAGCTAATCCACGATGCAGAGGACCATGGTAAGAGAAGTGAATTCCATAAATATGGTCTCATTGCCTTACTTTATTCACTTCAAAATGAGTTCCTTGGTCAGACGCAATGTTGTATGGAAGACATAACGATGGTGGGTAAAGAATTTCCTAAGTTCACAAATTATATTGTGGCAGAGCCCAGGGAAGGAAAATCCATATCTGTAGTAAGTGACTATTCCAGTGAAAACAAAACACTGTCCCTTCTATGACAGATGCCGTACAATGTAACAAACCTCCCACTAGGTAAATGACTGAACACCCTGAAAAATGATGCCTGTCAGCTGGAAACAACCCCCACCTCATCATCTTTACTAAAAGATCTAGAGAGAAAGTCACTCACCAGATCCATAGCTGCATACCAGATGTAAGGAGTTATGCTGATTTCATCCAGCAGTGAAGCCACATCTAGAGCAGCAGATTGGAGTTCCCACCTGAATTATTTACAACAACCCACTGTTATTTTCTAAGCTCAATCTATTTTTTCCCACTGGCCAAAAAGGTGAGTCGAATGGGGATGTGATGGGGATCATCACTAATATCTCCTTTTTCTGGTGCCACAGTCTCTGCAGTCCCAGCAGGAATGTGGTTTTATTGGGGAGTCAGTCTTTTCAAAGGTAGAGGCAGTTCTAGTCACTTCCACTTAGCCTTTCCTACCAAAAATAGCCCATATTCTGTGTATCAGGGAACAATTGTGGGGATTCTGCCAGCTTCTGGGTAGGAGCATTTCAATTATACACACTGAAACTGGACAGATAATCACACAGTAGATCAAGGGAGTCACTGGACCCATTCCAAGATGGAACTGAGCCCAAACTCCAATGACCACTTGACCTCCGTAAGTCACCACTGTGACTGGTGTAATACAGTGATTTCCAGTAACTACTGAAAAGTTGGATTATTTTCCCCTCACCCTAGTAAGTAGTCACCTGTCCCTTTGTGGAAGTCCAGGAGTAAGATAAACAATAAAACTTTTCAGCAGTATAGTTTCTTTCATTCAAGAAACTCTAAAGTGTGAACTGGCTTAAACAATTATTAGAACTAACAAGTGAATTTGTCAAGGTTGCAGGCTGTGAGGATGACACCTACAAAAAATCCATTGTGCTCAAATATATTAGCAACAAAACATTTTATAATGATTTCCATTTTCTTAAGATCCACTCACACACCCACCCCCTGGGTTTGTTGATAGAAACGGGAAAACCATGCACTTCTTTTGGTGTCTATACTTGCTACATTCTTTAATCTCATTCTGTAGAATGATTGCTAGACTTCAGCCTACTAATAGGTCTATAAGCAAGAAGAAAAAAAATGAAGGTAGGTATTGAGGAGAATCAGCAGTGCATTGTGAGACAACTACGGTGAGGATCATTACAAGCCACTTAGGCAAGGACTGATTCGTTGGTAAACTGATTAAGTCCATTTCTGGAGGAATAGACTTTGGGTTTGATCTTTAGAAGTCTCAGCACCATGATTATAGAGAAATGAGGTTTCTTTTAGAGCAGTCCCCAGATGCTTTTAGAACTTTTATAAAGGAAACTAAACCAGGAATTATAAGCTCCAAGGTCATCATTCCACCTGAACTTTTCCAGCACACTTAGAAAATCAACCAACTTTGCATTTTCACACACACACACACACACACACACACACAAATATTCTAAAACAACAAATACCTGGTCAATCAAAACTTGACTTCAGTACACTTAATTATAGTATCTTTGGGCAATAATGACTTTTGTACAACTACATTGCCACTGAATGCCATGGGACAGCAGGGCTCCTTTTATCTATTGATAGTAATTAATGTCTAAACTTAATCTGATCAAAAAAAAAACCACCCTAAATAACTCAGAAACAATTTATTGAGCACATACTTAAGATTCTGCCCCTATGGAACCACTCTTGTTCATAAATTCTGTATCAGTCAAGGTACAATTAGAGAAGTCAACCACTAGAATGATTTGACTACAACTGTGGAAGCTGATTAAACAAGCTCTATAGTGCTTTTGCCTTCAAACTTAAGTCTACAAGGCAGATCATCAAGAAGGGAAGATGAATGTAAAATGGAAGAGAAAAAGGACAAGTTGGAACTTGTCTATATTAGTTATTTATTGCTACTATGATACAAAACCTAATAGTTTAAAACTAAGTGGATACTGATGTATTATCACACAGTTTCAGTGGGTCAGAATTTCAGAGGCCACACAGCTAGATCTCTCATGAAGTTTTAGTCAGGTATGGACTAGGGTTTCTGTCATCTGAAGGCTTGATTGGGACTGTAGTGCCCCCTTCCGAGATGGCTCAAGCATATGGCTGGGTTGTTTGCACACTGTTGGAAAGAGAACTTATCTTCTCACTACATGATTCTTTTCCTAGGCCCACTTGATTTTTCTTATAATATGTCCACTGGATTTGCCTCGAATGAGTGATCCAACACAGAAAGTAAGGAGAGAGTCAAGATGACTTTTATGACTTAGTCTTTGAAACCATGCACCATCACTCCTTCCATATCCTATTTGTTAGAAGCAAAACTCTAAGTCATGCCTGCACTTATAGGGCATGGAATTAGGATCCTAGTTTTGAAGAGGAATGTGTCAAAAAATTTGGGGGTAATATTTTAAACCATAACATAACATTACCAATAATTCTCCTCTCATGTATTTACTCAAATGAAAGAAAGCCTGTGTTCCCAAAAAGAGATCTAGAAGAATGATCATAGCAGTTTTATTTAAAGTTGTAAAAAACTGGAAAGAGTTCACACATCCAGCAACAGGAGAATGGATACTCCCTGGCATATTTGCACAATGTAATACTACTCATCAATAAAAAGAAACTTTGATGATGCAAATAGGTAAGAATGTTCAAAAATATTATGCTAAGTAAAACAGGCCTTATGCTTTTGATTTTTTTGTGTGTATGAACCATGTATATGAAGTTCTAGAACAGGCTAAGCTATACAACGTAAACAAAATCAGAACAGCGGTTGCTCCTGGGGATAGGATGATGAGGACGGCGAAGGGCCATGAGATAACTTTCTGTGGTCAATATCAAGTTCTGTAACTTGATAAGAGTATGTTACACTAGTGTCTACGTTCATCTAAATGCCTCGAAAAGTATACTCGATATTTGCGATATTTGCGTATTTCCCTGTAGGAGTCCCTGTGGACTCAAAATGTGACAAATATTAAATTCTTGATAATGATATGCATTCTTACATGTTTAGATGTGAAATATTCTGTTGTCTGTAATGTCAACTTGCATTAAAAATAAGATGAGTTAATGGAGGGTAGAGTTAGATGTATATGTGGTAAAGTAAATATAGCAAAATAGTAACAGTAGAATGTAGATGGTGCTTGAATGGGTTATTGTTGTCCAATGGCTTTATCTTTTCCATATGTTTGAGGTGTTGATGATAAAATATTGGGGAAGTGTGTTTGAATGGTTTGGCTTGACCTCTTGCCAGTCTTCCATCACTATGATAAGAATTAGCCAAGGTTTGTCCACTGATCTAAGGAAGGTAAAAGACCTTCCTGACCCCAACATATGGCTTGAAAGCCACGCCAGCTAAGCCCAGGCTAAACCAGCCAACCCTCATCTGCACCACAAACGGAAGAGTGAGAAGAGATTATTGTTTTAAATGTCTGCATTAGGGGATCGTTTGTTACACAACATTATTGGGGCAAGAACTAACCAAATTGCTAACGTACTTATTTTCTCACATAATCACTTTGTAGAGAAGTGCTTATATAAAAAAACACTTCATCATATGTTGTGCAGAGGAAATTAACAGTTATAAACCATGTCTTATAGGGCCTTAACTAGGGGAGACAGACAGCAAGTGCATGGGCAGATGAGTAGCAGGTTTGAAGCTCATGTTATAAACACATCGCCTGTATTCCTAGTGATGGACGGGTTAAGGCATGGTTTTACTGCAGAGAAAAGTCAGCATCTGATAAGATTTGACTGAATTTAAAAGCAACCCATAATCAGTTTGGGGGTGGTTTAGGTAAGAAGGTGCGGATGGCCTCCCAATGTGCCTTCATTATTGTTTCATGATTGTGTGAGTAACGTTGCTGCTCAGCCCAGAGGCAGACCACCAAGGGAGTGCAACATTAAATTACATTCAGTGTAATGTAGCTGCAGTGACTACAATGAGTCCAACTTGGAGGAGACTCTCCGAGGAGGTTTAGAGAGAAGGAGAAAGAAAAGCTTTTGATTTTGATTTATGTCTAGCAACTCATTCAATTACATTTAATTAGCCCTTTGAATTAATTTTAAGCAATTTTTCAATCATTTTATGTGTGGCCCTCTTCTTTCTCTCTCTCTTTTCTTTCTCCTAAAAATAGAACCTTGGGAAGAGACAATGGGCTGAAAAGTTGTAAAGCCTGTTTCTCTCTCATTGTCCATTGAAACCAACGGTCTTTTAAAGGGTCCAGGAGCAGTCATGACCCCAGTCTAGAGACATCCCCTTCAAGGCATGTCCATCCAAATGGGCTCAGGCTGGACAGTCTGGAGTCAAAAAGGCTCCTTGTCCTCCAGGGAAGCCATTCCCCACCAGCCGCAGCCTCTCAGCCCACTAATTGAAAATGCACAGGAGCATTTTTACTACTAAAATAAAGGCTGACCTTTCTAACTCGGACCTTTTGTCGGTTTGGGGAAAAATAAATGAGATTTAAAAAAAAAATTCCATGTTTTATGGTTCACGTCCCCTACCATGAATTCAACTGAAGGTCTTCTGAGAAGAGAAGGTCACCCGGTGCATCCATCTTTTGACCAGAAAAAGTATTAAATCATAAACTCAAGACCTAGATGGGTTGGATCCTAGGAAAAATTATTAAGATGAATGTCAGTGCCCTTCCCCCAGACTTTGAGTTCGTGCTATTGAACTTAACCTCCTATCCCCCTCTTGCTGGGTGTCCTTGGATACTCGTGTGACCACTGGTGGTCCCCTTTGCCCAGCTAGCAGGCAAGCCCCCCGTTTCTAAGAGTCTTTCCATGCCGGCCCCTGTAGGAGATCCTCCCTTGCTACTGAACCTTGCACACACAGCGCACTGCTGCTTTTATGATCCACTGCTACGTATGAATTAGGAAGTCAAAATGCGTGTATTTATCTCATTTTCATATAAATGCATATATGCGGTATAGAGTAAAGAAGAGCTCAGAAACCAGACAGACCTGAGTTCAAATTTGGGTTTGAACAGTCAGTAGCTGTGCAGTTTTGAACAATTTTGAGCCATGTCTATAAAAGGGAAGCATATCTACTTCATAGTCTATTGCAAATATAAAGAGTGATAGTAGATAAAGCACCCAATAAGAGAGAAGTACATATGCATTTTAGTAACAGTGTTACCATTACGACAAATATAAACCGTGGTCTGATAAAAGCTAAACAAGGTCACATTCTAGGCACTTTGAGTGTACTCTCTCCTAGTTTTCTCTATACTCACGATTATTTTACCTAACTCTACTAAAATAATTCTAACTTTACAACTTGTACATCCCAGAAAAGCTTCATTTTTAATATACACACAACCTGCATATTTATAAAGCATGCAGAAAATTGGAATGTATAGCAGAGGCAGAGATTTCTTCTTTTATCCCAGAAATATAGACCACTTCAATTAAGTTTTAGATTAAAGTCCTCGAGCTGACCACTGTAACGTTCTACTGTCTTGGTGTTGTCTTCACCCACATCAAAATTTAAATTATTGGTTAGTTTATTTATTCACTAATATTTGCTTCAGGATCTCAGCTTCTATCCTAAAGTTTCAGTTGGATATTTTCTTAAATAATGATAATTCCTTCCAAAACAAGAAAGAAAAATGTTTAGAAAATTTGGAATAATTTTTTTTAATTCTGTTGCATGTGCATATAATATGCACACACCATATTATATTTATTGTATATTATGTTACACGATATATTACATTATATTATATTACATTATATTATATTTTGCAGATACATATTAGAGGAGCATTCTGAATCTGAATTCTTTTTTTTTTTAGGCTAATTTAAGCTTTAATTTGTACTTTAAAATAAATTCTCCTAGGACATGGACCCACTAGGGAATTATTACAAATAGCTCTTTGTGGCACACATTTTGGAATCTGAATTCTGATTCAACTTTCTCCAAGTCCCAGAGCAGGAGCTCTAAAAGATGAGTTCAGTTGGTAGAGAAAAATAATTCTAAATAGAGCAGCATGAAGCTTAAAAGACCCCTTTCGAGTCACAAATAACAGGAGGCAGGGGTGCCTGGGTGGCTCAGTGGGCTAAAGCTTCTGCCTTTGGCTCAGGTCATGATCCCAGGGTCCTGGGATCGAGCCCCATATCGGGCTCTCTGCTCAGCGGGGAGCCTGCTTTCTCCTCTCTCTCTGCCTGCCTCTCTGCCTACGTGTGATCTCTCTCTGTCAAATAAATAAATAAATAAATAAAATCTTTAAACAAAAAACAAACAAATAACAGTTCTTCTGTTTGGAATACTGAAAATGAAGCTTGACAGGAGACGCCTTATTAGCATTTTATAAATAAATTAGAATACACATTTAGATTATGATAAAGAAGAAATAGTCATATTCGAAGATCCTTGCTGATCCTTTCAATGTTACATAATCCCAACTAATAACATGCATTAAAGTTTGCTCAAAAGTATTTCTTCAAGTCCTAATTAAATTGTCAGTGAAATAAATGATAAGAGGCCCCTTCTTAGCCCTGCTGATTTTATAAGCACTAAATTAAAACTCCACTACCACGTTTGCCTCATACTGACTAAGGTCATGACAAATTGACTATCATAGAGTAAAATCCAATTAAAGATAATGAGACAAAATATTTGAACAAATAACATTTTAGGTCTGCATCATAATAGATTGGTGGAATTAAATTTATAAATTGAAATTTCTTTTTACATAAAACGTATGAACTACTCAGTGTTATCTGGAAAAACCAATCATAAGCCAACAGGATGATTTCCTTCAGCCACAGGGACATTGTCTTCCATTACTAATTCTACTGCAGCAAAATATGAATCACGCATAAATCCTCCACTGACTAGTTTTTAACAGAACTTAAATCTGACTTAATTACCCATCCATGCAGTTTTAATATTACTGAAACCAAAACTGGGAGGAAAACATAATAAAAATAAATATTTTGTATTCTCTTCTCTCTGTGGACACAGATCCTTTGCCAAAATGCTTTACTCAAAAATTAAGAGAGTTAAAGTATCATTCAATCCTCAGGAACATTGTAATATAGTTCCTTTTAGAGTCTTATATTTTGCTTGTAATAAATTTAGGAAGTCACTTTCTTTAAAATATTCAACTTATTCTGCTGTTTTTTGGAAATATTTATCTGCTGTTATGTAATTGACATGTTATGGTACTGTTATGTAATCTAGTAAATTAAAGTACTTATTTTGGGGGCACCCAGGTGGTTCAGTGGGTTAAAGCCTCTGCCTTTGGCTCAGGTCATATCCCAGGGTCCTGGGATTGAGCCCCACATTGGGCTCTCTGCTCTGTGGCAAGCCTGCTTCCTCCTCTCTCTCTCTCTCTCTCTCTCTCTCTGCCTGCCTCTCTGCCTACTTGTGATCTCTGTCAAATAAATAAAATCTTTTAAAAAGTACTTATTTTATATATTCTAAAAATATTTTATTGCTTTTGTTTGGTAAGGAATATCATATCAGAGACAAAGGAAAGACCCCTATGTAGACAACTTCCAGAGAAATCATTCCACACACATATCTTCCCTTTTCACGTAATAAAAATAACAAATAAAGTAACACACTAAGCCTCAATTCTTGGACCTGTCAGGAGAATTAGATAGGAATGAATTTTCTAGCTATCTGCATAATTTGAAGTCACATCAAATGTCTATTTTTCATAAAGCATTGGGCTAAACACACAAAAAAGGAAAAGATAAGATATAGACCCTGCCCTTAGTATTCAGAGATGCACAAACAAATATTCAAAGTAGAAAACAGACAAAATTTGACCCTGAAGTTGTACTGAACGACAGGAGGAAGGAGGCTGCATACCTACACGTTGGGGGAACAGAAAGGATGACTCTCTGCAGGTTTGTCTGCTTTTTTATGGCTGCTGGAGGTTTTGTTTTTACAGGGATCTTTGAAAATGTATTATGAGGTATTCTGGAAACATATGACTGAGTAGAATCATTATGAATGCCAACGACTGTAATGTGCATTAAAAGAATTAGAATCTTAAGGACCCCAGGCATATAGAAAAGACAACCCATGCATTAAAGACTCCCCCAGTTGTATAACGCTGGAATTATCACATTGGCTTTGCCTTTCTCTTGTCTCTCACCCTCTGGAAGTCCGTTTCTCTCATTTCCTTATAATATACCATTTTTAAGAGACAAAAAATTGAATAATTTAATTATATGATCCTACTATTTTAGAGTCTTAATTCTAACTAAGAAAGAGAATCCGTTGAGCTGGTTTTAGGGTTTTTGGTTTGTTTTTCAGTGTGGATCCCCCTACCTGCTCCAAAGACTTCTGATTTAGAAAGTCCAAGGTAAGACAAAGGTATCCATTGCTTGTTGAAAATTCACTGGGTAACTCAGAGTTGATCCCTACTTAAGAGTAGTGCTCTAGGTTGGTGGTTTCCTGTCTTGTTTTTTTAAAGACATCTGCTTTAAAACAATTGTACAATATTTAATAAAAAAAAAAAGGATGATAGCCTTTTTTGCAAACTTTTTAAATACTTTTCTACCCAACTGGAAATTATTTCACCCTAACCAGAAATGCAGCAAGGGTTCCTTCGCGTTCGAAGTCTCTGTTTGTAGAATACCAACCCCATCATGTGGTATATTGCTGAAATTGCTCCTACCGGCATGTTAGGTGGAGGGTATTTTCATACCCAAAAGCAAATTTTTAAAAATTCATTAATTAATTTACTCAGTTAGCATTTATTGAGCAGATACACAGTAGGCATAATATTAGGTGCCCAGCCTAAAAGAATCAAAGTCAATACTGTAATCCATTCACACTCGTGTTGAGATCTACACAACATCAAAAATAAAGCTGGCTGACCTCAAGATATTGACTAATACATTCTTATTCAAATTACCCATCTGATTATTTTAATGAAAATACACCACTTGTGATAGCTTGAACTCCCTAAAAAGTTTGTTTCCTCAGAGCTAGGACAAGGCTAACTGTACAGGGATGACATATTGCCCTAATAATGGGGGTCTCTTCCATCCCACTCTCAGAATATATTTGGTTAGGAAACGCCAAGAGAACCCAACAGAACATCAACTTTCAAAATTGCATTAACTGACACTGAAACCCAAAACCGACACTTGGTCTAATTTCTTTTTAATTAAGTTTTTCTCCAGGGCTTCTGAGCCATTAGAAATAATATTTTTTTAGATAAATGACTTTACTATTACCATAGGCCAGCAATATGCCCTGGCTTTGATTCTGATGTATAAATCATGGAACAAAGGGATTCCTCTACAAATTAGGCACTTGTGCTCTTTATAAATGTACTATTACTGGGGTCTTTCATGCACAACGAATATTGAGCCCAGTGCTGTTCGCTAATGAGAACCAAAGTTCGTAGACAATGCCACTGTGTGAAGCAAGGACTTTTGCATGTTTCTGTAAAGGGGACTCCTTGGTTTTCTTGGCTAGACTGTTGTATAAAAATTGATATTCTGAAACATACATTTACGTAAAAATTTTAAGGGGGTTCAAATTTTTTTTAATAGTTTATTTATTTATTTGACAGACAGAGATCACAAGTAGGCAGAGAGGCAGGCAGAGAGAGAGGAGGAAGCAGACTCCCCGCCGAGCAGAGAGCCCGATGTGGGGCTTGATCCCAGGACCCTGAGATCATGACCTGAGCCGAAGGCAGAGGCTTCAACCACTGAGCCACCCAGGAGCCCCGGGGGTTCAAATTTTAAAATTAAAAGAGGACAATTATAAAATTTTCTTCTGTTAGTAACCAAACAACAAACACTCAATAACACGGCTGAATTTAGAGCGGTATGCATTCTTATTAGCCATTATTTTCATTGTTTAAAGCAAGAGTTTTAAAGGGGGTGCAAGTTGCACTTTACCATCATGAAAACTCTGAAAGTTGAAGTAAATGTCAAGTCATTCTCACCTCAAATATGAACAAGGATAACTTTACAAATTTAGCAGACACAGTAATAAATGTTTGAGGACTAGAGATTTCAACTACAATGAGAAGTTACTATGTGTTTACTAGGTAGCTGGCATTGAAACTCTCCCCAAAGGATTACATATTTCAAGAGTAAGAGTGCAAAGCATATGAATTCTCCTGCCCTGTCCAATCCAGTAACCACTAGACACAAATACTGAGTACTCGAAATTTGGCTACTGTAACTACAAAATTGAACTTTAAATTTTATTTAACTTCAATTTATATCCATTGCAATAGCCATATGTGACTAGTCGCTGTCATACTGGTCAGTGCAGGTCTGAATCACATACTGTTTTCAGGTACCATTTATCTCTTTTTTTTTTTAAAAGATTTTATTTATTTATTTGACAGAGAGAGATCACAAGTAGGCAGAGAGGCAGGCAGAGAGAGAGGAGGAAGCAGGCTCCCCACGGAGCAGAGAGCCTGATGCAGGGCTCGATCCCAGGACCCTGAGATCATGACCTGAGCCGAAGGCAGCAGCTTAATCCACTGAGCCATCCAGGCGCCCCCATTTTATCTTTAATGTTCTTTAATCACAGCCTTTTTATAATATTCACATTTTGGGCCATTTTTCTAGCTCCTCTCCTCACCTGGAAATTCTTTTCTGGAACTTGTCTTTGTGCCAAGTTTGTAGGGTGTTTTTATTCCTACGAACCCTGAGAACTTAGTATTAATCAAGTGAGCAACCAGCCCATGAAGAATATTGCAAGAGATACAAGGATATATATAAAAGGGATGTCTCTGAAGATAGAGAACTCCCAAAGTCAAGGAAGAGTAGACAGGAAGAGTATGGACTCCAACTGTATAACCTGAGGTCATGAGAGACTGCGGAGTCAACTGTTGATATAGAAGAAGGCAAGGAGAGGAGCCACGAGATCTCATAAAGCCTCATTACATGGACAGGAAGGAATGAGTGTTCTGGTGGAAGGAAACAAAGCAAGGAAATAATACAGTACTTAATCTCAACCGTTTATGACCTTAATAATGAAGTCACAAGTATGGCAACTGTTATATGCCCAACTAGTATAGGGAGATGAAACAGATACATAAAAGCCATCAATGAAAATGGTATCATCAATCATATGAATAGTAGAAAAAGGCCAGTAGGAATTTCTGTGAAAAGTTAGGAAGTAGATGAAAAAATATCAGGATGTTTTTAGAGAGTAACAATTGGTGTACTTTGAAACAAACAAAATGTATATGTTGCTCTATATGATTGTAACTGCTATTACAAAAGGTGGGACTATGTTAAAAAGAAGTGATATTTGTACAACTCTGGTAATACACCAAAACACACTGAACTATATACTTTCAAAGAGTGAATTTTATGTTATATAAGTAATATTTTAATAACATTGCAACAAACTTTGGGGCTCCTGGGTGGCTCAGTCAGTTGAGCTTCAGACTCTTGATTTCAGCTCAGGTCAGGTCTTGAGATCATGAAGTTTTGCGATCAAGCCCCACATCAGGTTCTGCACGGGGCGTGGAGCCTGCTTGGGATTCTCTCTCTCTCTCTCTACCCCTCCCCAACATCCCTCTCTCAAAAAGAATTAAATGATTAAAAAAATAAAGTTGCAACAAAACAACATATAAAATAAAAAATAACAAATCTGCAAGGGGAAAAAAAGAAGACCCTTTTCTCAGGGGAGGATGGTTTAGGGAGTACGAGTTGAGCTAGAGATTTGGGAGAGCTGAATTTCTCAGTTCAATCAGTAGAGAAGAAGTATAAATGTTAGCCGGAAGAGTCATCATGAAGATGACTTTGGGGAAAGAGGTGAGAGAGATAAGGCCCTGCGCAGGTGCAAGGGTGGGATTCAAAATCCCTCAAGGACAGAGTACGCTTAAAGGACTTCAGGGCATGACAAATACACTCAGTAGAGGTTTTTAAGTGGTTTGCCATGGCATTCCTATGCACCTGTCTCTCTTTTCGGTTTTACAATGCTCAGGAAATGTGAAAATTCTCACTGATTCTTTTCCATTGATATGGATTCTTGAAGGGGAAATTAAAAGAAGACTATGCATTAACTGAAGGCAAAAATATGCCACACGGAAAAGCTGAAGGTGAGGACCATGAGGGACAATGAGACACTGTTGTGTCAATTTCTATGAATTAGAAAAACTGCAAGAAGAATAAGACTTTCAAAAACTGTGGAATTGGTGAGGTTTAAGATGAGATTTCCAATTAACTGTTCCTGATGGCTTGTAGGAGCAGGGATGGAGACAGGGACAGATATCCCCAGACAATCGTGAAGATGGCAAGATCAGCAACTATATCCAAGCATCTCCTCTTTCTTCCCCGTGTTCCTGCCACCATAAGGCAAGCACACCAGCACCGGCAGCCCATCTCAGGCCCACTCAGCTGTTGCCTTCAGGGACGTGCCTCTTCTGTTCAGTCAGCAAACATTTCTCCAGCCCTTCCAGGAAAGTACATTTTTCTCTAAGAAAAAAATGTAGTCCATGCTGAGAAAACATATTTATCTCTCATGTAATTAAATGATACGATGCTGTTTCAGTGGTTTATCATTTCAATAATTAAGCTTTAAGCATCGTAATTGTTTGTTACAGGACTGGCTAACAAGAATATTCCGTGTGTTGTGAATCAAATATACACATTTACATATAGATGGGCACGTACATTTAATTACAAAATATATGTAAGTGTTTTATTTCTGTATCTTCTATGTAAATCAATAATTAATATGCTGCATTTATAAATAGTGCTGTTTCTAACACTACATACATACATACATAGTATTAATATACTATGCATTAATATACTACGCAAGGGAGGAGAAATAGTTCAAATATGGTGTTTACATATGTGTGAATTCAACACAAAGAACTTTATTATTTTTAAAAATACAGAGAAGTCAATAAGAACTTTAATGAAGTGTTACAAAGTAGATGGGAAAAATCAAGAATTCCTAACGACTGGTATGATTCAAAACAAACAAAAGTTATTTCTACATATAATTACAAATGCTTTTGTTAGAGACTGGATTATGTTAGAGAAGACGCCTCTGCACCCCCCAATTCAGGATGATTTGGGAGGGCGGGGTGGATTAGACACTGGGGAAGCTGAATCGCTTGTATACGAAAGATGAAGAAGAACTGTGTTTCCGAGGGGTTAAGACTGTGTGTCATGACTGAGGTCAGCTCAACTCCCTTTGGTACTGATTCCACTTTCAACTTCCTGTGTGAGAGGGTCCTCACGTTTGTTACTGTACCACTGACAGAGGAATGGACTCGCCTTATTTGCATCATCAGGTAAAGAAATCCCAAGGTCACACCCAATAGAAATTGACTTTATCTTCCTGTTCCTCTCTTGACAATTCTAAATGAGTTTTGTTGTCTCAGAAATACACCCGAGATGAGAACGCTCAGAAGAGAACAGACGACCCTTCAAAGGCCACCCTTTTCGACAGGCATCCCCTAGCCCATGTGAGCATGTGGGCAGTCCTAACTGACAGTATGTGTCAACTACACACCAGATTTCAGACTTAGCATGAAATAATTTTAACTCCTAATAATTTTGTGTCGATTTCATGGTCCAGTGGTAATCATGCTAAGTAGACTAAATTACTAAAAGTAATTGCTTACATTTCTTTACACTTTCTTTTAAAGATTTTATTTATTTATTTGAGAGAGAGAGTGAGAGAGCATAAGCATGAGGAAGTGGCAGAGGGAGATGGAGAAACAGGCTCTCTGCTGAGCCAGGAGCCCTATGTGGAGCTGGATCCCAGAAACTTGAGATCAAAAGGCAGATGCTTAACCGCTTATACCACCCAGGCACCTCACTCTTTTTCTTTTCTTTTCTTTTAAATAGGCTCCATGCCCAGCCTGGAGCCCAGCATGGGGCTTGAACTCACAACAATGAGATCAAGACCCAAGCTGAGATCAAGAGTGGGACACTCAACTTTGACACTCAACTTTCTGAGCCACCCAAGCATCCCTTTATACATTTTTTTTAAATGCAACCACTGGAAAATTTAAAATTAAATATGTAGCTCTATTTTTATCCCTAGAGGACAGCACTGGAATAGAGAACTTATAAAGTAAGAACTACAAATGGCATCACATGATCGTGGTGAATAATCCTTTTAATGTACTGTTGAATCCTATTGGCTAGTATTTTGGCGAGAATTTTTGCATCTGTGTTCATCAAGGATATTGGTCTGTAGTTCTCTTTTTTGGTGGGATCCTTGTCTGGTTTTGGGATCAAGGTGATGCTGGCCTCATAAAATGAGTTTGGAAGTTTTCCTTCCATTTCTATTTTTTGGAACAGCTTCAGGAGAATAGGAATTAGTTCTTCTTTAAATGTTTGGTAGAATTCCCCTGGAAAGCTGTCTGGCTCTGGGCTTTTGTTTGGAGATTTTTGATGACTGTTTCAATCTCCTTACTGGTTATGGGCCTGTTCAGGTTTTCTATTTCTTCCTGGTTCAGTTGTGGTAGTTTATATGTCTCTAGGAAGGCATCCATTTCTTCCAGATTGTCAAATTTGTTGGCGTAGAGTTGCTCATAGTATGTTCTTATAATTGTCTGTAAAAACATTTATCTTCACAGCTAATCAAACTAATGAAAATTTACCTAACCATTAGGTTTCAAGTTATTTAAAATGTTAATACATATTATTAGCAAGGACAGGATGAGATAAGCATGCTTACATATTACTGATGAGATCATAGGTTATATATATTAATTTTATTATATAAATTGATATTAAAAATATATCATTCATTATATAAATAAATTTATAAATTATAAAATCTTTCTTTAAAAAAAGTGCATTTAAAAGCCTTTAAAATATTGGCCCCTTTTTTACCAATTAACTTTACTTCTAGGAGGTACTTATAAGGAAAGGATCAGATTGACATACACCAATTTATGTGCAGGTATTGGTTGTGGTCCTGTGTATTTTAAAGCAGAATTACAATACTCTATATAGTAAAAATAATGAAATACTAAAATGAATTAGTGCTCATTCACATGATATAATGTTGTCCATATTCTGGTCACAGCACATTTGTAACACTAATTTAATAACAGATGTTCATGCACTGAAATACAAAAATATAATCATAGTTGACTATAATCATCTGGCTAATATTCATTTTTTTCCTGAATATACTTTTGGTTATTGATAGCGATTTTGCAAACATTAGCATGAATTATGGAAAGTAAAGAAAAAGTGAACAAAGGGGGAGTACTTCCTGGGGTCACTCATCACATCCTCCCTATTTTCTCTTTCAAATATCCTCAACTTAGAGATGTCTTAAATAGGTAAATAGATAGTTTATATCAGTTCTTTTAAACTCATTGCCTTTTTTTCTCTCACTTTTTTCCTAACAAACCAGGTGATTACTGAAGAACATTTCAGTCACAGATAAGCTCTCAAATGTTTCTTTGAAAACAGTAATGTTAAGTTTAAAATAAATGCTTTTCACCTCCCTTATCTAGGTGTTAACATGTTCTGTGCTTTTTTTCTGATTCATATAAAAAGAATCATCTCACTGAATTTACATATTTATCTCCAACTCTCATTTTGATCCCTATTCATTTTATTTATTAGTCACCAAATACTGGATAACATTTAATTAATATGTTTAAAAATTTCGCACTGCCAAAACAAAACAAAACAAAAAAACATGGCTTTAGATAAGTATTTAAATGTAAAAATAATGACTTAATTGGCTAAATACAAAAACTCAGGTCAATAAGTCTTGGCATAAGAAACACATCAGGAGTTTTCGGGCTGGTATCTGACATTGACCATGAATAAACTTACATTCTAATTCTTGTCTTTTAGTGGACCATTGTTGAAGAGTGGAGAACAATGCTTATAATCATCTGGGTTATTCCCCACATTTACCAATGTTAGTTCCAGCAGAGATGATGGTACCACAGCCGTCTCACCCAAGCCCAAGCTTAGAATTAACTTATACTAGGGCATAGGACATGTCAGCTCAAAGTTGTTTGCTTGAATACAAGGATTGTTTCAAAGTCACTGAGTAAGATTCCAATTTTCTACATGGAATGGCCAAAACAAAGGGTATGTATTAATTCTCAGGAGCCCCAAAGAATGTAGCATGAATAAAAATCAGAAAATGTGCAGGGGAATATGTACTTGCAGACTTTTTTAACTTTTGTGGTAACAAGCTACCTCGTGCATGATTTTGTTTATGAATGACACCGCTCTTGAGCAGTACACACTTGGGGCTTTGGTACCATCTGGCATGGTGTGGCCAAACACAGCTCCAGGCGCGCAAGGTGACACGTCAAGCCGTTAAGACAGCAGAGAATGGTCTTAATCATACTGACATCCTTGACAACTGGCACAGTGCTTATAAAATAGTAGGCATGCCCAAATGTTGTTATTATCCCTTAGTGCATAAGAATAATCCTATACATAGTCGACAGAAGTGTGATATTCAGAAAAATATTCTTGAGCCCTCAAACTGGAGGAACGAGTGTTTCCCCCAATAAATAATAGCTATAGTCCTTAACTGAGACATACTTTACTTAAATAAAATCCATTCGTTTTAAGCATGTAATTCAATGGAATTTGACAATGGACATACTCATGATATAAATTTCCTTCAAAGCACTGATTGCATTTTACCCCAATTATTTTGCCGCATTATGATTTAATTCCACTCAATTCATTTCCTCTTCAACCCCTGAGTTATTTAGGAGGGTATTTTTTACTTTCCAAATATTTTGTGGTTTCCCAAATGGCTTTCTGTTTTACATTTCTACTGTAATTTTCTCGTGGACACAGTATACGCTCTGTATGATTTACGTGCTTATAAATTTACTGAATTTTTTTTATTGTCCTGAACAGACTCTAGTTATCTTAATGTTCCAGGTCACTTGAAAAGAATGTGATTTTTTCTCTTGTTGTGCGGCTCTATAAATATCAATCTGGTCACGTGGGTAGTGATGCCTCCATTTTCCGTACCCTGAATGACTTTTCCATCAACTCAGACCTCAGTCTCTGAGGAAGGGCGTTCCAACCTCCATACACAACTGTGAACTCATCTAGCTTTCCTTTGGCTCCCTCAGTGCTGGTTTCACACATTTACATGCTCCATTATGGGGCTTACTTATTTTAGGATTGTTATTTTTTTTTAATGAATCATTCCTTTATATCATTTCTACATTTTATGCTTTATCCTCGATAATATGCTTTTTCCTGGGGTGTAATTTGTTTACCAAACTTTATTGTGATTAATATTTGGATATTATGTGATTTTTCATCCTCTTGCCTTTAACTAATTGTGTTCTTATGTTTAAAGCATATTTTTCATAGGCAGCATACAGCTGAGTTTGGGTTGTTGTTTTTTTTAAGCCATTCTGACAATTCCTGCTTTTTTTTTAATTGGAGGGTTTAGTTCATCCACATTTAATGTAACTATTGATATGGTTGTATCTTGGTATAGCATATAGCTATGTAACACTTTGTAACACATCTCGTCTTTGGTTCCCCCAACGCACCCAATTTTCTGGCATCCATTTGGCTGACTGGAGCATTTTTAATCTATCCCTTTGATAAACTGATGTGCTTCTTTGTCTGTTTTTATTTTTTCTGGTTATGCCAGAGTTTACAGCAGCATCCATAAGTTAACACAGTGTATCTTTCAAATATCGCACCACTTCATGGATAATGTAAAAATAATACACTTGAACTCACCCTCCTCCAGATTCCCTGCTCTCACTGGGATACGTTTTATTGCTGCATATGCTACAAACTCCATACAGTGGAGTATGATACACTCTTATCAGGCTATACCCAGCTAGTAAGAGTAGGGCTTGCTTACAGGAGTCTTGCCCTTCTCGTTTTTTTTTTTTTTTTAGATTTATTTATTTATTTGACAGACAGAGAGAGATCACAAGTAGGCAGAGAGGCAGGCAGAGAGAGGAGGAAGCAGGCTCCCTGCCGAGCAGAGAGCCAGATGTGGGGATCGATCCCAGGACCCTGGGATCATGACCTGAGCAGAAGGCAGAGGCTTTAACCCACTGAGCCACCCAGGCGCCCCCCTTCCGTCTTTTGCAGGACACTTGTATTATCATCTTTATTTTAATCAATATTTTTTACTTTTATTTTTAAAGTTATCATATAGGAGAACGGACTTTATTTTAATTTTTGTGTATAGTTTTTCAGTTTTTTAACACAGGTATGTATTTGTGTAACCACCACCATCATCAAAATACAGAAAAGTTCCAAACTTCCCCCAAATCCCCTGTGCTACCAAGTTGTAAATACGTCCTGTGGTTGTTAATTTTATGTGTCTACTTGACTGGGACACTGGGTGCCTAGATACTTGGTCACACATGGTCCTAGGTGTTTCTGTGAGGGTGTTTTTGAATGAGTTTAATAGACTGAGTAATCAGCTCACCCTCTCTAATGTACATGAGACACATCCTACCAGTTGAAGGCCTGAGTAGAACAAACAGGCTGACATCTGGTTTGGTGAGAGAGAAACCCCTCCTCACTCCTGCCTTTTGAACTGGGATGTCGGCTTTTTCCTGTCTTTGGACTTCACCTGAAATGTCGTCTCTTACAGGGTCTCAAGCACGCTCCAGTCTTCAGGCTACACCATCAACTCTCTTGGATCTCCAGCTTGTCAATGCATTCGGCAGGGTCTGGGACTTCTCAGCCTCCAGAATCATGTAAGCAAGCACTTTATAATAATGCATATCCTGGGCCCCTGGGTGACACAGTCAGTCAAGATTCTGCCTTCGGCTCAGATCATGATACCAGGGCCCTGGGCTTGAGCCCCATGTTGGGCTCCCTGCTCAGTGGGGAGTCTGCTTGTCCCTCCATCCCTCACCCCTGCTTGTGATCTCTCTCTCTCACATACTCTCTCTTTCTCTCTAAGTAATAAATAAAATATTAAAAAAAGAAAAAAATATATATATATCCTATTCCATTTGTTTCTCTGGAAAACCCAGACTAAGTCATCTAGCCCAGTCCCTTGTCCCTGGAAACCCTGATCTGTTCTCTATCAGTACAGTTTTTATCTTTTTGAGAATTTCCTACACATGACACAATAGCCCATATCACCTTTTGAGATGGACTTACTTCACCTAAAATAGTGCATGTGAAATTTAAGCAAGCTGTTGCTGTTTTTACCTTTATATTGTTCACAATATTAAATGTTATGAACATGAAACAGTCTGTTTACCCACTCACTAGCTGAAGAGCATCTGAGTGTTTTCCAGTTTTTAGCCATCAGGAATACAGATACTATGAACATCGGTGCCTAAGTTTTTGCATGAACATAAGTTTTCTTTTCTCTAGAGCAGAGACCCCGAAGTGGGACTGATGGGTCTAGCAGCCCCGTAAGAAACTGTCAGTTGGTTGTCTCGCGACTGCACCATGCCCAGTCTCTACCACAGCGGGCTGAGTTACAGGTGTTCTCTATCCCACACCCAGTAGCGCTGGTATTTTCCAGGTTAGCCATTCCAATACACATGCAGTCGTATTTTGTCATGGTTGCATTTTGGATTTCCCAAATGGCTAATGATGGTGCACATCTTCTCATGTGCTGGTTGGCCATCTTTTTATCCTCTTTAGTGGAGTGTTTATTCCTAGTTTTCTGCCTCTTTCGTAATCAGGTTGTATATTTTCTTATTATTGAAGTTTGAGAATTCTTTAAGTATCTTGGATCCAAACTCTGTCATATAGGAGATACCAGAACACTTTCTCTCCCCATTCACTGCTTGTCTTTTTTTTTTCCTCAATTTAATTTCTTTTCAGTGTTCCAAGATTCATTGTTTATGCACCACACCCAGTGCTCCATGCAATCCGTGCCCTCCTTAATACCTACCACCAGGCTCACCCTACCTCCACCTCCCTCCACTCCAAAACCCTCAGTTTGTTTCTCAGAGTCCCCAGTCTCTCATGGTTCATCTCCTCCTCCAATTTTCCCCAAATCCCTTCTCCTCCCTATCTCCCCATGTCCTCCATGTTATTTCTTGTACTCCACAAATAAGTGAGACCATATGATAATTGACTCTCTCTGCTTGACTTATTTCACTCAGCATAATCTCTTCCAGTCCCGTCCATGTTGCTACAAGAGTTGGGTCTTCATCCTTTCTGATGGAAGCATAATACCCCATTGTATAGATGGACCATATCTTCTTTATCCATTCATCCATTGAAGGGCATCTTGGCTCTTTCCACAGTTTGGAGACTGTGGCCATTGCTGCTATGAACATTGGGGTACAGATGGCCCTTCTTTTCACTACATCTGTATGTTTGGGGTAAATACCCAGTAGTGCAATTGCAGGGTCATAGGGTAGCTCTATTTTTAATTTCTTAAGGAACTTCCATACTGTTTTCCAAAGTGGCTGCACCAACTTGCATTCCCACCAACAGTTTGTAAGAAGGTTACCCTTTCTCTAACTCCTCTCCAACACTTGTTTACTGTCTTGTTGATTTTGGCCATTCTAACTGGTGTAAGGTGGTATCTCAATGTGGTTTTGCTTGTCTTTTCATTCTCTGAACAGTGTCTTTCAAGAGCCAAAGATATTAAATATTGACGAAATATAAATGAATCAAATTTTTATTGGTCATGCTTGGATATTATATATAAGCACTCTGTGAGTATAAGTACTCACAAAAATGATTTTTAATAGAAAAAAAGCATAATAATAAGAGATAGAAAAAGAGAGAGGAAAAGTTCTTTAATATTTACCCATGCTGACTCACTTCATTCTCGTATGTAGGTTCAGATCTCCACACAGGACCATCCTCTTTCAGCCAGAAGAATTTCCACTAATATTTTTTGTAATACTCATCTACTGGTAACAGATTTCTCTGAGCTTTTGTTTTTCTGAAAATTTTTTATCTAAATTTCACTCTGCAGGACTATTTTCACTGAAATAGAAAATTAGAGATTGGTCTTCTATTTTCTTTTTCGGAGCTCTAATGTTACCATAGTTCTCCTATTTTCTGGCTTGCATTTTTAGATAAAAGTTTACAATTGTTCTTACCTATTTTGCCTTGTCCGTGATATGTGTTTTTTTTTTCTGCCTCTGTCTGCTTTTAAGAATTTCTCCTTATTACTGGTTTTCAGCAATTTAATTATGTACCCTTGGTTTTCTTTGCGTTTATACTGCCTAGGTTTGTTGCACTCCTCCAATGTGTGGCTTGATAATTTATATCAAATAGAGAGTAATTTTAAGCCATCATTTTAAAATTATTTTGATGTTCTTTTCTTTCTGAAATTCGAACTATATGTATTTTGGCTTCTTTCCCATTTGCTCTTATGTCACTGAGCTCTATGTTTTTACACTTTTGTTCTTCATTTTGCATATTTTCCTTTATAGGGTCTTCAAATTAAGTGTCTTCCTCTTTTTTAGTTGCTAATCTTCCCTTAAGAGCATCCAATGAATAATTCATTTTGAATATATATTACATTTTCATTTCTAGAAATTCCAACTGGATATTTTTAATATTTTTAATTTCTCACTTCATTATTTCTATGTTTGACTTCATATATTTTTTAGTTAATTGTAATAACTATGTTAATTCTTTTTTTTTTAATGATATCCTTATTTTATTCTTTTTTTTTTCTCATTTTATTTATTTTTTCAGCGTAACAGTATTCATTCTTTGTGCACAACACCCAGTGCTCCATGCAAAACATGCCCTCTCCATTACCCACCACCTGTTCCCCCAACCTCCCACCCCTGACCCTTCAAAACCCTCAGGTTGCCCCAACCTCCCACCCCTGACCCTTCAAAACCCTCAGGTTGTTTTTCAGAGTCCATAGTCTCTTATGGTTCGCTTCCCCTCCCCAATGTCCATAGCCCGCTCCCCCTCCCCCAATCCCACCTCCCCACAGCAACCCCCAGTTTGTTTTGTGAGATTAAGAGTCATTTATGGTTTGTCTCCCTCCCAATCCCATCTTGTTTCATTTATTCTTCTCCTATCTCCTACCCCCCCATGTTGCTTCTCCATGTCCTCATATCAGGGAGATCATATGATAGTTGTCTTTCTCCGATTGACTTATTTCACTAAGCATGATACGCTCTAGTTCCATCCACGTCGTCGCAAATGGCAAGATTTCATTTCTTTTGATGGCTGCATAGTATTCCATTGTGTATATATACCACATCTTCTGTATCCATTCATCTGTTGATGGACATCTAGGTTCTTTCCATAGTCTGGCTATTGTAGACATTGCTGCTATAAACATTCGGGTACACGTGCCCCTTCGGATCACTATGTTTGTATCTTTAGGGTAAATACCCAGTAGTGCAATTGCTGGGTCATAGGGTAGTTCTATTTTCAACATTTTGAGGAACCTCCATGCTGTTTTCCAGAGTGGTTGCACCAGCTTGCATTCCCACCAGCAGTGGAGGAGGGTTCCCCTTTCTCCACATCCTCGCCAGCATCTGTCATTTCCTGACTTGTTCATTTTAGCCATTCTGACTGGTGTGAGGTGATATAGATCAGTGGAACAGAATAGAGAGCCCAGAAATCGACCCTCAACTCTATGGTCAACTAATCTTCGACAAAGCAGGAAAGAATGTCCAATGGAAAAAAGACAGCCTCTTCAATAAATGGTGCTGGGAAAATTGGACAGCCACATGCAGAAAAATGAAATTGGACCACTTCCTTACACCACACACGAAAATAGACTCCAAATGGATGAAGGACCTCAATGTGAGAAAGGAATCCATCAAAATCCTTGAGGAGAATGCAGGCAGCAACCTCTTCGACCTCAGCCGCAGCAACATCTTCCTAGGAACAACGGCAAAGGCAAGGGAAGCAAGGGCAAAAATGAACTGTTGGGATTTCATCAAGATCAAAAGCTTTTGCACAGCAAAGGAAACAGTTCACAAAACCAAAAGACAACTGACAGAATGGGAGAAGATATTTGCAAACGACATATCAGATAAAGGGCTAGTATCCAAAATCTATAAGGAACTTAGCAAACTCAACACCCAAAGAACAAACAATCCAATCAAGAAATGGGCAGAGGACATGAACAGACATTTCTGCAAAGAAGACATCCAGATGGCCAACAGACACATGAGAAAGTGCTCCACGTCACTCGGCATCAGGGAAATACAAATAACTATGTTAATTCTAATTCCATCACTGTTGTTATTTCCAGGTCTGTTTCTATTGACTGAGTTTTCTCCTGGTTAACGGACACCGTTTCTTGCTTCTTTGCATGTCTGTGAATATTCCCTGGATAACAGAAATTGTGAACATGATGTTGTTTGGACTTTGTTTTCTTCTTTTAAAGAATGTTGTACTTTGTGTTGGTAATCCATTGATCAGGCTTGTTTTCATGATTTGTTTGGGCAGTTTTTAAGTTTGATTAAAATGAGGTAAGTATAACTTTATTCTAGGTGTAGTTTGGCCCCATGACCAAGTTGTGATCCTCTACTGAATGTTCCAAGTGTTCAGTGAGATCTTTGTACTCTGACCAGTTAAAACTCAAGCATCTCATGGGGTGCCTGGGTGGCTCAGTGGGTTAAGCCTCTGCCTTCAGCTCAGGTCATGGTCTCAGGGTCCTGCGATCGAGCCCCGAATCACGCTCTCTGCTCAGCAGGGAGCCAGCTTCCCCTTCTCTCTGCCTGCCTCTCTGCCTACTTGTGATCTCTGTCTGTCAAATAAATAAACAAATAAATAAATAAAAATCTTTAAAAAAAAAACCTCAAGCATCTTCTAGACCTATGTCAGCCCAAAGAATGTTTCAACTTATGCTTACTAGTGATGGTTGCTTGGATGACTTTATGAAGTGTCAGTCTACAGATGTATAGCTTGGTATTCCAGAACATTTTCTCTTCAGAGTACCCTCTTCAATACTCTGCCTCACCTCAACCTTCTCCAACAGAACTGCCTGGTATCTAGTATCTGACAACAGCTGGGTCATATATATTCCTCACCTTTCTAGATGTTTGTGGCAGGAAGACAAGTCAGAGCGATACCAGTTACTCCAACCTGGCTTGAAGTGGTTACAGACAGCTATTGTTTTGTGTAAGAAAAATGTGTTTGAGGCATCCAAGAAAGCATCATACACCTCTTTTAAAGTGAGATATATTAATAACTCCATAACCATAACAAATGATTCGGTCTCTTTAAAAACTTAAAGCCGGAAAATCCTAGTTATAATATCTGTCTATTGAGATGTCTGTCTATTGAAGGACATAATACAGCAATTTTGAAGTTTTTTCAAGAGTTTACTCTGGAAATATGGTACTCCATCTGGCATCACAGAAAGAGGAGCCTTCATTAAGCAGTATCAAATTCCAGGAACAAAATTCATTTTACCCTGAAGGCACATAACTTAGAATTCCTCCTGCAAAGTGATTATTGGGCTTATGGGGTGACTGTCTAAAACATCTGACACAGTCAAGATTTGCAGAAAGCCTGTAAAACATGTCAATCCCTCCCCACACCCCCCAGTAAGAACAAGGATCTAAGCGATTGTAGACAAATGGCATGGGTACATTTCAAACAACAAATGGACACCATATTTATTTATTTATGAAATACTTGAGTGTCCTTCTTGCTCTGCTCTATGTTCTGTCTAGGAAAATAAACCATGTCAATGGCTACATTCCATTCTCTTTGGGGTTAACATGGGAGAGAGAAAAATAAGGAATGTGCAGACTTTTAGGCTTTTAAAATGAATACTATTTGTTGCCACAAATATAAAGGTGTCTACTTTTACCAAATTCTTTCATCTTTTAAGGATATCTTATGCCAAGTAATTGACTCTAAAAATAAAATGCATTTTCAAGCAAAATTACAAAACTCTATTTGACGATCTACTTAAAGATCACTAACTTCTTTTTTAAGACGTTTGCTTCAGAGTGTTTGCAAAGATTTTTCATTTCACCTTTTCTTAATGGTAAATTATTAATGTTCTTATAAAAATGGTTAATGCTTCCTGGGCTCATAATATAACTTTTTGTATGGTTATCCTTTCCTCATATTTCAAAAATACATTAAAATTTAATTTTACATTTGCCATGTCATTGTTCAAGCTGACAAGCTGTTAAACACAGTTTTTATTTATTTGTACTATAGAACTTAATCTGGCTTTCCATTGTGAATATGAACAAAAATAAATAAATGAAGTAATTTTCTTATTCCCCCTAAGAAAATAAAATTTTACATGAAACAGTATTTAAATAAAATAAGCATTGTGCTTCTCTCAAATAAACCAACTGAATAGGAATAAATATTTTATCCCCAATAAAATCTACAATAAACTTAGAACCATTTTCCATTGTCTAAATACGAAAAATGGATTAGTCATAGCTTGTAACTTGGCTAAGTCTGACCCAGTTAAGTGGCACAGTCTGAGGCCATATGAGAAAAGCCAGCACCTGGGACAGTCCCAGCCCATCAGAGAGGTAGATAAGATATTCTGAGAAGGGGACGCCTGGGTGGCTCAGTTGGTTAAGCGGCTGCCTTCGGCTCAGGTCATGATCCCAGCGTCCTGGGATCGAGTCCCACATCGGGCTCTGTGCTCGGCGGGGAGCCTGCTTCTCTCTCTGTCTCTGCCTGCCACTCTGTCTGCCTGTGCTCACTCGCTTTCTCTCTGACAAATAAATAAAATCTTTAAAAAAAAAAAAAAAAAACCTTTAAAAAAAAAAAAAAAAAAAAAAAAAGATATTCTGAGAGGAAGCCCACACTAGCAAAAAGGAGTATGTTCCCCAGAGACTCTGGAGTGCAGGGAGCATCAGAAATCTCACAAAAAGTCCCCAAGTCCCCAGTGTAGTAGGCATGTACTTTTAAAGGATCAAACCTAAGGGACACAAGAGCAAATTAAACAAATACCAGCACACATGCCATCAGCACTGGCCTTACTTTGGAAATTGATTTATTATCATTACCAAGTGAAGCACGGAGACAAGAGTCCAAAAGGTAAAAACCCAGTTAAGTGACCCAGGTAACAGAGTCAGCCTGAAATCCAACTTGGAACTGCAGCAGCTGTAAAATGTGCCTTTACATTGTGTCCTACCACGGAAGATAAAGTTGTGAAAACTGTTGCCATGCGAGATTGGAATTAACCCTACAAACTGGGGTAAGTCAAGGCTGAGGGGCTCTGCTATCGTGCGAGTAGAGGACAGCAGGATAAATACAGCCAATGTCTATGCTACTTATTACTATGTGTAACATCAGTCTGAAATATAGAATCTCTTTCATTTAGATCCATAGACATAACTCACTATAAAACACAAAAGCTGTCACCTTGTTACGATGTTCCTTCAACAGTTTAGGTTCACACGCTGTAGAGATTTCACTACTAAGTGAAGTAGTTGTCATCAGTTAAAGGGGAGGTGGGATTGGGAGAGGGGGAGCGGGCTATGGACATTGGGGAGGGGAGGCGAACCATAAGAGACTATGGACTCTGAAAAACAACCTGAGGGTTTTGAAGGGTCAGGGGTGGGAGGTTGGGGGAACAGGTGGTGGGTGATGGGGAGGGCACGTTTTGCATGGAGCACTGGGTGTTGTGCAAAAAGAATGAATACTGTTACGCTGAAAAAAAAAATAAATAAAAAGGGAAAAAAAAAAAAAAAGTGCCGTCCAGCTCTGCTGCATAGACAAATACTGGGAGTGACCATCATATAATACAAAAACAAGGATAAGTTTCATAGGAGGAGCACCTGTTGTGAGTTACCTACAATGCCACAGACTATATATTTCAATATCATGTTCATCCTTCTAGCCATTTTGGAAAGAGGTGGTCGTCCTACTATAGAGCTAACAAATGGGAACGAAGAAAGTTAAAAACCTGCCAGTGGTCAAAAAAACCCATCAAAATTAGACCCAGGATTTGAACCTAAACTTACGATGAAAATCCAAAGTTGATACTCTTAACCTCTGTATTCCTCAGTCCTTCCACACGAATGAATGAGAGAATGAATGGGTAGTATCTATCACACACAGTCTACACAATCTAAAGGATCAGAGTCAGAACAAATAAATCATGCTTTGAATAGAGTGATGAAAATAATAAACCTGATCAATAATCTAAAACACTTGAAACATTATGAGCCATGAATGGTTTACCCCAGATATAGCAGCACTGTTTCTATCCTCATGTTGTGAAGTTGAACTGAGAGTCAACTACCTAAGAATTTTGGATTTATTACCACAAAATTCGGACGTTGTGACATTGTCTGAGAAGTCAATGAGTGCAGCATCCACGTCCTCACAAACAGAAAAGTCCCGGGCATCTGAAAGTAGATAGAAATAACTCTTCCTCGCATTCCTAGGAAGGGACCCACCAAAACATTCGGCTCTGTCCCTAAAATACACGATGGTTATTTTTTGTGGCGGGTGGAGCAGAATTTTTCCATCATGAATCCCTATCCTTATTGATTTGGAAATATCAGTGGTCAGAAAATCAATTGGGGAAGAAATCTGGAGGTCAACAGTGGTAGATTTCATTTGGACAATTGTCCTCTCCCAAGATGTCCCAGACATGGCAGAAGTCCCAACAGTGGAAAGTAATAGTCTGACTTAAGATTTAGAGAACTTTGCTTGATGGATGCTTTCTTGAAACTAAGGGTTAAATAATGCAATACAATTTAATCTACCACACAGATATAACCCACACCCAGGGGAACAACGTGGAACAGCACACTCTGCTTATTGGCACACACTACGTTTAGAAAGCTATTTTCTTATGCAGGTTTAAGAAGAGTCAAGAAGAGTAATGACATGTGGCTGATGAAAGAACGATAAAGAATAAAAACAAATGGAATTATGAAAAAACAAACTAAAATAAAATACTGCAATTATTTCTTTAAAGAAAAAACTTTGTTTTCCATTCTCAGTAAAATGCAAAAAAACGAAGGTAGATAATGATGATTGATTGTGCAGTACTGTGATTTCTAATAAGAAATATATATTGGGCCCTTGTCCCATTTCTGGCACAAAATTCCTAAAACCCTTGGAATTCCCTAAGTGAAGAGAGCAGCAAAGTGTTTTTTGTCATTTTAATGAAGTGACTTTCAGAAGCATCTAAGGATGGGGACCAGTTGCCAGAATAGCCAACCAACCATGGGATTAGAGGATTAGAACTTTCAGGCCCATCCTCCGCCCCTGGGAAAGGGAGAGGGGTTGGAGATGGAGTTCAGATGCCAATGACCAATGATGCAATCGAGCATATCTCTGTAACAAAGTCTCCATAAAAACCTAAAATGACGGGGTTCCAAGAGCATCTGAACACACAGAGATTGGAGAGACTGTCCCGCTCAGAGAGCATGGGAGCCCCATGTCTTTCCCTCACATCTCACCCTATGCATCTCTTCCATCTGCCTGTTCCTGAGTTACAACCTCTTGTTTTTTTAAAGATTTTATGTATTCATTTGTGGGGGAGATGCACACAAGAGAGGGGCAGAGGGAGGAGGGAGAAGCAGAACCCTGCTGAGCAGGGAGCCCGGCAAGGAACTCATCCCTGGACCCCAAGATCATGACCTGAACCGAAGGCAGAAGCTTGACTGACTGAGTCACCCAGGTGTCCAGTTACATCCTTTTACAATAAACATAATCTACTGAGTAAAATGCTTCTCTGAGTTCTGTGAATCACTCTAGCAAATGAATTGAACCCAAAGTTGGGTTCCATCTGCCATGGAACTTCTGGTCCACAGCAGATCCTCAGAAGCAGAGGTGGTAACAGGAACTTTCCACTGGCATCCAAAGTGCTGGAAGGAGGAGTCTTATAGGACTGAGGCCTCACCCTGCGGGGTCTGATGCTATGTATTTGTTGGTAACCTCAGAACTGACTTGAAGGGTAGGACACTCAGCTGGTGTTGGAACATTGCTTGCTGGGGAGGACTACCCCTCAACACACACACACACACACACACACACACACACATACACACACACAGCAATTTTAGAGAGATGGTAGAAAGATACCGCACATACATATTTGCATATATATGCATGAGAGAGGAGAACAGTAAGTATTGATGAATCTGAATGAACACACAATGTTAAGCAGTTCCTTATATGATCACCTTAGCAACTTAGCTGAAAGTATGAAATTATCTCCAAGTATAAGCTTGGGTCTTTTTTCATTATAAAATGAAATTACGGAAACATGCTTAAACATTTGAGGAAATAAATTATTAAAACAAAACCAATTATTAAAACAAATTATTAAAACCTCCCCAAAGTGAACAAATGTTTTCAATGTCTAAAAATAAAACAAGAAAGGGAACACACAAAAATGTAAATGTCAGATGTGGCTCCAGTAAAAACAATCTTAATTCTGTACAAGAAACTATTTTGAGATATGGACCAGTGGCCACTCCTTTTAAGAGCATATTCGAGGGCTTAATCCCATCCAACACAAATTTCAAAATAATAAATTTAATTACTCCTAAGACAAGGAAAAGAGATTCATAGAATACAAATAAATTATGGAGGAAGGCTTGGGGAAATCTCATAATAGATCCCAGAATGCAGGGGTGGGTAGTGTCATACCAGGTCAGACTGAAGATTTGCAGAGTATACAAGAGGCATTGGAACAAACAGAAGCATATTGAAAACAGATGTCAAAGCACAGTGTTTTCAGTGACAGAATAGCCATTCTTCGGAACAAGTGGGGAGGGGGGAAAAAGAGCTTCATACACTGGGTCATCCAGGAAGCCCAAATGATGTTCCAGGGAAATTTTCTTCATAGACATTCTTCCTCTAACCAGATATTAAATTCACTTCTTGTGCTAAAATAATTGAGGGCTGATCTGCTTCATACTTGGTCTCAAGCTAAACAAGACCCTATCCTAAACTATTCTATCACATGAGCGGCAGAGTAGAGAATCACAGAGTATTATTATATGTTTACTAAGCGCCTTAATTTCGAATGACTATTTTTTTTCCCGTCCCGCCTACTTTATTGTTATTGTCAGAGATTACATGTTTGTACATTGTGTGTCCATTAACACATATTGATAAATATTGTTTTATACATTTGCCTTTTGAATCATATAGGGAAAAAAAGGTTACAAACCAAAAGTGCAATAATACTGGCTTTGATATTTACCTATATAGTTAATTTTACATACTAATGTTATTTATTTCTTCTCATGGCTTTGAGTTACTCTACGGTTACTTCTCTATGGACATTGGGGAGGGGAGGCGAACCATAAGAGACTATGGATTCCGAATGACTATTTTTGTATTTACCTCCTCATTCTGTAACTTTGATAGCATTACTCACTTCCTTTTTTTTTAAGATTTTATTTAATGCATTTATTTGACAGAGAGAGCCCAAGCAGGCAGAGCAGCAGGCAGAGGGAGAAGCAGGCTCTCCACAGAGCAGGGAGCTCGATGTGTGGCTCGATCCTAGAACCCTGGGGTCATGACCTGAGCTGAAGGCACCCACTTAACGGACTGAGCCACCCAGGCACCCCACCTCTCACTTTCAAAGAAGAGAATTAAAGATTAATGGAGCTAAGAATACACACCAGGTTTTCTACTTTCTGAAAAGAGTTATCTTCCACTTAATATTTTTTTAATTACCCCTTAAAATGAAGAGTAACATCCTCTATAGATATTTCAAGATCAAGTCTAAGTATCAGATTCTGAGGATCAAATCATCCAAACATCCATACCCAGGAGGAGAGCTGACCAAGGGCTCTATATGGAGAGAGCTTTTGTTCAGATACATGATAAAGTCTTTAAGGGTCAGGCTCTCAGGCAGCAAGTTGTGATAACTTACCACATCTTGAGTTTATAATGTATAAACTTCTGCTAGGAATTCAGAATGGTCAAATCTATTTGAAAAAATCAAATGAAACAGGATTCCACTCCCCCCCCCAACCCTGGGGAACTGGGTTCTGGTTGCTATTATTTATTACAGGTTTCCCACAGTCTGCAAATTGAGCCTTTCCATCAAACCTTTCGTTTAACCAAAACGGGTAAAATGCAGAAGCAATTACCATTAATTTATATGAAAAAAAAAAAAAGTTTACACGTTCTCCGACCCAAAAAATAACCTCTGATACCTTGGGACACATCGTGCGAATGGGATGCACAGACAAATCGACATAACATCCAAGACACTCATAGTTCAAAGCTGTGGCGGCTTGATGCCGAGATGCACTGGGGTGGGGGGTGGGGTTCCCCGGGAAGGAGCTTGGGGAAGGAGCTCTGCCGATGCGCACCGCGACTCTAATGGCTAGCTGCAGAACAGACCCTCGTCAAAATTTTCGCCTTTTTACCTAGAAAGCAACAATCCTCCTTGGATTCCTTTTGGTTATCAAAAACAGGTACTAAACTAGGTCTTTTGCAGACACGAAGTGGCGTAACTTGAACTTTCCAAAAGCAGGGGTACCTGTATTTATTTTAACACTGTGCTCGCCCTTTGGAAATAAATGGGACACCCCTGGAGTTGGCACAGGGAGGAGGACCCTGGAATCAGATGCACCTGAGCTTCAGAAGCCCGGAGGCAGTGCTGGACGCAGGAACCTTCCCACCCGGCATCCCACGCTCAGTTTTCTTGTCTGCGAGGGAGTATACAGCACGTTCCTTTTCCCCAGGGAAGTGACAGTGGGTTTAAAACAGGTAACATTTTAAAGGGCCTTGCATGATGATTGGCCACATTGCCAAATAAACAATAGTTTTTAGTATGTTTGTCCCATACGATCTTTGACTATCTGGAGTTCAAATTTAGTAGATTTCCTGTGTTTTCATTTGCTAAATCTGGCAACCCTCTTCCCCTCACAAGTAGATGCCTCAACAACAGTTCTCTGTTTCCGTTCCCCTACTGGCCCTTCAAACTCAGGCCTGGGAAGCCCAACAGTAGAGAGCATCCAAAGACAACAAAATCAAGAGAACCATTGGCCTCCATGCCTGGGAATGAGCATAAAATAATAAGAGAGTCAGTCACACTGATGAATAGTGATAGATTCTGCCTTAAAAATCACATGGACCTAAAATTTGGATAAGGGCATAGCACCCATCTCAAACCCCTAACTTCCCACAAGTATAATATAAGGAAATGTTCTGGTGGAGAGAAATAACAAAACGAAACAAAAAATAGTCTAAAAATAGGAATATTTCAATGTTAACTCATTGCACTGATATTGTAGAACACATGCGCTTATTTGTCCCCAGAACAACTTCCTGATTGAAAGTAGCTGATATGTGAAATGAGGTTAAGACACATGCAACCACAGGCCCATGAAATTCTAATGGTTCTCAGTCCTAAAGTAGATACTCAGTTTTGAGATCAAAGAAATGAGTACATTTTCCCTTTTTTCTTCACTAAGGTGATCAATATAGCTGGAAAATCAAGTTTCCTCTTCTTTCTTTCAGCCTAGAAAGTTCTGCTTAATCTTGAGAAAGAAAGGCCTCCAGGATCTACACATGCTTACTGATTAATCTTGGACAATTAACCCAAAATTTCAGATCATGAAACTCTTTCCAACCAACTCTTAACAACAAAGATTTATTGCTTACCTGTCATGTGCCAGACTCTTCCCAGCATTAAATTATTGAGAACACCTTTTCCGCAAGAGTAATGAGTATTAAGTGTTAAGTATTAAAGAGTATTACGTAAGATACTCTGTGGAAAGCACCGAACACACACTTCGCCTTCAGTAACACTGGTTCTCTCATTTCTTGCTTTACCTTCAGCTCAACCCAGATGCTGGGTATAAAATATGATAAAGAAGACATAGTCCCTTCTCAATATATTTACAGATGTTATATTATTTGTGATCATGTTTTTTGGCTGAAAAGCCATGACAAATCATCATTGGACTTATCTTATGGAAAAGAGAGGAAACTCTTCAACCATGGAAAAAGTTTTGGTATGATTTCCTTGAGAATTGTGTAGGAGTATAATAATTTCCTGAGTTATCAGACTAAAAATGGAAAGGAAAAATATTTAGACTTGGAAAATAATGCGTCAAAAGACAATGTAATCCAATGGGAGGATACGCTTGCAGAGATAGCAAAACAGCCGTTTCATCCAACCTGTCAAGCCTCCTTTGTGTCCTAGCTTGAAACCCTAACCTCACTCTCATACCTTCCCCCATGGGCCACACCACTACTGCCAAACATAAGACCCTCCAAAAAGTCTTCAGCGTTCATTTCAGGCAGATGAAAGGAAGATGATTTTGGACTGTGTAATCATTAACCATGCCTTGAATGAATTTCACATAAGACCAACTGTATTAAAAAGCACTCTGAAGATAGCATGAAAGGTTTTGTCTTGTTAAGAACGCAGACCTGAGTTAATGTGATTGGGAATGGTTCCTCCCTAGAGAAGGTACCAAAAAGCAAAAAAGGGTCAATGCAAAAAGGAAAAAGAAAGAACACATGTGAACCAGATTTCTATCACAGTTTACATAAGAAGATTTCTGATATGAATAGACGGCTAAAATAACACATTGTTTTGCCTGGAATCACTGTCTGTATATTTTCTCTGACTAATCTGCTTTAATGAAATCCTTACCCCCACAATAATAGCGAGACATAACAACTTCTTGGAAAACCTCCCTCTATTGTGTCAAAAGACTCCAGAAAAGCTGAAGTAAAAATCCATAGATGTAAGCAGAAAAAAGCCCTGTCCCAAAGTGCCCTGGGTTATCAGTCTGTTTCTCATAAACTAGCTCCTGAATTATGCCACATTGTTTTTTTAAAATAATAATATACATCTACGGGCTATGTCGGCAAGCTAAACTGATGAGCCCATTATGAAGGCCAAGTTCAGTACAAATAAGTCAAGCCAAAAGAGAAAACTTGACTATTGTGAAGGTTGCACCAAATGTTTATTTAGATCCAGTCCATTCACATGGCATAATTTAGAAATCAGCTTATATGAAACAGATGGCCAAGGCCCTGTCCTTGTGTGCTCTGGGTTTTCTGCTTATATTCCTAGATCTGACTGATTCTACTTTTTTATTTTTTGTTTGAGGATGCTTATTGTTGTAGTTAAACTGACAATCATTTTAAAAGTGAAACCAGTTGTGTTTAGGAGCACAGCCCTTGGAAAAGAAGACAAGGATGCTAAGTTTGTAGAAACAGACGTGCTTTTGATTTCTACCTGGCTTTAGTTCCAGGCACCTGAGTGACCACGGGGAAGTAAGACATTTGGATATGCCTCCTGAGACGTATGAGGGAGTCCTATGGGAACCCCCACCTCCGTGCCCCCACAAACAGTTAATATTCACCTGGGAGGGAGGAGGTAGGAAGAAAGAGAGACCAGGGAGTCATACTTGACTTGTAGGTGTTTTTTCTCTGCCTGAGCTCTCCCACCAACCGTCCTTTTCTGACCCACAGCAAAGGCCCTACTTTACATCTCAGCTCAACAGAACACTCTCCAATCTCTTCCCTTTATTCAATACTGTCTGACAAGAAATCTTCTTTTATTTTCCGTTTTTAATACTGAGCCAATAATTTCTGGGTCTGCAAAACCCTTTCAATGTACAACCCAGAGTTAATCATTGCTTCTTCACGGCACTGCTGTCCCTAGAACTTATCTCTGCGAGAGCTCCAATCACATGGTCATGTAGGGTCTAGAGTTGGTTCTGTCTTCTGTATTTCTGCCTCTCCTAGAACACTGACAGATGCTTGAGGGCAGGGTCTGTTTCTTCTTTTTTTTTTTTTAAGATTTTATTTATTTATTTGACAGAGAGAGACCACAAGTAGATAGAGAGGCAGGCAGAGAGAGAGAGGGAAGCAGGCTCGCCACTGAGCAGAAAGCCCGATGTGGGACTCGATCCCAGGATCCTGAGATCATGACCTGAGCCGAAGGCAGCGGCTTAACCCACTGAGTCAACCAGGGACTGTTTCTTCTTAAAGTAGGTGTCTGCAGCCCTGAACACAGAGCTTGCATTAAAAAAACAAACAAACAAAAACACTGAAGGATTTGGGTTCCTGACAAAGGCAAGCTAATATATTCTGGACCAAAAGTCCCTCAGAAAACCAGAAAAATGACACAAACATTTCTTTTATGTGAGAATGCACTGGAGTGCTGTTGAAAAAGAAACAACCAGCCCCAAATGGAGTCATTTGCCCCCACAATAGCAAACCAAGACACACTACTCTTTCAACTCTCCCAGAAATAGCCAAGAAGAAATTTCTGGATCAGCACTAGTGTGGTCACCTCCATTAAAACCCCTGACCTCCACTTCCCCCCAGAAGAAGATGATCCAGTCTGAAACAATCCCCTCTCTTCTTTTGCGGATAACTTCCTTGTCCCACACTCCCTCTGCCTATAAAAATCTTCCATGTCGTACAACTCCTCAGAGCACCCATGTACTAGAAGGATGCTGCCTGACTCATGGATCATTACCAATTAGATCTTCAAATTTAGTCAGTTGAATTTTTGCTCTCTCACATCACTAAGGCAATGAGAATGTCCTGGGTCTGGGATCAGGACAAGGAGGAAGCCCAGAGAGGTGAGCCCAGTATTTGGAAGACCATTTGCCTCTGACAAAGATGGCTGGTTACCAGAGTGTCCGAGAGTCTGGGAATCTGTCAGAGTTGCCTCCATTTACAGAGATTGGGGACAGGCATTTGAATGCATGGTCTCCCAATGTTAAGAAAGCCAAGTAAACCTTCCCAGTTTTGGATTAGAATGCAGCAGGACTAGATGCCAGGAGGGAGAGTGGGCTGAAAATAAGCAGCTCTCCTAAAGTCTGAAGCCCAGTAATAAATCACCTCATTCTGATTGAGTTACAGTGACCGATTCGCAGCAGAACTGTCATCTGAAGCAAAAGTAAATCATCTCTAGAGGAAGGGAGCCTCCAGTTATTCCCATGCATTTCCATACGCAATGCTTAGCCCTCAATCCGAAATAACCAGTCATAAGACAGTATAAGAGTATATTGGAAAATTAAGAGAATAGACTAGGTTTAGACTTTAGTAGGTGAATAAAATAGAGTTATCAAACAAAAACTTAAATAACTATGAATAATAGGTTTAAAGAATTCTGATAAGGTGTGTGATGAAAGACAACTGGAAACTATTTGAAGGGTGTTTAGCATATGGGACCATGGGTGAATTTTCTGGGAGTAATTTTCTTCTTGGTGGTAAGTATATAAGTGCATGCGTAGACAAAAGTTCAATGGGTTTTTTGCTTAAGATATGTCTATTTTACAACATCCTTTGTAGGTATAAACTCAAGAAAAGGACATAAATAAGTGCACCAAACACATAGACAAGAATGTTCGAAGTGACATTATTCTTAATATCTAAATAATGGAAATACCCACTATAAAATGGTTGAGTACATTCTGGTTTATGCAGTCAAGGGAATAATACAGCAATAAAAACCCATGATATACTGGTTTATTTGGCTTGCGTAAATCTCCAAAGATATCATTGAGTGAGAATCCAGACGCAGAAAAAGGCACCAAGGATGGTTCCATGTCTATAAAGTCTAAAACAGGATAGAAGTTGGGACAGTAGCTGTGTTTGGGAGGTGACAGTGATTAGAAATATGTACAAAGAAGATTTGAGGATGCTGAAAATTTTCTGTTTCCTGATCTGAGTCAGTGTGGGTCCATAAGTATATTTATTTTATGATAATTCAGAGTTGCATTTTATAATTTTTGTACATCTGTATGTGTAAGATTTAATGCATTAAAAACTTATATAAAAATTGTAAATGTAGGCACCCAACAAATGTTGTTGAATGAATTAATGTATGAATGAACAGATCAATGAATCTTGTTTCAAAGATTTACAGCCACCAGAGAGAAAAGGTAATGGGAGCAGGTACTAAGAAATGAATAACCTAACAACTTCACCTGGATTTATTGGGATTTATGTCACAGTTAAAATGAGGTGGACTACTGGGCTCTTGAGATAAATGGCTTTCAGGATATTACCTAATATTTGACTTAGCAATAATTCTTTCTGTTATTCTGACCTAAATTACTCTTGCAGTTAACATTCTATTTGTCTTCAGTCATATTTTACTTCTCTGTTTTTAAAAACTGTTCTCAAGATAGGCCAGACTGAATAAATACATCTTTCACCAGGAAGAGCACAAGGAAGGCCGACTGCTCAAAGACAGAAAACCGATCAGTTGTGTAGCGTATCTGTACCTGTACCTTCTGAATGTGCCTGCAATTCACACACACTATTCCGTTAAATCTCTTAGCTAACTCTGGTACAGTTACTACATGAAAGTGGCAACTTCCCAGGTATGTTTCCAGAAATCACTGGAAAGCCTAAGGGTGTTTTCCCTAAGAACTAAATTATTCTATGCTTATAAACAACACAATAGGAGCAACTGGTTCCATAATTCTTTGGGGGAATTTGATCTGGTTTTGTACCACCTTAGTGCAAATATTGGTCAATTTCTGATGTTCAGCTTTTCTTATTAGTCACATCTATTACTTGACATCTCGTGCAAATATAAATATCCAGATTGTCTTAGAGAGTGTGTGGTAGGGTTCTCTGTTCCCCAGGCTCATAAAAATATAGTGAAAAGACAGTCTCTTCAACAAATGGTATTGGGAAAATTGGACAGCCAGAAGCAGAAAAATGAAACTGGACCATTTCCTTACACCACACACGAAAATAGACTCAAAATGGATGAAGGATCTCGATGTGAGACAGAAATCCATCAAAATCCTTGAGGAGAACACGGGCATCAACCTCTTCAACCTCAGCCACAGCAACTTCTTCCTAGGAACATCACCAAAGGCAAGGGAAGCAAGGGCAAAAATGAACTATTGGGACTTCATCAAGATCTAAAGCTTTTGTACAGCAAAGGAAACAGTTAACAAAACCAAAAGACAACTGACAGAATGGGAGAAGATATTTGCAAACAACATATCAGATAAAGGGCTAGTATCCAAAATCTTTAAAGAGCTTATCAAACTCAACACCCAAAGAACAAATAATCCAATCAAGAAATGGGCAGAGGACATGAACAGGCATTTCTGCAAAGAAGACATCCAGATGGCCAACAGACACATGAAAAAGTGCTCCACATCACTCAGCATCAGGGAAATACACATCAAAACCACAATGAGATACCACCTCACACCAGTCAGAATGGCTAAAATTAACAAGTCAGGAAATGACAGATGCTGGTGAGGATGCGGAGAAAGGGGAACCCTCCTACACTGTTGGTGGGAATGCAAGCTGGTGCAGCCACTCTGGAAAACAGCATGGAGGTTCCTCAAAATGTTGAAAATAGAGCTACCCTATGACCTAGCAATCGCACTACTGGGTATTTACCCTAAAAATACAAATGTAGTGATCTGAAGGGGCATGTGCACCCAAATGTTTATAGCAGTAATGTCCACATTAGCCAAACTATGGAAAGAACCTAGATGTCCATCAACAGAAGAATGGATAAAGAAGATGTAGTATATATACACAATGGAATACTATGCAGCCATCAAAAGAAATGAAATCCGAGATATGTTCGTTAGATTACTCCTTTCTGCCCCTGGACGCCGCCGAGTAAGCATCGTTAAAGTCTCCCCTCCCACCGCCGTCATGTCTAAGTCAGAGTCTCCCAAAGAGCCTGAACAGCTGCGGAAGCTCTTCGTCGGAGGTCTGAGCTTTGAAACAACCGATGAGAGTCTGAGGAGCCATTTTGAGCCATGGGGAGCACTTACGGACTGTGTGGTCATGAGAGATCCAAACACCAAGCGCTCCAGAGGCTTTGGGTTTGTCACAGATGCCCCTGTGGAGGAGGTGGATGCAGCCATGAATGCAAGGCCACACAAGGTGGATAGAAGAGTTGTGGAACCAAAGAGGGCTGTCTCAAGAGAAGATTCTCAAAGACCTGGTGCCCACTTAACCGTGAAAAAGATTTTTGTTGGTGGCATTAAAGAAGACACTGAAGAACAAAATCTAAGAGATTATTTCGAACAGTATGGGAACATTGAAGTGATTGAGATCATGACTGACCGAGGCAGTGGCAAAAAAAGGGGTTTTGCTTTTGTAACATTTGATGACCATGATTCTGTAGACAAGATTGTCATTCAAAAATACCATACTGTGAATGGCCACAACTGTGAAGTAAGGAAAGTGCTCTCTAAGCAAGAGATGGCTGGTGCTTCATCCAGCCAAAGAGGTCGAAGTGGTTCTGGAAACTTTGGTAGTGGTTGTGGAGGTGGTTTTGGTGGGAATGACAACTTTGGTCGTGGAGGAAACATCAGTGGTCGAGGTGGCTTTGGTGGCAGTCGAGGTGGTGGATATGGTGGCAGTGGGGATGGCTAGAACGGATTTGCTAATGATGGTGGTTATGGAGGAGGCGGCCCTGGTTACTCTGGAGGAAGCAGAGGCTATGGAAGTGGTGGACAGGGTTATGGAAACCAGGGCAGTGGCTATGGCGGGAGTGGGGCTATGACAGCTATAAGAACGGAGGAGGCGGAGGTGGCTATGGCGGTGGTAGTGGAAGCAACTTTGGAGATGGCGGAAGCTATAATGATTTTGGCAATTACCACAATCAACCCTCAAATTTTGGACCCATGAAAGGAGGCAATTTTGGAGGCAGAAGCTCTGGCCCTTATGGTGGTGGAGGCCAATACTTCGCCAAACCACGAAACCAAGGTGGCTGTGGTGGTTCCAGCAGCAGCAAGAGCTACGGCAGTGGCAGAAGGTTTTAGTTCCTGCCAGGAAACAAAGCTTAGCAGGAGAGGAGAGCCGAGAAGTGACAGGGAAGCGACAGGTTACAACAGATTTCTGAACTCAGCCAAGCACAGTGGTGGCAGGACCTCGCTGCTACAGAGAAGACGTGTTTTAGACAATACTCATGTGTACAGGCAAAAAACCCTCGAGGACTGTATTTGTGACTAATTGTATAACAGGTTATTTTAGTTTCTGTTCTGTGGAAAGTGTAAAGCATTCCAACAAAGGGTTTTAATGTAGATTTTTTTTTTTTTTTGCACCCATGCTGTTGATTGCTAAATGTAATAGTCTGATCATGACGCTGAATAAATGTGTCTTTTTTTTAAATGTGCTGTGTAAAGTTAGTCTACTCTGAAGCCATCTTGGTATACTACCCCAACAACAGTGTGAACAGTTAGAATTCCTTCAGGGTGATGCCAGGTTCCATCCGAAATTTATTTGCAACCTGCTTGGGCACAGAAGCCATTGTCTCCACAAACCTGGGTGTAGTTGAACTGACAGTTAATGTGTTGTGACCTGGAGTTCACCATTAAAAGGTCACCCAAGCAAAGTCCTGGAGTTTATTTGGTTATTAATATGATTGTTGGCACATCCTATGCAATATATCTAAATTGAATTATGGTATCAGATAAAATTATAGATGGGATTAAAGCTTGTGTATCATCCATTATCATGTGTAATCAAAAACGATTTAATATTCTCTTGAAAAAAAAAGAAATGAAATCCTGCCTTTTGCGATGATGTGGATGGAACTAGAGGGTGTTAAGCTTAGCGAAATAAGTCAATCAGAGAGAGACAATTATCATAAGATTTCCCTGGTATGAGGAAGTTGAGAGGCAACGTGGGGGGTTTGGAGGGTAGGAGAGGAATAAAGGAAACAAGATGGGATCAGGAGGGAGACAAACCATAAGAGACTCTTAATCTCACAAAACAAACTGAGGGTTCCTTGGGGGAGGGGGGGAGGGAGAGGGTGGTGGGGTTATGGACATTGGGGAAGGTATGTGCCATGGTGAGTGCTGTGAAGTGTTTAAACCTGCCGATTCACAGACCTGTACCCCTGGGGCTAATAATACATTCTATGTTAATAAAAAAAATTCTTTAATTAAAAAAAATATAGTGAGATGCAGTCCCCACAGGATCCAGGTAATATATCAAATGTGTAAACGTGTATTTGCATGTGAGCACACGGAAGCAGCCGAGCACTGATTAAGGAGCTGGGAGAGGATGGGCAGTGGTGTTCTGGGCACAGGAGGGACAGACGTGCTCTCTCCCTGACCACTCCTCCTAAAGAAATCCTGGGGGGGGTCCCAAGAGCCTCATAGGCTGCAGGTGGGTCTCAGGAAGAGGAACATCTGCCAAAACCCCATGGCAGACGCATCCGTAAGGGGTCTGGCTCACACCACTGTCAAGCAAACCTCCATGCAGTGCCCTGCTCTACTCGGACTCACAGGGTGTGGCATGCACTCCACCAACCCAGTCAGGTGCTCGTGACCAGCTCCAGTTCCCAAGCCAGAACAGGGGAATGAAGTGCGCTCTTGTGGGCAGAAAAATCCACTGCTTTCTAGGAGGCGAGGGCTAGGCAGTGAGTGGACTTTGGGCTCAATCTCCCCTCTGCCAAGATCCAGGGCCACGCAGCCCTGTGGCAGCCTCACTGCACATCCCTCGGGCCTGTGGTCCCTCCAGGCTGGCGCATGGTGTCCGGAATTTTCTCAGGAGACCACAACTGTTTGATTCCCTGAAGAACGGCTTCAGAGAGTTTGATATATATCACTTAATTTGATATACTGCCTTGAGTGTTTTAAGAAAAAATGAAGTAGAAAATTCCAGAACATGCAGCTGTGAGCTCCTGTTGTGTCCTCCAAACACATTTTGGAAATGAACTCTCTTGATCTCTTGATTCCCAAGGATTTGGCAAAAGCCAGTGGGCCAGGGTGTGGCCCAGTCTGTGTTTGGCTTAGGACTGCATGGTCTAAGGATAGCCTTGGTGTCCTCCTCATGGGACTCCAGCCATACACACTGGTCCTTGTGACCAGCCAGAGCTAGTATGAGCCTTCCTTTCTGAAGACTCACTTCTGAGTTTGGTGACATATGACCTTGCTGGCCAAGGGCAAGAAGACCATGAAGTCACTGAAGGGTCTGAGGGACCCCAAATGCCAATCTGCAGTGTGGCTTCCTGGTTTTGTCTCAAAAAGAAGGAGAAATTCTTCCCCCTCTTCTCAAGGGTCATACCATTGGGAGATAATACAAAATATATATGAAATAGGTTCTTTGCAAGATTTTGGAAGCAAACTCCAGCTTCAGCAAATTGTAGTGGATTAATCCTGCTTAGTGTAGTCCTTTGTGTAACCTGCTACCCTCAGAATTTCTGTCCTACCAACATACAACTACTATTATTATTTCCTTAATATTTTTTCCTTTAATTGACTCAATGTGTTCCCCTTAAATACATCAAATTCATCTTCAGCATTAATATTTGCAGAATGGCAAGCATGATATACTAGACATACTTTTTATAATGTATTTTAAACCAATACACCATTTAAAATTTTTTAAATCATTTATCAATCCTACTACTGAAAATATGCTTACTTACCACTGGTATTATATGTATCACACATTGGAAAGAACACTGCTGTATACCCTACCTCAGTTCTGTTGATCTTTCCAATCTTCCCTATGAGAATTTGAGACAAGAAGGCATAGGGGAAAGAATTCATATTCAAAATTATATGTGCATGTTCATCCCAGCTCGGCCACCAAGGAGCTGTAACTTGCACTGTTGACTTATCTGTATCTGTTTCATCATCTGTCAAATCTGAATGAGAAGACTTTCTTTGCAGGACTGTGAAACTTAGTTGCGACTCTTTCGAGAACAGTGGGTACAGTCAATGTCACATAATGGGAGCTCAGTAAATGTAGCTTTTCTCTCCTTTTCCTTCTTTTCCTTCTTCAGCAGAAACCAAACCCTAGCTTGCCTGCTGTTTGCCATTCACTTTGAGTTCTTCAGTTCACAGCCAGGAGGCATGAAGTGATAGTATGCAAATTAACAACACACACATCTAAGATTATATTGTTCTCACGGTACACGTCACACTATTTTAAAATTAATTGTTCATGCTTCTCATTGTTCCATTAGACTACGACCAAGGTGAAGGCAAATTCTGGGGATTCAATCCTACCATCCAATTATCTCTAAATCTATCACTTCTCTCCATCCACACTGTGACTCCCTAGTCCAAACCATCACCATTTCTAATCAAGACTCTTGTAACCATCTCCTCCTCACCTCTTACTCTGTGCCCTTGCTCAGCTCATTCCATCCTTTCATAGTATAGGTGAGACCTTCTTTTGAAAACACAAGTTGTATTTCTCTCATTTAAAACCCTACCATTACTTAACATTCCTCTTGGCAAACATCTCAAAACATTAAACTCAACACCAAAGTCTTGTAATAATCTCACCCCTACCTACACATCTGGCTTCAAACAACATTAACGGTCCTTCCCATTTTACATTTCAGATATAAGTGTCTTTTTTTCCATTTCACACATTACAGTATTCTCTGTCACTTTGAGACCCTTGAACTTGCTGTATTTTTCTGTCTGGAATGCTTTTCCCCGGAACACCTGAATATTGTACAATATCAAAGTAAAATTCTACTTCCTAGGGAGTCTCGAATATCTCAGGCTTCCCTGTTGTCGGCTGCAAAGTATCACGCACTTGGAACTCTCGTAATGTGAGGACAGGGACCTCTCCTTTTCATTACCGTGTCTTCAGCAACTAAAGTTCCGTCACAGGCATATACATTTAATGAATACGTGAACACATATTAATGAACCCATAGGTGGACCCAAAGTGCAATAGGAATCCTTTTTTTTTTTTTGGTATAGAAAACTTACTAGCTTTTCAGAGTCCATAGTCTCTTATGGTTCGCCTCCCCTTCCAAATTTTTTTTTAAATAAACATATAATGTATTTTTATCAATGAATACTGTTATACTGAAAAAATAAATAAAATGGAAAAAAAAAAGAAGAGAGAGATAAACATGTCATTTAATACTATCAGAAAAAAAAATATTATAACCAGGATTTTAAGAAAGTAGGCAAGGGCAGAGGACAATGAATTTAAGATGGACTTTGAGAAAGAAGTGGTGAAGAAATGTGAAAAATGTTACAAATTTCTAGGAAGATAAAACATAAGAAATAAAAAGAAAAAGAAAACTTACTAGCTTAGAAATGCACATGTATCTAATGATGTGATTATACTCCAGATAGAATACAATCCTGAACAGCCTTTTTACAGTCCCCAAATGTCAACACGGCCCTCTTTGTCATGCTTTCCACCCCAAGCTCAATCTACTAATATCATTTCTACGCATATTTCTGTATCAAGTGTTCACACAGGAGGTAGAAGACCCTCGGATGAGCAGAGAGCCCCGCCCCCATCCCGGAGAGCCTGCCGACCTCCGCACCTGGGTGCTCACTGGAGCGGTCCCCTCTAACGTGTGAAGCTCGTGATGTCTGAAGTGGATGAATTTGCTTGTCTGCTGCTCAGAGGGGGCTGAGGCGTCCATTCCAAACCCACTGATAAGGAAATTCTCTGACGCTAACAGCGGGTTTGACATTGATGAAGCCTCCCCATCTGGTGTGTTTAGGGGAGCAATAAGGAATAAGGGGTGGCAAAATGTGTTTCCTGGCGCCTGGCCACCACCATGTTGTGCTAAGTTTTCTCTCTTCTCCTGCTCTGCCATCCCCATCTCAGTGTGACTTGAGCGAGCTGTTCGAGAAATGTCGGGCTGCATCCAAAAGCTTGCCTTTCCTCTTTTCGACTACACCAGGCTATTTCATTTGACGAGGGGGTGGGGGGATGCGTTTCCTCTGGATGTACTCAGAAAGAGGAAGAAGTTTCATATGTGGCTTGTGTCGTATTAACATCCCCTCAGAGGCCAGTGCGGTGTCTAATGGAGTTGCTAGACGCATTTTAAAAGTCAGCAGCATTCTTAAATTACTGTTGTTGCTCTGCTCAGTGATCGTTAGATGCTCTTCTTTTCCCATTTGAATACACTGGATGTGTGGTGGCACACTTAGGCACCCAAGTTGATCTAATGGACTCAATATATTTCCAGGTGTCTCATTTCTCCATTTAAATGATTTGCAGATCCCACGTTTCATTGCTACAAATAAAAGCACATGCCATTGTGTCATTCATAGAATGACTTCTGGACAGCTGTACAAGTCATAGACTAGTCCAGTGGCCTAACCACTAGTGCAGCCCAGTAGCAAAAAGAAATAAAGAAACATTTCACACCGATGTTACCATCTGTATATCTCCTGCTGGGGGGGGGGGGGAATAGAAAGTAGAAGTATCTTTTTACTCATATCCAAGACTTTGTCTGGCATTAACACATACAAAGGCGTTCTTCCCCAAATGTGACTGGAAATGCAGAGAGATATTAACTTCCTTTGCATGTAATAGGCATTCAAGTAAAATCACTAATTTCAGAATTAAAGGGCTTTAACCAAGAACCAAGAAATAAGCCACAGACATAAACTAGTTCGTGAGAGATTCTGTGATAGACCCCAGATATCTTAACTCCTAATTATTTCTTTGTCCACAAAGTAGCCTGCACCCTTTGTTTACTGAATGAACTAGTGAATTAATTATTTTTTCTTTAGCTTGATCAGTAGCACTGGAAATAATAAAAGCCAACCCAATATCTCTATGAAAATGTTAAGACTTACCTCTACTGGTAGTGCCTTTGAGTATAATGATCGGTATTCTGTGGTTACTTTGGTTAGTTCTGATCGAAATCTGTGAGTGGTATTTTTAGTTTCACTATTATAAAGGTTTGGTTTTACTGTCTTTACAGGTAAGCAGATATAGTAATGTGTATTTGTATCATGTAAACCTCCAATGAACCGCATGATGATTATCTATTTGAGAATTATTCACCCACAGTTGATTTTTAGTTCCAGATTGATAACCAGCTGCCACCCTGCACTCCTCAGCTGCTACTCTTTAGATGATGGACGTGGGCAGATAAGTCTTTTTAACATACTTGTAAGCAAAATATATTTGTGCCTCACATGTGATATGTCTTTAATTAATCTTATAATTCTTCCTGTAAAAGAGATAAGAGAGACTCCAAAAGCATGCTATAATTAACTTCCCCTGCCTTGGACCGCCTCTACTTCTTTTCACCAAGACAATAAGAAAGTATGGAACAAATCCCATCGGATGGTACTGCTTACAGATACACAGGAGCGTCCGTTACTGACAACGCAGACGTGAGAGTGTTCTTCGCTGTCTATATACATTCAAAAACTGGCTTTTTATTTCAACTACTTTCAAGAAATCTAAATAAAAAGCTGAGCTCTCGTGTGTCTCCCCAAATAGATGTACTGTTTATCAGGGAACCAAAGGACTTTTGAAGTAGGGTCACATGGCCCAGTGGTCAAGTGCATTAGTGTTGCTCCAACACCTGGATTGTATTCTTAGTTCCCAACCCAATAAGTCTGTTACATTAAGTGATGGTAAGTCGTTGCCTAGAATTAAGCAACTATAAAATGTAGGCAATAGTATTACCCAAGTGAAAAGATTTTTGATGACATGAGATTGATGAACTCAGAGTGTCTAGAACACAGTAGTCCAGAATCTACACTGTTATTTTTGGAATAAAGTTCAAAAATAAATCAACTCTCCTTCCTCACAATGGAAGCATTCCATCTGAAATCTCCCCAATAGATAGTAATCCAGATTTTTTTTTTAAAGATTTTATTTATTTATTTGACAGAGAGATCACAAGTAGGCAGAGAAGCAGGCAGAGAGGAGGAAGCAGGCTCCCTGCGGAGCAGAGAGCCAGATGTGGGGCTCGATCCCAGGACCCTGGGATCACGACCTGAGCCGAAGGCAGAGGCTTAACCCACTGAGCCACCCAGGCCCCCCAGTAATCCAGATTTTGATAAAATACTTCCAATGGTAGAAGACTTGCTGAAATTTTCTCTTTTGTTACTTGACAACATTAAATGTAGAAAGCTTCCTGTTGTATTGGGCTAATGCCAGCTTCGTCACAATCAAATTGACTTTACCTTAGTCCTAAACTGTGAGAAAATCTGCATAAATCCAATAAACAGCCCTTTAAACATGGTGAGCATTTATCCTATACCCTCCTTAAAGTTATCTTTCATGCTACTCCTCCATTCTATTGGTAAATACAATTAATCAAACTGGTAGTGAGGTTAATTAATCAAACTGTTAGGTAGGTTAATCACAACCAACTTTTCAAGTGAAAGTGAAAAGCATTTGCAAAATGTTTCTGTTTATACCAAGTATTCATTTCATTGAGCAGACAGTATGGGGAAAGTGGCTTAGCAAAAATAGCACTGTGGCCATTAGAAGTACTTACCTTTTGTTCCGAACCCTACTGCCCACCCCCCCCCCCCCAGCAAAAGGAGGACTTGTTAATAGCTCACATATCTTTTTATTATTTCCTCAAGCCATCTTTGTATGGACCTGCTGGAAGTCACACAACACAGGAAAGATGTGTTCCCTGGATGCTTAGCTTCTCTAAATTTTAAAACAATTATAATTTGTATGTTTTCTGTTTTGCGTGTTTTTAGTAATCAAGATCAAGACTCTTTATACCCTTTTTTTTTTAAATCTGGTAGGAAGTTTCATTAGAACAATTTGTTTAAACATTAAGTATATTTTCTTCACAACATGTTTTCTACTTCATGTGTTGATGGAAATAGCATCCATTTCTGAAGGTATGGGAAAGTGCTCTATAAATTATAAATTTAAAATGTTTATATAAGTGTTCTATCTTCACTTTTGTATTATTCTAATTTTCCCTTAATTTCAGGTTTGCTGCTCTTAGCAACATCAAATGGGATACCTATTAAATAGTTAATTTTTCTTCCTTTTCTACTACTTCTACTTTAAATTTTTCTTAAACTATAAATCTCTTAGAATTCTTATGGGAAACCTTGTTAGATACTTGTCTTTATGGTCTATCTTCTCAAAGACATTCAATCGTCCAACCTTTTATGCAGCATATCCCTAAAGACAATCTTTCAGATCTAGGGAGTTTAATATATTTTTCTCTAAAACATCATAATCTCTGGTTTTCTTTGTTTATCCAGATTTAAAATCTACAATCTTTGTAGTGCAGAGAGAGTCAGGCCCATTTTTTATTGTGCTGACTTAAGTACCTCATGGTTACCAATGCCAACTGTGATTTTTCTTTTCTTGAAGAAAATAATAACCATCTCTTAGAAAAATACCAGAGCTATTTCTATTATGCTAAAGATCTTTTCATTCTACTCCCTAATAAGATACTGTTGCAGCTTTTTTTCTGATACATTGCCTGTAACTGACAATTAACAACCAGCCATGATACATGAAATGTTGTATTGTTGTAATTTTGCAAGTATTTTTAAGAATGTATAGAATACCCAGCTTTCATTTTTAAGTGGTATACAATAAGCTTCTATTATCTGCACTAATGGAAAGCAACAATACTGAGAATAACATTAAATACCAGAAAAATCCCAGCTGAAGAGTATCTGGAAAATGAATAATAATCAACTCATGTATTGGATCAGAATTTACATGTTTTCCTTATCTGCCTCGCTTAAATTCCTCTCTCTCTAAATGATTGAATTAGATCAACCATCTCTCAGATCGATAAAAAGAAATAACCTGAAAAGACACAACTTCTTTAGAAATCTTCTAGACAACAAGATAGAAGTGATCTTAGGATGAAAGAGATACAAATCTCAGCACAAGAAATAAAATGTCAAATATTAGGTGACTATCCCAGTGTGCACCAGAAGAGAGTGGTTTCAATATGCCGGTTTGATCATATGCAAATAATCTTCATAATCTTCGTTATCATGTACTTAGCATCCTGGCTGTGCTAGACATCTTGCTTCTGTTACATCCCTTAATTTAATAGTCATGGTAACTCCCTATGTGTCTAGTATAATACTGAGGTTACAATGAGAAGACTAAGGCTCAGGGAGGATAGATAAATGGCCCGAGTCCACACAGCTAATACCGATACTCTATGAACCGCTGAATGAAGGATTTAAACTAAACTGGACTTAGTCCAAGGTCAGGGATGACTGCTGTTGATTTCCACCATAAGCCGTCCACCCCTCCATCACCAGGACGTCAGTGTTCCACATCAAAGCTGGGCTCATCTCTTAGTCTTCTACATCTAAGCTGGGCTCATCCCTTTTCTCTGATGGGGGCATTTTCTCTTCTTTTCTCTGATCCTGGTAGCACGGCAAAGCCTGCTGCTCCGGGCCATTCCTGAAACACCTATGAGCAACCCTCAGGGTTTCCACTTGAATGCAAATGATGTTTAAAGATTTACTCTTGGTCTAAGAATGAGAGCAGGCATTTTATGCTCTCTGAAGCAGTCCGATTTATCACATCTGCCGGTGTCCTGGGACCCGCTGTCTTGGCTATCAGGAGGGAAGATTGGCTCCCACAATCAGTCATGCATTGTGTATGCTCAGCGCCCTTCCTACTGTTGGGTCTGGCCATATTTCCCACAGTCTGAAATTTATTCACGTCAGCCTGCACCCTAGCAGCAGATAGTTTGTCTCTTTGATATGTTATTGGCTTCTAGAAGCCTGACAGTTTTCCCTGTGTAGTTTTAATACATACTGATGAGTTTCCTGAACTATTACGTACTCGCAAAAATCCTTACAGTACCCCAAAGGCATTCTGCCTTATTCACTAGCTGCCGGTATGGGGTCTCTGAGCCACTGAAGACTCTTCAAGGTATTGAAAGAATTGGGGGAGGAATTTTCTCCAAAATTTAGAAGACTTAGGGAAAATGTGACTTCTTGAAAAGATGAAGCTACAGAGGCTTCACGCAGCATTGAATTAAAATTATGTTAACTCACTCTAATAACCTGGCTAATTAATGATTATTGAAATCTCTGATTAATAGTTGTGAATAGCATTGACTTTTAAATATTAAAAACTAATCAATGGTTACTTTATACAAATAGTTTTTATTGATAAAATCCTAAATCTTAGAGCCTACAAGGAAAAAGCAATTCAATGGCTCCTTAAAGATGACAAGGTTGAGAACTACTGTTTCCATAATAACAATAACTATTATTTTAGCATAAGACAGTAATGTAATCAGTTACGCTACATGCATACTGTAAATCTACAATGTGTTAAGTAACTTTACTGCTCTGCTTTTGGAAAATTTATAACATGAAAAATGGATAACACTGGCCCCCTTTTATAGACAGGCAAAATAAGTAAAAACAAATAAATACCCAACTTATCCCCATTTTCAAAGCTAGGAAACTCTCCTTATTTACTGCCTCAAGAGACCTCCACTCAAAGACAAGCAACTATCTACTTAAGTGCAGACAGTCAAACTGGTAATTGTACTGAAAGAAATTACTCACTTCAAGAATTTACCCAAATAATTTAAGTAAATACAAGATTTCTTGATAATATGATAACATGAACCATGCAATTATTATTTGCTATTCTGTGCTGTGTGAACATTAGAGTAAGTCAGTCAGTATTTTCCAGCCATATTCAGAGCCGTTTCTGTATTTTTTATTACACTATGAAGAGCATACTTTTCTCTGAACAACAACATAGAAATAGAGCTACAGCCCAAGAGATTCGGGAAGGCACCTCCATCTAAAGAAGATTGCTATAAAGTGACAATCCTTGAAAGATTAGCAGAATCTTCTATTCCCCAAAGAACATAGAATATGGTCCAGTACCCCAGTTTTTATGCATTTGCTTATTCGTGAGTACTTGGAAGCAAAGGATATTGTTTCTGTTTCCTTTTAATCTAAGTTTATCTGATCCCCTGGGGTATTTGCATATGTATCTTTTTTTTTCCCCTATATCTCATTCTCTAGTAGGTTGCCAAGGTTTATAGAATTGTATGGATACTGTTTTAATCTCCCTCCCCAAACACATTATGATCTATTAAATAATTTCCAGTGACCATGTCAGTTTTTACTGAAACTTCCATGCACATGTACTTACAGTACGAAAACTACTGAAAATTTCCGAGAATCTCTTTTTTTCTAATTATTCTTCTATCAGTTTAGTATTGAAGTCTTACTTTTTCCCCCAAGTTTGCCGTATTTCCTAAATAGTCACATAATCAGCCTGCCAAAAATTCATAATCTGAAAGTGAATTCATAAGTCCTAATACTTACATAAAAGAACCCTCTAGCATTGATGGACATCATATCAAGAAGCTAAGCATGGGCTTGCCATGCAAATAATTATTTCCTAATTTATGTGTTTCATAATTGGATTTTTTTCTATATTGACTTTTATGAAATTTGGGTCCAGTTTGAAGAAAATGGGCTAAATCTATCAGCAAGGTAACAGAAGAATATTTTACAAACTGTAAAATATGGGATCCTAGATAATTTTGTTGGCTTTCAAAGTCCTCCCCCAGGTCAAAAATATCTCACTGAAAATCTGGAAACAAACACTGAGCTGTATTGGCTCTGCCTCAACATTCTGCATCCAAATTTTCAGCAATTTTATCCACATAATTTAAGATCATATAGCATAAAAGAAGAGACGGGACTTCTAAAAAGGCGGTGATGAAAACCAATCATTTTATACACTCAGAATAATGCTTTTTGGATTAAAAAAAAATAGTTCATTGGAACTGGACAAGTATAGGGAATAAATAAGAGCATTATACTTCAGCACTGTTGATTCACAAAAAAAGGCTGACCCAGGAGGGTCGCCTGAGGAGGACAAAGCCTTGTACCCCGCAGTGGGTCTCCTGGAAGAGCTTTAAGCTTTCGAATGGTACATTCTGAAGCTGTGGTAGAACCAGTGCACCAACTCAGCAGGTAGTTACCAGAAAAGTGGTTTTTCCACTTGACGAAATTATACTGACAGCTCATGAGAGAATGAATAGCACACTCAGAAGCCAGGCAGGCCACACCCACAAGGACAACTGCTACACTTCTGCTATAACTTACAGTAGGATAGTTACCGAGCTAAATTCAAGGGACCAGATGAAATGAGGTCCTCTACTCTTCTGCCTTTCCTCTCTCTCTGTAACTTACAGTACAGAGAAGTCTATCATGCATCAGTAAGTCTAGCCAAAGTTTCTCAATTGGACAATAACATCAACACTATGTGTAATCAGAACCCTGGATCTTTTAAGTAGCTAAAAATATATATCCAGGCAGCAGAATGTATTAGAAGTAACTGAAAGTCCATTGACTTGGGGCGAGGCATGGTTCTGCCCCATACTAATTATGTCATTGTCACAATGGACTCCTGTTTCCTTATTTTTTAATTTGTGAAATTATGGAATAAAATTTAACTAGGTGATTTCTGTGGACCTTGTTATTTATACATATGAATATGGAGGAAACTAAAGTGAGCCCTAGCTTAGAAGTAATCCTCAAAATCTGATTCCTAAGTTAGATATATTTCATGATATTTAACAGTTATAAAAAATGTCAATTTTTAGACTGACCATCTATATCTGCACATTAACCAATAAAATCGTCTCATGATATTAATACAATTATTGGCAGTTACTCAAGCAAAAGTTAAGAAGAGATCTTCTCTTAATAGAGCAGAAGCACATTGATTTGGAGGATCATATGGTCTGTGGTATCACGATCCCTAAACGGAATGAATTTGTGAGATTTCTCTTTTCATGCATCAGATAACACATCACATCCCTCCTGGCTGGGAATAATCAGTGAACTTTGACTATGCCATCCAATACTTCAAGGTCTCGCCAGCCCATCAGTAGAAATCAGGACACATTGAGTAATAATCCATGTGTATTTGTTCTTTGCCCTACCCATTCATGTGTGAGCCTCTTAGACATGCAAATCAACTCAAAAAACATTTCTCCATGGCCCCTGGGATTTTTCTATCCAAATCCACATCTTTCTAAATTTTACCCTGGTGATTTCTGCTTTACTCCCTTTCAGAGTTCCGCTTAACTCCTTACATTCCTAGAATTGTACGTATGTTGGTATGCGCTACCTTATCGCCCGCCCCTAGTCTGACCACTTCAGGAATGGTGCTGAATATTTGCCTTGCCAGGCCCTCCAATAAGTCATTCTCCATTCTGTTTGCCCATTGCCTCCGTGTATCAGATCTCTACATTGTAAACGCCAAACCTCAAATGCAGCAGAACGTGAGCTGCATTCTCGTGAGATGAAATAGAGAAAAACTGATAACGCCAGGAAATGAAACTTGGATCAAACCATCACTGCTTGAAACTAATTCCCTGGAGTTGAGTGGGAACAATGATTTATCTTTATCACTAGCACATAAACCATGAAACCGAAAAGAAAAGCAGCTAAAAAAAGAAACAGATCGATGACAGACCTTGGAACCGATAATTTAATGCCTCTGAGAATATTGTAAAATGGAGACTTCTAGAAAATTATGAAAATAACCGTGGGTACATTTAGAGGGTCACTGGTCCTCCCACCCTTCTGGGATAAGCAGACGGTGCAATGAGGTCAGTCCTGAAAGTGAGTTGTCACAGTTGTGTGACACTGATGTGTCACTTTCCTGGCTGCCAATCATGTTTTGATTCGTTTTTCTCTATTGGTAAAAATTCTGCATTCGAGTTCTACATCCTCAAATTGGAATTCAAAATTCAAATACTGTCTCTTGCCCGCCCCTGCCAAGGGGAAGGTGGGGAATCCTGAAAATCCTCCACAAAAGATCTCGACTTTGAAGTGAAAGGTAGGTAGAAAAAGACTTGATGTAGACATTTAATCTTACTTGTACAGATGGCAGAGATGCTACCTTCTGAGAACGACTATACTGGCAAGGTTGAATCTCTGGTGTTTGGCAGAAGCAGCTGCAGCAAAGGCAAACTCCTGCCATTTGGGTTTATTAGTGGTAGCTATAGCAATGGTGGCTGCTTTTCAGCAGGTTTGGTGCCTTTTTCCTAGACCCGTAACCACAAATCAATTTTTTCGGCACCAGTGATTTCGGGAGCTACTGGATGTTCTCCAGTAAGAAATGGCTCTGCCTCTATTACCCTGAGCAGTTCCTGCTGTTTGTAATGAAGAAGAGCGATCCACCAAAATCATTTCTAGCAGCTAAAAAATAATGAAAAATGTTTATGTGGAGGAAGACATAGTGTCTGAACCACTCACAGAAGTTCTACCAAGTTCATAAAACTATCAGAAAAAGAAATCACCAGACCTCTCTAGATAACACAGTCTCACACCATTTACTACCACAAATTCACAAAAATTCAAGATGAATTTTAAGCACAGAACAAAGGTCAAAAAGAAAATTGAGATTTAAAAACAATGCTTTAACAAGGGATTAAAGTTTTGTGATGTTGCTGTTACCTCTAACTCATATACGTGAAGTTATGATTGCCCCAGAGAAGTCAATATAACTAAAGGAATAATCTCCAAATCCACACCTTTGACAACACATTTCTGCATTTAAGAAAATTTTCTTTTTTATATATGGTCCATTTACTTACATTAATTTATGCTTTCCAATTAAGTAATCTTCTTTTTAATATTCTTTACATTTAATGTCTTACAGACAACTTTGCTGAAAATACAGCCATTTCATTTTAATATACCACTTGACTATTAGCTCTCTCAAAATATGGCTAACAACAGGAAAAAATACATATCAGAAAAGTTATGAACTTAAAGAGTTTCCATTCTGTTTGCCCAGTAGACATTACCTCGGTAGGTAATGGAACTATTACCTACCAAGAGCTATACATTTTATATTTGATATTATGCCCTAAGATTATTGTTTGTTCATGGTCAGTAAGAGTTCCAAGCCTAAACTGCAAATATCTCTGATACTTTAAAATTCCTCATTGAGTGGTAAGACAAATTTAAGAGTGTAGGAAGGCTGAGGCAGTTTAGAACTTGCAATGTGTAATGCCAGAATTAATGTTGTAGAAAGAAAGAGCCCCCAGAAGCTGAGTTCCCCATGAATCTGTTGCTGAATATGAGGCTTCAGAGGCACAGAATAAACTCTGTATATACAGCCACACAAAGGATTGATGAGTTTTGACCTGGACCATTCCCAGAGTCACACAGATCCGAGGTATATATGAGTTCCCACAAGACAGAGTGGAGTCTTCCTTAATACACAGAACACCCAAGAGAATCAACAACGAAGTCAGGTCTTGGTAATAACCCTCAACTATCCCTAGAGTAAAGCTTATCCCAAACCAACCCTGATAGAGATTAAAAACACTCCTGCAAATGATCAAACTGATTCTGACTTAAGTAACTTCTAAAACAAAGGCTAATGATCTCTAATAGAATACCTTGTCTTAGTGCTAGGGCTATGATAACAAAGTATTACAAACTAATGTGGATGGATTGAATAAACAAAATATGTTGTCTTACTTTTCTGGAGCCTTCAAGTCCTATAGCAAGGTATCAGCAGGCTTGGTTCCTTCTAAGTGCTGTGAGGGAAGGATCTGTTCCAGGACTCTTTCTTAAACTTGTAGATGGTCATCTTCCTGTGGCCATGATGTGTGCCTGGATCTGAATTTCCTCCTTTAATAAAGACAAGAGTCATACCATGTTAAGGATCTCTTCTACTCAAGCATGACCTCACCTTAACTTATGTAATTATATCTGCAATGACCCTATATCCCATTCAGAAGTACTGGGCATTAAAACCTCAATATATATGGGTGCCTGGGTGGCTCAGTGGGTTAAACCGCTGCCTTCGGCTCAGGTCATGATCTCAGGGTCCTGGGATCGAGTCCCGCATCGGGCTCTCTGCTCAGCAGTGAGCCTGCTTCTCTCTCTCTCTCTCTGCCTGCCTCTCTGCCTACTTGTGATCTCTCTCTGCCAAATAAATAAATAAAATCTTTAAAAAAAAAAAAAACCTCAATATATGAATTTAGAGGAGGGAGGCCCACAATTTAATCCACAATATACAGCAAGTCCCAGTAATCAAATAAGTAAAGTACATGATTCCAGCATCAAAACTCCAAAACAAACAAAAATCCCCGGGTGAAAACCAAGCAGGAAAATCTAATCCATAAGCAGAAGATATATATAAGTCAGTAGAAATAGAAGCAGAGAAAAGGTAGAAAGGGATTGGGAAAAGCTGTTATAAAGGTGCTCCTGAATTTAAAATAAAACATCATCTCAAAGAGAAAAAGAAACTACGAATAAGTATCAAATGGATTCTCTACAATTGAAGAACAAATACGTTAAATGAAAAATTCACTGGATGAAGTTAATAACAGATTAGACATGACAGAAGATCAAGAGGTATAAAGACACAGCAATAGAAACGATCAAAATGAACCATAGGGAGAAAAATACAGTGACCTACAGGATGAACTGTGCAGTCTAATATATGTATAATTGGAGTCCCAGGAGGAGAAAAGAGAGACGGGTAGGAAAAAACAGTATTTGAAGAATTAATGGCTGAAAACCTTGGAAATATAAAAACCACAAATCAGCAGATTCGAAGCTCAACAGAGCATCATAATATCATGCTGAAATATATCATGACAAAATTTCTAAAAAACAGTGATAAAGAGTAAAGCTTGAAAGACTGCAGGGGGAGCAAAGAGGAGTGACATTTATGCAGAAGACCAAAAATAAAACTAACTACAGACTTAACATCTGCAAATACGCACACTGGAAAGCAATGGGCTGGCATGTTTAAAATGCTACAAGTAGGGGGTGGAAAAACCTGATAACATGGAATTTGATATTCAGCACAAGATATCCTTCAAAAACTCAAGGAAAATAAAGATTTTACAGAAAAATAAAAGAACAGAAAAGCAGACCCCATTATTTGATGATAAACAAAAACTGGAAATTGATAAGAAAAATAGAAACTGGAAACCTCAAGCCACTGGGAAATTGACTTACTTGCTTCTTCTCCCCCTCACCTTACTATTTTCTACAAAAATTGGACTGTGATTAATTTTGAGGAGTCATTCTATGCCCAAGAACTTTTGGGATTTTGCACCTCCTTGTTTGGGAAAGAGGGTGAGAATGTTTAAAAGTAAGTATACAGTTTTTGTTGTTGTGAATGGACATTCAATCATTGTACAAGGGCAAGTACATATAGTGTTGAGTAGTCAAATGGTTGAGTTGTGCTCATCACTGGACTTCTGTCTCTCTTCTCCACATCTGCTGTTCTCTATTTTGTTTTATGACTCTGCGGCTAGTCCTCTCCAAGGTACTTCCTTTTTTTTTTTTTTTTTTTTTTTTTTTTTGTGGTGCCAGATATGTTTATTGTACCAGTTGTGGTCATGGTTTCATGAATGTATTCTTTTTTTTTTTTTTTCATTTTATTTATTTTTTCAGCGTAACAGTATTCATTCTTTTTGCACAACACCACTTCCTTGAAGGCACTTCCTTTTTTGCCAGTTGCTCTCCCCTTAGGCTCTTAGTGGCCACCACCAGGGTGAAACTGCCTGATTGGAGGAAGGAGGGACCTGCTTACTTCCTGTTTTCTTCCTGTTTCTGTCACTGCACCACATGAGAGGTTCTTCACATGGGCAGTGGCAGTTCCAAGCGGTAGTAGTTGATCTCAGGTTGCAGCAGTTCCAGCTGTCAGAGCTAGCCTTGTATACTCCCCTACGGAGTCCAGTACCCATTGGTTGGTGCTCCTGTCTTACAACGCTGGGTCGCAGCTCTATGGATCCCTTCTCCTGAGTACCAGATAATTGGCAGACAGCATCTCTGCCTCAGAGGCACGACTCCTAGTTCCCCAGGGCCCCCCCATTCATCCGTCCACTCCTAGGGGTTGTAGCTCCATCTGATAGTGACTACCTCTGTGATTCCTCAGTGCCTTTGATTATTATTACCAGTAGTAGTGGTATATTTTCTGTTCTCTGCCACCCTGTTGAGAATTGTTCATATTAAATCCTCTTTGTTGAAATGATCACCCTAGTTCCGATCTCCAGCAAGACCCTGACTAACACAGAAACTCATCCTTGCTCCTCCAGATACTTAATCTCCTAAGCATAAGAAGCCACTTTCCTGAGTATCTCAAGCAACCACCTCTCCTGGTGGCTGGGGTTTTACATGCAATTACTCCAAAGCTTATAATTATGGATTCTCCAATCACTTTCCCCAGAGGTGTTGCATTTAATCATGTCATTGTCTCCCACTGTAAAAGTCAGCACTCACGTGCCATGTCTTATGTACTTAGATAATTTCTGAACACCAAAATAAATCTGATTAACCAAATTCCCTTTCCCTGATTATAGGAAAAGACTGAGAGCTATAATAAGTTCCTAAAACCATTTCGCTGAAAGCAATACTCATTCCTGTGGTTTACTGTTAGCACAAATAGTTATTATAGTAGATAGAGACTTTTGTTGTTAAGAATCATTAATTATTTTTTTCTTGCTTTATGTGCTCATGAAGGTAATCATGGGTTTTCAAAGCCCTCAGAAGAATATTTAGAGTTTTATGCTTTAAACAGAATCAAGCCCAAATGTCTCAGACTCTACTTGTTAAAAGAGAAATCATTAAATTTCCAGAAGGAATCTTGAGGGATATTTAAAACTTAAAGAAAGGACTACTAAAAATGATTAAAATGGTATTTGAAAGCATGACTTGAAAGACATAAAAATACCTAACAAAATGGAAAAGGTAGGGTGAAAAATATCATTAACAAATGTAAAAAAATGAATGAGTTTCTTGGAGAAGGCTTTCCAATCTCCTTAAATTCCAAAACTTTGTATATGAAAAATTACTCATAAACTGATAGACTATCATGGGATATGCATAGATAAGGACATCAACATATAATTTCATGGAATGTTAAAATGTTAAAAATTAAGACTCTTGAACTACTCTTTTGATATTATCAAAAGAGAATGTGAGCCAATGTAAGTGTGTAAGAGCATTTTAGCGTGATAGTATTGGCTTCCATCTTTTATAAATTGTCACCTTGTACTATCAATGTTGAAATTTTAAAAAACACAGTTTAGTAGGATACATTTTAAGTAGTTAAACTGTGTCATTTCAGGAAATCTGTGTTCCACTTATAATGATTTGGCCAAGGATTGAAGATTAGAGTTTAAGATCCTCAGACTCTAACCTCTCCTATAACTATATCATAGATGGAAAATTCCCTAAATATTTTTTTATCCTTGGCACAAATTGTATAGAATTAATCCTTAACATTGTCAAAGGAAAGAGTAGTTATAATTCAGGCTCCGGTTCATTTCCAGTTGATTCTCAGCAAAGTGGGACAGTTTTATTCTAATTTAATAAATAAAGCCCAACTGAAGTAAACACAGATTTCTGGGAAATGGAACTTGGTATATTGCACTGCGTAATTCTTCTGGGACTGAGGTTGGCATAGACCTCTGTGGTCAGTTTTCTTTTTAATCTTTCCCATTTTCATTGTTGAGAAGGTCCTGAAGAATTTCACTTTCTGGCTTGTCAGAAATATGATAAGCATCTCTAGATATTTAAATATAGCAAAGGACACTCTACATACTCTAATTTTTCCTAAAACAGGAAATGCTATCTGCTGGATGTGAATCACTTATGAAATATAAAAAATACAGAAGGCTTTCTACATGCTTAACTTCCTGGAGAAGATACATGAAATTTAATTTCATGGGTAATGACCTTCAATAGACAAAATCATCATAAAATTAAAATATGTGCTTATGGAATATATTGCATGTGTTTACAAAAGCTGGAGGAGATTGACCTTTAAACAAATCTATCTTTCAAAATGATAAGACCCATGTCTATAAAAATCCAAAGTATATGTTTTGAATTACTGTGCAGTAATTAAACAGAATTTGTATTAATTCCCCCTCAATAATCTGTTTATTCAGTAATCTGTATTCTAAAATAGGAGAACACAAATTCAATTCATCTGACTTTATACTTGCTTGTATTATAAATACATAATTATGGCATGATGTGATGTGTGTGTGTTTGTGTGTAGGTAGCTGGTATGTCTATGGTGTGTGTATATTTATGCTATTTATATATACGTATAGACATACACACACAAATTTTCTACTGGGAAACTTATTTCCCTAAATATTCCAGTGTATATATTGTATTGATACAACATAATTCAGTTGGTCTCTATGAAATTTAATTGTTCTCATCTTTTTCCCACTAAAATACTGTAATTAAATATTATTTTGCCACTTGTAAGATTATTTCTGAAGATAAATCTCAGAATTGGAATTTTTAGGTTACAATTTTAAATTATGATAGATTGCTACAACATTCCATGAAATTATACATGGAGGTCCTTATCTATGCATATCCCATGATATCTATCAGTTTATGAATAATTTTTCATGTACAAAGCTTTGGAACTTAAGGAGATTGGAAAACATTCTCCAAGAAACTCATTCATTTTTTTTTTACCTTTGTTAATGATATTTTTCACCTTACCTTTTCCATTTTGTTAAGTATTTTTATGTCTTTCAAGTCATGATTTCAAATATCATTTTATCACTTTTAGTAGTTCTTTTTTAAGTTTTAAATATCTCTCAAGATTCCTTCTGGAAATTTAATGATTTCTCTTTTAACAGAGTCTGAGGCATTTGAGATTGATTCTGTATAAAGCATAATCATACAAATTCCACTCAATTTTTCTTCTCAATGACCAAAAGCATGCATTTAAATAATTTTTTTAATTTTTTTTTTCAGCATAACAGTATTCATTGTTTTTGCACAACACCCAGTGCTCCATGCAATACGTGCCCTCCCTATTACCCACCACCTGTTCCCCCAGCCTCCCACCCCTGACCCTTCAAAACCCTCAGGTTGTTTTTCAGAGTCCATAGTCTCTTATGGTTCGCCTCCCCTTCCGATTTCCCTCAACTTCCTTCTCCTCTCCATCTCCCCATGTCCTCCATGTTCTTTGTTATGCTCCACGGTGCAACCACTCTGGAAAACAGCATGGAGGTTCCTCAAAATGTTGAAAATAGAACTACCCAATAATTTTTATTTTTAGTATTTTTCTCACTGACCTAAAATGCCATGTTTATTATACATTGGATTTCCTATATCTTTGAGTTTGGACTCTCTTTTGTTTTACTGATATCCTTACCTATTTTCTGTCAGTATAACACTGAAGAAATATAGCTTTAAAAAAGTATTTTCATGTTTTCCAAGCCTTGTTCTTCCTTCTTCATTTTCAGAATTTTTCTTCTATACATCCACATTTATTTTTCCTTGAAAATAGCTTTTATTTTTCCTCCTGTGACATTGAGTAGTTTGAAGAACACCAGAAATACATGTTATGTGAAAATTGGAAAATTATCAGCTTTGGAGCTTTTGGATGATATTATTTAGCATACTTGTGTTCTTGTGTGTGTTTTAAAGTAAATTTTGGTAATTTGTATCTTTCTTAGACATATCTAATTTATCCAGATTTTCAAACAGAGATTCATTGAGTGAGAAAAATATTCTTGTAATTTTTTCATAATGTTTGGGGTTTTTTTTTACATTTTTTAAAATTCCAGTTAACATATTATATTAGTTATTATATTATATATAATATATATTACTGTTAATAGTTTCAGGTGTACAATGTAGTGATTCAACACTTCCTTACATCACCTGATGCTCATCATGACAAGTGTAGGCCTACATCCCCATCACTATTTCCCCCAGCCCCTCAACCTCACCCATTTGGTAACTATTAGTTTGTTCTCTAGAGTTAGGAGTCAATTTATTGTTTTTTCTCTCTCTCTTTTTCCCTTTGTTCATTTGGTTTGTTTCTTAAATTCCACATATGATAAAATCATATGGTATTTGCCTTTCTTTGACTGACCTTTTTTCACTAAGCATTATATACTGTAACTCCATCCATGTCATTTCAAATGGCAAGATTTAACTTTTTATGGCTCAGTAATATTCTATGTATATAATATTCCATTGTGATATATATGTGTGTATATATATATTCCACTATTATACATAATAACAATATTGCATTGTATATATGTGTGTTAGATATACACATTGATACAAGTGTCTATCAATGGACACTTGGGCTGCTTCTAGACGTTGGCTATTGTAAATAATACTACGGTAAATAGAGGGAGGCATGTATCACTTTGAATTCATGTTTTGCATTTTTGTGTAAATACTTCGTAGTGCAGTTGCTGGATCGTAGGGTAGTTCTATTTGTAACTTTTTGAAGCACCTTCATACTGTTCTCCACAGTGGCTACACCAGTTGGCATTCCCACCAACAAGCACAAGAGATTTCCTTTTTCTGCACATTCTCACCAACACCTGCTGTTTCTTGTGGTTTTGATTTTAGCCATTCTGACAGACGTGAGGTGATATCTCATTGTAGTTTTGATTTGCATTTCCCTGATAGTAAGTGATAATGAGCATCTTTTAATGTGTCTATTGTTGGCCATCTGGATGTGTTTTTTGGAGAAATGTCTGTTCATGTCTTCTGCCCATTCTTTAACTGGGTTATTTGTCATTTGGGTGTTGATTTTTCTAAGTGCTTTATATCTTTTGGATACTAACCCTTTATCAGATATGTAATTTGCAAATATCTTCTCCCATCTGTATGTTCCCTTTTATTTTGTTGGTTTCCTTCTCTGGGAAGGAGTTTCTATTTTGATGTAGTCCCAATAGTTTGTTTTGGTTTTTATTTCTCTTGCCTCAGGAGACGTGTCTAGGAAAATGTTGTTAAGATAGATGTCAGAGAAGTTACTATCTGTGTTCCCTTCTATGACTTTCAAGCTTTCAGGTCACATATTGAGGTATTTAATCCACTGTGAGTTTATTTCTGTGGATGGTGCAAGAAAGAGCTCCCAGTTTCATTCTTCTGCATGTGGCTGTCCAGTTTGGACACCAACACCGTTTGGGGAAGAGACTTTTTCCATTGGATATGCTTTCCTGCTTTGTTGAAGCTTAATTGGTCATATAACTGTGGGCTTCTTTCTGGGTTTTCTATTCCATTCTATTGATCTATGTGACTGTTTGTGTCAGTACCAAACTATCTTGATGACTACATCTATGTAAAACAACTTGAAGTTGGAAATTGTGATGCCTCCAGCTTTGCTTTTTCAAGATCATTTTGGCTATTTGGAGTCTTTTATGGATCCATAGAAATTGTAAGTTTGTTCTAGGATTGATTTTTTTTCTAACACATTTATGGTTTAGCCTTTTAACTGAGGTCTATGATCCATTCGCAGTTAATTTCTGTACACGGTGTGAGGTATGGATTCACCATCTTTCTTTCACATGTCTCTATCTAATTATCCCAGCATTGTATTTTCCCCCATTCCGTTATCTTGGAACACTTACCTAAAACCAATTAACCATAAATTTAAGTATATATTTCTCAATCCTCAGTTCCATTCCATTGATCTGTATGCCTATCTTTACGCCAGTATCACACTACTTTACTTACTGTAGCTTTGTAGTAAGTCATGAAATTCAAGAGTGAGAATCCTCCAATTTTGTTCTTCTTTTTCAAGATTTTGGTTCCTCTAGGTCTTTTTATTTTCATATTACTTTTAGTGTAAATTTATTTTAAAAAAACAAAAAAGCTGGAACTTTGATAGGGATGCCTTGAACTGCAGATCAATTGGGGAAGCAAGGCCATTTTAAACTGCTAACTCTCTTAATCCATGAGCATGGTATATCTCTCATTTATTTAATTTTTCTTTACTTTCCTTCAGGTAAGTTTTGTAGTTGTCAACGTGCAAGTCTTGAACTTTTAAATTTAATCTATTCCTATGTTTTTATTCTTTTTAATGTTATCATAAGTGTATTGTTTTTCTTAATTGAATTTTCAGTTTTATGCTAGCATTAAAAAATGCAATTGATTATATTGATCTTGTATTCAGAACTCTCACTGAACTTGTGTATTAGTTACTTTTATAGTATCTTTAGTACTTTCTATATAGAAGTTTATGTAATCTGTAAATAGATTTAGTTTTACTTCTTCCACCCCAAACTAGAGGCCCTTAATTCCTTTTTCTTGTCTAATTTCCATTGCTAGAACCTCCAATACAGTGTTGAAGAGAAGTAAAAAAGTGGATTTATGTCTGTCATTTTTACTGTATGCCTTATGATTTTTTCTTTCACTCCCATGCCTTCATTAATGTTAAATTGATATTTTCTCTTATGCTATTTTAATTCTCTTATTGTCTATTTTTCTATATTTTTGAGTTGCTGTCCAATGGCTTCCTTGCGGATTTCAGTTAGCATCTTATAATAATCTAGCTTTAATACCAACCTAAATTAAAAGTATACAAAAACTTTGCACCAATATAGTTTGATTTCTTCCACCATCCTATTCTATTGTCATACAAATTATATCTTTATACATTATAAGCACATCAACCTGTACTTTAAATCATTGTTCCATGCAGCTGTTTTGTAAATAAGAAAGGAAAAGGCAAAAACTACAAATAAAAATACCTTATAATGTCTTTCATATTTAACTATGTAATTACTTTTACCAATATTCTTTATTTCTTCATGTGGATTCAAGTTATTGTCTGGTGTCCTTTTGTTTTAGCCCAAAAGACTATTTTTCATACTCCTTGTAGGATAGGTTATTAACACATTCTCCCTAGTGAATTTTTTCATTTCAGTTACTTTGCTTTTCAACTCCAGTATTTCTACTTGGTTCTTTTAAAAACATTTTAAATAACAGTGTTTTGTGCAGTGACTTTCTGTAGGAATTCTGTAAAGCCTTCATTATTTGTCACATGCAGTCCCTGAAGTCTCTCCTCAGTTAGCTTAGTGGTTAGTTAATGCATTGGACAGAGATCCACTTAAAGTTTGAGTCAATAATCATCTTATGCAGACAGTCCTCACTTAAAATGGTTCAACCTACAATTTCTCAACTTTATGATGGTGAGACAGCAATACACATTCAGTACAAACCATAATTTGAATATTGAATTTTGATATTTTCCCAGATTACTGATATATAGTACTGTCCTCTCCTGTGATGCTGGACAATGCCAGTGAGCCACAGCTCCCAGTCGGCCACAGGACGACCACGGTGAACAACTGATACACTTACAACCTTTCTCTACCCATAGTACCATTCTGTTTTTCACTCTCAGTACAGTATTCGATAAATTACATGAGATATTCAACACTTTAGTATAAACTTTGTGTTAGATTATTTTCCCAGCTGTAGGCTAATGTGTTTTTTGAAGACATTTAAAATACACTAGGCTATGGTATTTGGTAAGTTAGGTGTATTGAATTCTTTTTCAACTTATGATGGATTTGTTGGTACCTAAACCCGTCATTAAGTAAAGGAAGAATCTGTATTCTCCGTATTTTCCATCTGTCTATTCATTGTCTGTCTGTTTCATTCTGGACATTTTCTTAAACTTAGTTTTCCTTTCATACACAACTTCTTCAGCTCTATGTAATTTACTGTTAAACCTACCATTGTGTTTTTAATTTCTATTTTTTCAGTTCTAAAATTTTGATATTTTCTTACTCAAATATATTTTGTCCTTTATTTTATTTTAGATACTATGTCCCTGGTATGGTTCTCAATACTCTTTTATCTTTCTCTATCCCTGGGAAGCTACAGCATCTGTGTTTAACTCCTCTGGCTCTCAGTTACCTCTCTCATAATTACTAAATATCCCCAGTAAAAATACAACCCAAGTATAGTATTCAAATTCCTGGGTTTCAATCCACTCTAGATCTTCATCAAGAGCATAGTATTTAATGTAATTATAATTCCAGGCATCTATCCTAAGGAAATAACCTGAATATGAACATATTTATACATAAAGATGTTCAAGGCAAAAAAATTTGTAATAGAAAACATTTGGAGGGGCGCCTGGGTGGCTCAGTGGGTTAAGCCGCTGCCTACGGCCCAGGTCATGATCTCAGGGTCCTGGGATCGAGTCCCACATCGGGCTCTCTGCTCGTCAGGGAGCCTGCTTTCCCCTCTCTCTCTGCCTGCCTCTCTGTCTACTTGTGATCTCTCTGTCAAATAAATAAATAAAATCTTAAAAAAAAAAAAAAAGAAAACATTTGGAGAAAATCTAATGTTCAACAATCAGAAAAGGATGCATCAATTTGTTGGAATGTCATATAATCATTATTAACAATATTTTCCAATAACTTTTATAACCTAATAAAGTGTTCACATTTTAATATGAGTAAAATTACAGGATAGATATGGTTTCTATAGCTACTTTCTAGGATAAAATTATTCTTAACAGATTACAAAACAAAACATTCTCAGAGATATGAGAATGCAGGTAATTTAAATTTCTTCTTTACATTTTCCTAAAATTCCTGCACTAAAAACTTAGTAAAGGAACCAACCAGAATATAACTGAAAAGGTGAATCTGAACTAAAAGAAGACAGTGACATTGCAAAATTTTTTGTGTATTGACCAAAGAGCAATTTGTCCCACTATCCCCTTCTCCGGTGTAGTTGTGGTGCTCTTTTCTCTCTGTATGTTCACCGGTGCTACTGACATATTTGTTTTTATGGCTGTCAGACTGTCACAACATTTTCTTTAGAGAAGTTGGTTCTGACGCGTCTTTTATCTTTTCCTATCTCTGAGTATGGCCACAGGGATGAACCCATGATGAATATTTAAGCTCTCGAAAAGGTTATGAGCACCAAGTCTTCTGGACCATGACAACTGACAGCCTGTACAATGTTCTAATGAAAGTGATGACAAGTATCTGTGGTACTCTCAATATAGACTTCTAACGTCTTCTAACGTCATTTACATATATCAATGATATCTGAATGTGAGCTCTTTCCAGAATTATTATAAATAAAGAGGGATAATGGGATCATAATTGAGACCAACTCTTTAAAAAAATTACACTTGGATAACATCTATGAATGTTGCCATCACTCACCTCCGCGATATTCCGATGTTTTGGCAAAGTATCATTTATTATCATTCCCTGTTCTAGAAGCAGTTTTCTTTGTTCATTACATTAATAATGTGGTGACTTCTTGTTGGCAAGCCAAATAATTAATCTTCTACGAGTAGATCTATTTTAATTTAAACACGCTAATCTTTTTGCACTTTTCAAACAGGCAGTGAGACATCACCTAACAGAGAATTAGCTTTAGCAGCTCTGTATTACATCTCACAAATGATGCAAACACTGATTGTGTGCCAGCCAGAAAATATAATTTCACAGGTTGTGTTGCAAAGAGACATTATGTGAAGTCATATGGCATAACTATATTTGGGCAAAGAAGAACCAAAAATGGTTGAGCAAATTTAAGAGCTAGAAAACAAGACTTAGGAAGACATTATGACAGGAACTGGGATTATTTAATCTTGAAACAAGATAAATTATTTAATAAGCAAGTCTAGGTGAATAATGAGTTGTACATCAGGTAAATTATTTCTTTAGTTAATTGCATTTCACTTTCATTTGGGAAGAAACCTCAGACCAGTGAAACAAAGTATGTTACAGAAGGTAAATTTCTCAAATAAAGTGTCTTGTTGATAAGTTAAGATCAAGTGTATCTAAAGCAAACACGAATCCCAAAGAGAGAGATCTAGCCAATGCAAACAGCGTTGGGAAATTCCATGTTCCAAGCACTGCTGGACGGTAAGTAGGTTATGACAATAGAAACAGAAGCAAGATTTTTTACCTTCGTTGTAGGTCATTTTATAACAGGAAGGAGTTGCAAGGGAAGGTAGTACTTTATCCCAGAGATGATGGGGACATGAACGGCTCATCGATAACACAAAAATTATCTCATCTATTGACAGTAGAGTCAATCCCAGCAACTCTGAATGGAAGCCCATATACTTCAAAAAGAGAGTATTCCATATTTGGAAGTGAGGAGAGAAAGGGGAATTTAGAACAGATGTAAACATCACTTCTTGAACCAGGAAAATGTAGACATGGGTTTAACCTGGATGGAAGTTTTCGTATCTGAGTAGTGAGAAGGAGATATGAAAATCACTGGTGGAAATGAAAGCTTTTTTCTTATGTATGTATTCCTATCAAAACTTTTTCCCATTTCTTATCAAGACTATTGAAATTATTCTGCACGGAGATGGCACCTCTCTACGTGTAGAAATTTCGGGTGGTACAAGTGTTGTAACCTGTGATACTCACACACTCCAAGTAGATTATTTTTAAAGCACTCTCATTATTAAAAGTCTGTTGTTTCTCCAGTTTCTAGGATGCACGGATCCAAGAATCAAGGGATGAGAGCAGCTCCTCTCTCCTTCACACCTAAAAACTCATTCATACAGTTTATAATTCCTCTCCTTAGAATTTTTATCTCTACTACTTTGGATGTCTATTATTCCAAGAGGGTAATGTTCCCTCCATGAGACAGGAAGAAGGCTAGAAGGTTTCTACCAAATTGAAAGTTAGGGCCGCTACCTGGTCATTTGGGTTCCACATACAACTAAACTTTACAAAGAGGGGAACCACATTGCCAGTGCTTAGGATGGCTGACCCTGATAATCAAGTAAACTGGGCATGAGAATTGTATATGGAAGCCAAGGTCTTCTGTGGAGTACCTCTTACCACTTCCATGTCCAAAAGAAAAAAGATAATGGGAAATTACAACAATTTCCCCCACACCAACAAAAAGAGTCATGTCCCCTGAGGATTCAGACCTATTAGAAATGAAGTCTGGGTCACCCAGCAAAGTAAAGAATACCAATCAGCTGAGGTTCTTGTTGAGGGTGAAGAGAACATAACTTGGGTGGTGGAAGAAGAAACTAGAGTCATATTAGGGTCTCAAGGTAAAATACAGAAATAAAGCTGCATCAGCTACGTATGGCTTATTCCTTGCTTTCTCTGTGTGTATAGCACACGACCACATGCGTTATGGATGATGGACAATTCAGCCAAGCACCTCCTCCATTATTGAACACTTACGCTTCCCATAATCACTCCCCATTATAAATACATTTCCATTAAACATGTTTATGTATAAATCTGGCCATATTTGTTATGCATTCCTGAGGATACATGGTAAAAAAAAATAAAGCATAATTTCTGGAAATGAAAAAAACGTATACTCTCAGTAGGTATTGAAATTATCTCCTAAAATGTTACAGGAATTTTCTCTCACCTGAAGGGACTTAACTGACCCCATCTTTGTCAATAATGATGCAATCTTATACAAAAAACATCTATAAGCAAAAACTGTATTCCATTACAATGTTAGTAAGTTGGTAAGTTTAATTTTATAAGCTGAAACTGATCAGTGAATTTTTGTTTATGTTTTCTGTTGAACTTCTAGTGATGATTTAGTATTTGCTTGGCAATGATAAAGGGTGTTTATATATTATCCTTTCAAACCCTTTTATAATAAGATTCATTGTAAGCAGTTCCCAAGTTTTTTATTTGCCTTCTCTTTCTTTGTTATTTGACTTATAAAAGGTTTTTTGTTTGTTAGTGGGTTGGTTGGTTGGTTTTTAGGTAGCTAAGTCTACCTGCCTCTCCTTTTGGAATCTACTTTCTTCCCATCCCAGGAGTCATAACCTGACTCCTTCAACAACAGGTAAAAGCATTATGCAAATTCAGAAAAATGAGATAAGTAGTTCCTTACACTTCTTTCATTGCACTTAACTAGTTTAACACATCTTACATCCACCTGTCTTGTCTTCTTTACTATCCTAAAAGTCCTTGATGGTTCAACCTTCAAGCTTTAGTCAATTCTAAATTTCCCCAAGACATATGGAAAGGGCTCCATAAACATTTTGTTAAGTGAAAAAAAAATATGAATTAATAAGCACATGCTTTATCAGCTTTACAGAAGTTTTCTGAAAGAGCTCAAGGCAGTACAAGTTTATTAATTCTAATATATTCTTTCTTGCTTGTTTACATTCAGATAACAAAACTCTATTTCTTGTACACATCAGGAAAAAAAATAATTTTAAGCTAAGAAGTGACATTGTACCTAGGTATTTCAAAAATAAATTTAATCAGCAAGAAAGTTTCTTACACAAAGACATTGACTTTAATTTATCATCTCATGAATTTGGGCTTCCACTTATTTATTTATAGTATGAAAGATGCCTTATAAGTATTTCATAAGGAAATTCTATTCTGTGTACCTACAGTGTATGGCTGAAATATTACATGAAATAAACCAAGGGAATCCCCAAACTACAGATCATTAGACAATATTTCATGTGACTGCTGGTCTCGGCTCCTTCTGGAAATTTGCCTTGGATTAGCTTATGCACAACCATTCAAAAGAAGTTGAATTCTAAACTACATCCATTAAATTTTTAAAAAATAGGATATCTTTCTGGGGTCAGAGTTGAGATTATCACCAGTATTATGTGATTTTCTTAAAAAAGAAGAAAGAAACCACTTCGTATTTTTGACAATTTCAAAAATTTTTTTGAAAGGAGCAAACTCTAATTTTCTGGTAATCACCGTGATTACCGTCTTCGTGTTTGCATTTTGTGCCTTTGGGAAGCTGCAGAAAATGACCAGTCTATGGATCCTTCGTGCTGAATATTATGGCTCAGTAGCACTCTCAAGGACTCCATCAGCTCACATTTTAGGGGAAATAGCATGGCGGGTGAGGAACCTTAGTAGAGCAGGTGTCATATTCCTTATAAGTCAATATTTTATATAAAGAATGGTTGATTACACGGAGGGGCAAGAAAATGATGCTTCTATTAGCAAATAGGTTTCAGAGAGCAAAAGGCTGAAAAGTCTCAATTTTATCCATATATCCCCACGTGCCCTGTCATAGATCCCACTTCTGCCAAGCAATGCCCTAACTTAACAGTTAAAGAGAAAACACAAAATTAGGCCTTTCTGATCTCAGTCATTTAAGTCTGCCCTTTCCCTTATGATCACCATAAGGTGTTTGTTTGTTTGTTTTCTCTTTGTTTTGAGTTGAAAGTTCAAGATCTTAGGCCACATTTTTCTTTCATTCTTGGGTTCTTCACTGCCCTCAAAATCATCCTTTCCATACCAGTCTCTCAGTTTTGATCACAACATGATTTCCCAACACCGCGTCCTCCATTCAGTGTCCACAGTCACTCTCCATTTAATAAATTGCTCCTCTAAAGGGAGGTTCATATTCACTCCCATCCATTTCCACTTCACCAGCATTTGTCAGCAATTCCAGAGCCTACTCATAGGGACTCTGTTCCAGGAACTTTTTTCCTCCCGGGAACAGAACAGAACAGAACAAACCAATCTGGGTTATCTTGTTCTTTATTAACAACTGCCATTACCAAAAGATGCATGTTCCCTATTAAAATTTCCACCTGAATAACGACCTGGAGTACTCTCTCAATGCAAAGGGTCTTCATTCTGGATCTTATCCTTCTGACATAAGAAATACATTGTAAGATTTTAATATCACTGATTTATTATTTCCCTCTGCCTGCCAGGGAGGTTTATGTTTTCAGCCATCTACAAATCTTTCCACATGTGCAAAGATACAACAAACACAGCACGGGCAGGAGTCATGGCATGAAATCCAAATGGCCCTCACGAAGCTATTTTCATATCCCTCCAAATTGGAGAGGAGTATAAAACTCAAAACACAAAATATCAGTTGTAAAGTTAAAGAGATACATCGTGCTGGAAAAGAGGTACAGACTAGCTCTGCAAGAACATGATCTTTAATCAAATTTTTTAAAGTAAAAATATCAGTAGTTATGTATTTCAAGACTTAAGTCCTCAGATAAAATATCTATGCTTTAATAAGAATTCAGAAGAAGATTAAATAATAAGGTTTTTTTGTTGTTGTTGTTATTGTTTTTTGCTTTGTCTTCAACTCATGAATATGATGAATAATGAAACTAGCTATGTATCCAGTTTGAAACACAAATTTATTCTGTGCAACTTTGGATAGTACTTCAGTAGTCAAAAAAATAATAATCATTTGTTCAACAATTGTTTCTTTAGTGTCTCTTGCATGCCAGGCTTTAGCTGCTGGAGCTATAGCATTTAACAGGACAGCTAAGACATCAGAATCCATAGAGGTGGAGTTCCAGTGGGGGGACAGGAAATGGATAAGGAAACAAACCAACAAACAACTAATTGAGATAACCTCAGAGACTCGTGTGGTTTATTAGAACATAAACCAGAATAATATGCTAGCAGGAAGGTGAAAAATGTCAGGCAGGATTATAGTCCTATTGTAAGCCCAAGCTCCAAGAAAGCCTTTCAGAGAGAGCTGATATAGAGTTTAACAACTGCCATAAACAACCATAAAAACTGGGCGATGTATAGAAAACAATCATTGCAGGCATTGGGCACATGAGAGAAGGGAAGTGATTCCCAAATCTCATTCCCCCAGCTTTGTCCCTGAGGGCAGAGAGAGGTATCCTCAATCAGTGAAAGAAACATAGATCAGAGTTAGGGGCAGCCGTGCATCCGAGATTTGAGAGATGATGAGGTATTAGGGAGGAAAGAACTGCAGAAAAGGAGCCATTAATATCAGCATAAAAATTTCCCTGGGGTCCTGGAGCATCATCTAAGCTACACCAGAACGAGCAGGATAAGACTCGAATGGACCAGGACAGAACAGCACCTGGGAGCCTGGGTTGCTGAGCAGAGATTTTAGACGCCACATGGTGCCTTGGGAAGGTTCGAGTTCAGACTCAGCCAAGCCAGGAGAGATCTTCATCAACATCTGGGCTTTTGGCTGAGGATCCAGAAAGGCCACATTCTAAGGGTCAAGACTAACCCTACAAAAAAGGGTACAGATTGTAATTTATGTGAGATTGTTTTACCAAAATGTTTTATTATTCTTGGCATGAGTGTGAAACTGTAGTAGTTCCCTAATTGATGATATTATGAATATTCAGCTATTTATTTTCCAGCTAGAAAAAAAAGTTTTTTGTTGTTTTTTTTTTAAATATTTTTATTTATTTGACAGACAGAGATCACAAGTAGGCAGAGAGGCAGGCAGAGAGAGAAGGAGGGGAAGCAGGCTCCCCACTAAGCAGAGAGCCCGATGTGGGGCTCGATCCCAGGAACCTGGGATCATGACCTGAGCTGAAGGCAGAGGCTTTAACCCACTGAGCCACCCAGGTGCCCCGAAAAAAGTTTTTGCATTGAAAGTTTTTGATCTTTTAAGAAAATTTATTATAAAAAAAGTAAAATATTATTGTCCACTTAGGATTGATAGGAAATACAATTATTAAAAAAAAAAAAAACTTTCTAATAATTTTGAAAAGTTTACCAGTCCCTGGTAGAAATATTCCCCCATTTAAGGAAATAATAGGGCTTGATGAGAATATGAAAACCAACATTGATTAGAATTGAGGTGAATAGTGGGAGGTCTCCTATGAGGTTACAATTAGGATACACAAGAATAGAAGGAGGAACTAATTTTTTTTAAGATTTTATTTATTTATTTTACAGAAAGAGAGAACACAAGCAGGGGGAGAGGCAGGCAGAGGGAGAAGCAGGCTCCCTGCTGAACATGGGGTTCAATCCCCGGACCCTGAGATCATGACCTGAGCTGAAGGCAGATGCTTAACCGACTGAGCCACCCAGGTGCCCCAGGAGAAAGTAATTTTACACTTACATTCTGCTGTTCAGTTAGCTCAGTATAACACTTACGCCAAACTTATTCTAAAGTTGGCTGAATATTAAATCTTCTACTTGAAAGGTGACATTTTGAAATAAAAAAAATGGAATGCTTTTGGGGGTTACTGGGGTGGCTCAGTTAGGTAAGCATCTGCCTTTGGCTCAGCTTCATGCTTTGGCCTCCCAGCTCAGTGGGAGCCTGCTTCTCCCTCTGCTTATGTTCTCTCTCTCTTCCTCTCTGACAAATAAATAAATAAATAAATAATCAATCTCAGGGGGAAAAAGAGGAAGAAAACACAGTGATTTTCATTTATTTCATCCTGACTGTCCTTCTCTTTACAGGTCATTCATATTCCTTATTTGTAGGCTTCTGTTTTAGAAAACTTCAACAGCCTACCAGCTGCTGATACAGCCTCTTCCAAAAGCCCACTGAAATGCTTATGAAAAACACAGTAAAGGGTGCCTGGGTGGCTAACTCAGTGAGCCTCCCACTCCTGATTTCAGCTCAGGTCATGACCTCAGGGTCGCGAGACCGAGCCCTGTGCTGGCCTCATGCTGGGCGTGGAGTCTGCTGCAAATTCTCTCTGTCTCCCTCTCCCTCTCCTCTTCCACCCTCTGCTCACACTTTCATGTTTTCTGTCTCTCAAAAAATTAAAAAAGGAAACACCATAAAAAAGAGCTTGTAATACCACTGAAAATAAAGATGAATAAATGCTCATTTTCTTATTCTTAATATTAATTAAAACATGAAAAATTAAATGATTCCAAATACAAATGGAATGAGATAGAAAGAAACGTACCCAAAGTAGATCAAAAGACCTCAGCATGTGGCTCTTCAGGAAAGAGTCCATAAAGACGTAAGAAGACTGTATCTCCCTTCTGACTCAGAACACTGGGGTTATGCAAAGGAGAAACCCTCCCTGAACTTAGAAAAGATCTACAAACAAGCACCAGAAATTCTTGCTCTCAATAATTAGCTACCCCTTAGATAAATGTTGGAAATGGCAGGAATGCAGAAAAACTACCAGAGGCGACCAAGCAAATGGAAATTAAGTGCCTATGAACAGTGGACCAATTTCCAAAGAATTTTCTAAGGAAGGATGGAGGCTAATAAACTGTATCTCCAGACAGTGTATAAAGGCAAATGGAGATCTTTTCAAGAGTCAGAGAATATTCACCCATGAAAACTTTTAAAACTGAGTATGTGCTTTGATCTTGGAATGAAGCAAACACTTGCCTTCAAGAAGAGGAGACTCAGGTGAGAAACGACAGTGAGACCTCCGCTTGTCCAGACATCGACTCAAGTCAAATGATTATTTTAGGGGTGCCTGGGTGGCTCAGTGGGTTCAAGCCTCTGCCTTCGGCTCAGGTCATGATCCCAGGGTCCTGGGATCGAGCCCCGCATCGGGCCTCCTGCTCAGCAGGGATCCTGCTTCCCCCCTCTCTGCCTGCCTCTCTGCCTACTTGTGATCTCTCTCTCTGTCAAATAAATAAATAAAATCTTTAAAAAATGATTATTTTAATCTGGTGACTAAATAAGATGAAGATATGAAAAATCTTTTTTTAAAAAACAATGTGATTAAAATATTTCAACAAGGCAATAGTATGAATTTTAGCACCCATATTAAAAAAAAATAAAACCGTATGAATGGAGAGCAGGAAGGAAAGCATGTGGAATTTCTTGCTTTCAATAGTGAAGATTTTATTCTTGACTCATTATGATAAAAATATAGACTAAAAATAAAAATTAAAGTATGCTATTTTAAAAATAGCATACAGACAATCTGAAATATTGAAAAAGATAAAAAAAAGTTTACAAGAAAAAAATAAAGATTGAGGAAATACTACAAAGGAACAATAAAATGAACTGAAATGAATAAGACCAGACAATTTAAGAAAAGAGATATACAATTAAGTATAAAAGGACAAAAATAAATACATAAATGGAGCAAAAGAAGAAAATTAAAATATATTTTCATTTGGCAAAATTTTGAATAAACTAAAAATATACATATATTCTCAATTTATGATTCAGAACTGGGAAATTCACTATTGTGGAGTCCCTGGCTGCATCTATATTGAGTCGGAGGCACAGATTAAGTCTTTTCCAATACAGGGCTTCCCAAACTTCTGAATATGTCATTTGAATTAATTAATATCATTTTAGTTCCTCGGAAGATTTCTGGATTAGAATTCCAACAAGCAGCTAAGCTAATGGTAATATCAGTGCACAAAAATGACAAGAAGATGAACAGGTTTACACAGATAGTTTGAAATTTAAAAGTTCCATGAGCGCTGGAACTCACCGTATGAGGACTTTTTGGCCAGTCTTTGCATTTTAAGAATGGAAGCAATGATATTTCAGGTAGGCAGATGTTAAAAGGCTTCTCACGAGATGAGATACTTATCTAAGGCGATCCAAAGAGCTAGTGACCTTTGTGCAAACTGTACTTTCAGAAGAAAAAAGAAATGGAAATTTTTCGGAAAAGTGAAAAGCTTCCCGACCTTTACTCATCTTCGTGATTTAAGCCACTTAGTCATTCAGGGGTAAAGCATATTGGGAAAGCGATAATGATGCTTATTCTTCCCAAACCATAGTTGTTCTGGTGATAAATCTGTGACTCTAGCCTTCACAGTTGTCAGCCTCCTATTTTCAAGAGAGACGCATACTGTTTACTTGATGGCTGTCTTTTGAAAACACTATTATGTTCTTTCAAAGGCAGAAAGCAATTCTGAACGTTGTCATTCAGCCAACTGTACGTAGACTTGTTGGGGTCGGCTAGACTCTCATGGAGACAATAGTTCTTGTTATAGAAATCACAGCTCGAGGTGCCATCCATCAATACCAATTACCCTGACACCATCTACTTGTAACACACCCTCGATACCTGTGCACGTGACGCACACACAAGCACATCTTGAAAGGAATCAAAAGGAAGTATGGTTGCCGGCACCCTTATTATTATGGTCATTTCTACCTGGAAAATACAGGTAACCATTCTATAAGATAATTGGGTCTACAGAATGGAGGGAAGTTTCTTAGACTCCCAAGTTAATGCTCAGAGAGGCGACTAGGTTTAATAGGTGTGTCCCCATCATTTCTCTCGACAAAGCGAGAAGTGTATCATCTCCCTATTTTATAAAAGCTTAGAAAAATTTTCAAAGTCACATGGCTATCAAAGCACTGAGTCAGAACAGAGAAACTCAGGTCTGTCTGACCCAACCTGCAACCTTAGCAGCAGAGTTGGGTTTGCTTCCTCCACACTATGCTGACATCCACAACGTAGAACATTTTAGAATTTTCTCCACTGCCGAAGCGAACACCTAAACTGAGTTTTTAAAATGCTTTTGGTGCTGCTCTGGTTGCACCAACCATGTTAGTGTTTAGCAAAAATTTGAAGTTGTCTCTTCTGTTAACCATAGAATTTTAGGGTAAGCATCGATTTGCAAGACTGAATTATCCCTAACTTTACTAACAAGAAAAATGAAGCCATAAAGATGTGAGATTTGCCCATCATTCCTTAAACAATAAGTAGTAGAGAGAACAGCCCTGGGATCCAGCTTTTCTCCATCCTGCCCAGTCCTTTCTCCACAAGAGTGATGATGAATGGTTGGAAAGACTGCTTCAGACACTCACATGTATTCTAGAACATTTGCAATCTGTGCGTGACAACTTGGCATGCCATCCAAACACTTGTTTCTATAGACGGAGGCATACACTTCAACATTCCTCTCTTTTGTCCTCCTAATGCTCTCTATCAACATGGACAATGTGTATTCAGCCACCTATAATCCTGATGCCTTCGGGCTCCACTCAGATGAGCATCCTGCCAACAATCCCTAACGTTTCATTCTTCTTGAGCCTAAAAAAGCTTCTCTTGCATCAAAAACCAAAAAACTAGAAATCAGCAATTCTCCATGCTTTATCTTTTTGGGTTAGGTGATGCAGTGGCATTTACCCTCCCATTTCTGTACATGAAAAAAACATAGAGTATATAAAAGAATTAGTGGTGATTGGTTCCTCAGGAGTACACTGAGAAGACTGACACTAATCATTAGTATTAAAAAGCAGTTCAAACTGTGTGGACAGACATCCTTTCAGGAACCAGAAGAATAACTTAGTTAAATGTGTAAAGGCAAACTCTGTATACTTACGCTTTCCTTATGAACTCATTCTCTTTCATAATGCCACATTGAATATTTTTATATTTGTATTTAATTTAAATTATTTGTAATGTATTTTGATATTTCTTTAAAAGCAGGAAGTATTTTAAAAGATTCTTTTGGGGCGCCTGGGTGGCTCAGTGGGTTAAAGCCTCTGCCTTTGGCTCAGGTCATGATCCCAGTGTCCTGGCTCCGCATTGGGCTCTCTGCTCAGTGGAGAGCCTGCTTCCCTCCTCTCCCTCTCTGCCTGCCTCTCTGTCTACTTGTGATCTCTGTCTGTCAAATAAATAAATAAAATCTTTAAAAAAAAAAAAGATTCTGTTGGTAAAGCCTTTAGGGTGAAACACAGAATCTAGATATCAGTAAGAGAATAGAAATTTGCTATAAAGATCTGTATTCACAGAGTATCTACAGGAACTGGAAAGGTGTTTCCTTAGCTTCTAGTCAGTGAACTTAGCCAAGTGGTCTCCAGATTCAGTTACTTCTAGAGCAACCAATGTCACAAAATGGTCAAGTCCCACTCTGACTTGCTTCCCTCTGCTGTTCGTTAGCAGTAAAACCCAGGGCAAAGTGCCATTGCTTGGGTTTCCATGAAATAAGATCTTTCTACTGTGGAGCCTCAGGCACTGAATGAGATTTATGGACATTAGCAATGGTTCCTTCGTGTCTTACAGAAGTTTGGGAAATCTGGTTCTAGTCTTACCTCTGCCATTTTGTATAAGACACTTAACTTCAGGTTTGTTTTTATTACTTTGTAAAATCTCATCTATAGCCTGGAGAAAATATTGCTAATGTCCTTCAAAAGACTGTTGTAAGAATAAGCTTTGATAACAGCGATGGAAGTACTTTGTAAAGCGCAGAATACAAATAGTTTTGATCCTGTGAACACTAATGGTAGAAATATTAGATGGTACAACCTATAGAAAACATGATTTTAGATATAAAGCAAGTGCTTTAAACATGTCATGCCCCTTGATTTCATTACCCTACTTCTAAGATTCTATCTCAAAGAAATATTCAAAGACATGACCAAACATGTACACGAGAAGTCACCGGCAGTAAATTTGCTGACAATAAATAGCAAAAACGAACAAAGAAGTAGATAAACATGGAAACAACCAATAAAATTTAACCAAAACTTTAAAAAATGATAAATTTAGCCTAGCCATCCATCATCCAAAGATTAAAATCACATCTTTGAAAATTAATGATACTATCAAAAGTGTATAACCTCTCTTGGAAAAGCTTCTAGATCACCGTAAGGGGTTATGATGGTGAGGATAATAATTCGTAGGGATACAAGGATATTAGATAAGACAACGGATATAAAACAATCTCATAAACGGAGGGACCCGTGTACTGTTTGGACTGTTCGGTTTAACCATGAAGGACTCTGGTTTGTTTCCCTTCTGTCATTGAATTTTTCCGATTTATTTTTATTGTCCTGTTATTGCTGCTCTCACCATGGTACATGGGCCCTCAGAGTAGTGGATGGATATCAGCAGCTTCTCCCCCACCCTATGCCAAAAGCCTGTTGTACCTAGAGACACCAGTCCGTCAGAGCCATTACCAAGCTGTTGCGTAAAAGATTCAAGGAACAAGGGCTGGCCCAAACGTTAGGGTCAACTTCTAAGAATACATGGTGTAAAGTCCTTCCTTTGGAAGCCTTCTGCTCTTACTATCATCCCACTGCTTTCTAATCTCATGAGCATAAAGACAGTTGGTGGCAGGTCCTTGCCAATGTGCTTGTCCCCATATACTACCACTAGGCTCCTGGATTTAAGCATCTTCAGGTTACAAGGATATTCATTGGTAGAGTTCCTGGAGGCATGGAAATGAGAAATTCTTTAAAAAAAAAAAAAATAGTGATCCTTGAACTGAGGCTGGGAAGAAAGGCCCTTCTTGAAATTCCAGAGTCAAAAAGCAATAAAATAATATGCTCGCTTCATACACTTCAGACGCTTACATAGCACAGGAAACACCACCTAATTGGAGCGCGTGCGGAGTTCTGCATTTGGGCATCAGTCTCTCGTTTTCGAGAACTGTCAAGGTCTGTATCGCTTTCTAGGCGAGAACAGAATCGCTCTAACACTCAGCCAAAAGAATGTGCCTAGAGTATGGCATCTTTCATATCTGACAACCTAAGATTTCTAAAAAAATGACACAGGGAAAACTGATCCACCCCACAAGGACTTTTCTGTTTGTTCATATGTGTAATTGCAAGCGAAAAGTCACAAGTTCATCACTAACTCCCTCCAGACCCCTTCACCTGTCCGCATCACTCAAGCCTTTTCCCATGATGCCATGGGCAGGTGCTATGTGAGAGCAGCTTTTCCAGAAGATGGATTTTTACAGGGACAACTAGAGAGGCAGCCCTGGCAGAGAGAGAGACGCCATCCTTCAGTGGCGATGTCCTGGGTCCACGCACGGGGGACTCAAGCTTCTTCCCTCTGCTCGTGAACTCACAGACACCAAACCAAATCAGGGCAGCTGTGCACCTGGGGCGGGAGGCGCATCAGACGGGAGGGCTGGGAAGAAGCTGAGACGTGGCTCATGGAGCTCTCTGGCCAGTCTCATGGTGTGGGGAATGTTTGACTGAATCTGAGGACAGACCTCTCAGGGACTGGGTAGGTATTCGATAGGAGAGACATTTAAAGGATTCCCCGATGTACAAGTTATAGTTTCACTGCTGTGTGAGAGCCCTCAGTCCCATCTGACGGAGAATGCTTTGCACAGTCCTGGAAGGACTGCTTCCAGGAGTGACAAGAAACCTAATCCTTCTCAATAAAGAGTTCCTTTCCTTAGACACTTATTAGTTGACTTAAAACAATCAAGCAATTTGCACTGACAAACAAACGTAAACTTAGCACCAAGGAAGCAAACCAGAGCCCCCCTTCATCCCAGCTCGCTCGCCCTCTCCGAGCCTGACTGCCGGTATTATCCTGGAATCCCACCTTAGAGAGTATCTGCTTGATGCAGTCCTTCCTGTTGAAATACGGAGCCCTGATTATAATATACAGATTTCCAAAACCACCGAGGTAATTATAAGCCTGCATAACAAACTCTCTTCTTTATCCTCTCCTAAGAAAGTTTCATTATCCCTGTATTATCTTGCACACAGAAAGAATTTCCTGAAGGTGACCTTTTTATAGGTGGTAACCATAGTAACAGATTTCCAGCCGTGAGCACTCTGACACCAATTGCACACTGCAAATATTACAGGGATGCTGAGGATTGATGTTTGGGGTTGCCCTCCAGAGACAAGAAGCTGCATAAATACTTACCAATTTGAGAGCAAAGACGTTAAAAGAAATTTAAAGCTATATTCCCTGTTCCCTTGCTAATCAGACAGCAATCTGTTGGTTTTTTTTCCCCCAAATCTCTCTAACACCTTCACTTAGATACTATCAAAGTAAAAAGAAAAGATGTGGATCTTGAAGAAATGGGAGGGAGAAGAAAACGTAGTCCTTCCTTTACTCTTAAATAGGACATTCAGAGGACAAGAGGGGGAGAGGCAGACGCTCCTCTGGGAGTCCGGTCTCCTCTTGCCTTCCTCCCGCAAGCCCCATGAGCTATATAATGGGAGTTCTGTGCTCTCAGCAATGGGGACCCGCTTGTCTGTGCAACCCCCGAAAACTGCAGCTTCAGCACTTGGCTCCAAAAGTTAGAGAACTTTTGAGACAACATAAAGTTCGATCTGTCAACTAGAAGCCAGTCAAGAAAATCCCCAAAAGGAGTCAGAGAAGCTGGCCGTCACAAGCAACATGAAAATGTACACGCTCTTGAGGCATGAGTGGGGAGAACACATCTTTCTTACATTTCAGAAAGTGAAACACTGTACAGTGTCTACATCCCTGTAAAAGAAAGGGTTCATATACTTTCTTTCTGTTATTTTTTTAAGGCTTTATTTATTTGACAGAGAGAGCACAAGCAAGGGGAGAAGCAGGCTGGAAAAGGAAAAGCAGGCTGGAGAGGGAAAAGCAGACTCCTTCAAGGCAGGGAGCCTGACACAGGGCTAGATCCCAGGACCCTGGGATCATGACCTGAGGCAAAGGCAGATGCTTAACCGACTGAGCCATGCAGGCGCCCTTATATGCTTTCAATAAAGAAGTTCATCTCTAGCCTTGTTTTTTTTATTTTTTTTATTTTTTATTTTTTCAGCGTAACAGTATTCATTGTTTTTGCACAACACTCAGTGCTCCATGCAAAACGTGCCCTCCCTATTACCCACCACCTGTTTCCCCAACCTCCCACCCCTGACCCTTCAAAACCCTCAGGTTGTTTTTCAGAGTCCATAGTCTCTTATGGTTCGCCTCCCCTTCCAATTTTTTTTTTTATAAACATATAATGTATTTTTATCCCCAGGGGTACAGGTCTGTGAATCGCCAGGTTTACACACTTCACAGCACTCACGATAGCACATAACCTCCCCAATGTCCATAGCCCCCTCCCCCTCTCGCAACCCCACCTCCCCCCAGCAACCCCCAGTTTGTTTTGTGAGATTAAGAGTCATTTATGGTTTGTCTCCCTCCCAATCCCATCTTGTTTCATTTATTCTTCTCCTATCCCCCTAACCCCCCATGTTGCTTCTCCATGTCCTCATATCAGGGAGATCATATGATAGTTGTCTTTCTCTGATTGAGTTATTTCACTAAGCATGATACGCTGTAGTTCCATCCACGTCGTCGCAAATTCTAGCCTTGTTTTTTAAGATGTAAGAAAATTGGTTCTTCTCATTTCTTTTGTATGAAAAATCTATTGATGGTGTCAAGTAAGCTTTAAATTTGATAAATTATCTCTTTTTTCCTTAAAGATTTTATTTATTTATAAGGGGGGGGCGCCTGGGTGGCTCAGTGGATTAAGCCCCTGCCTTCAGCTCAGGTCATGATCTCAGGGTCCTGGGATCGAGCCCCGCATCGGGCCTCCTGTTCAGCAGGGAGCCTGCTTCTTCCTCTCTCTCTGCCTGCCTCTCTGCCTACTTGTGATCTCTCTCTCTGTGAAATAAATAAATAAAATCTTTAAAGAGAGAGGAGAGATAGCATGAGCACAGGGGAGGGAGAAAGGCGGGAGATTCCCCTCTGAATAGGGAGCCCGATGTGGGGCTCGATCTGTGGACCCTGGGATCATGACCTGAGCTGAAGGCAGATGTTTCACTGACTGAGCCACCCAGGAGCCCCAGTAAAGTCATCTCTTAAAAATCCAATTGTTATTCAATATTTTGTGTACTTCTCTATGTCTTGTCCTGGTCTATATTTCTCTGCATGTTGTCATTTTTATCCTTAAAAAAACTTTGGTATGATTCGGATTCTGCCCATATAGTCATTTATTAAGCTACAATATGCTTTTCTATCATTGATCACTATTGTACCGTGCCAAGAGTTCTCCCTTTCACTCAGTTCTATGTCACGGTCCCTTGACTGTCATGCAGGCAGTGTTTCTCAAAATGTGAACCATCTGGAAACCCATCAGAAGATTAAAAGAAGAAAAGAAAAGGAAAGGAAAGAACAGAAAAGAAAAGTAAAGAAAAGAGCCTATATCCTCCAGTTGGTGAAATGCTGACTTAAGGACCTTACTCCCTATTCTAAGAAAACATCTTTTAATTTTTTAATGACCACAGTCAGGTATTTTATATTCTGAAATAGCAAAATAATTTTCTAAGATTACACATCAAAATGGAGCACAAGTTTTAAAGTTCTCATAAATGAGAATTCTCATAAATGGAGCACACAGCCACATTAGGGCAGGAGCCACATTGAAGTCACACTACGATTTCAGAGGGTCTGGTTTGAAACTCGGAGCCTCACAACTGCCATAAAAATAATACAAGGATTGAGGACAAGCAGTTCTTTCCTAGGGCTTCTTCTCATAGAGCCGTGAAAGCGAAGGGTTCTCACTCACTTCTGTGGCACGTGGAAACCCGTCAGGATCCCGCAATACTTACAGAAGTCAGAAATACACCATAAAACCAAACCCGTCACGCTGCTTCTAGAAAGATGGAACATACATACTTTTCCTACTTCTCCCACTAGATACTACTGCAAATCCTGGACGTGATCGAGAAAAGAAATACAAGAAATCTGAAAGTCAGCACGAAGAAGGCGGACTGGCTGGAGAACTTGGGACCCGAGGGGGGAAAGATGATGCATACAACTAAAAAGCCTCTAGTAAGACCAAAAAAGGGGAAAAGAGAAGACAAAAATGAGCAATTCAGGAGTGTAACGGGGGGTACCACCAGGACCACAGAGACCCTGAAGGGAGAGTAAGAGTGGATTGAACATCCGAATCTTTATCTCAGTTCGGGTCTTGATCTCAGGGATGTGAGTTTGAGCCCGCCTTTGGGGGAAAAAAAAATAGTAAGGAAATACTTAAGAAAATACTCTTAATAACTTTACCACATAAATTTGACATCTTTGACAAAATGGACCAATTCCTCAAAAAAACACAAACTACCACAACTTGCCCATAAAAATAGTTCATTTGAATAGCCCTGTAGCTATTAGACATTGAATTCATAATTTTAAATTATGAATTAGAGATTTGCAGGCCCAGATGGTTTTACTGAAGAATTTCTTATAAAAAGGAATTAACACCATTTGTACACCAAAAATGGACCAATTCCTCAAAAAAACACAAACTACCACAACTTGCCCATAAAAATAGTTCATTTGAATAGCCCTGTAGCTATTAGACATTGAATTCATAATTTTAAATTATGAATTAGAGATTTGCAGGCCCAGATGGTTTTACTGAAGAATTTCTTATAAAAAGGAATTAACACCATTTGTACACCACTTATGTCAGAGAACAAAAGAGGAGGGATTCCTTCTATGAAACTATTATTATTATTCCACACCAAAATCAAAGAAAATACAAAAATAAACCATTATAGACCAATATCTTTCATGAATTTAAACACAAAAATCCTTAAGAACAATAAAAAATGGCAAATAGGATCCAACGTTCTATACAGAAAAATATATACCACAGCTAAGTGGGGTTATTCCAGGGATGCAAAATCGATGTAATATGTGAAAATCAATCCATTTAATCCACCGTACTAACAAAATAAAGAAAAAAATCATCAATACAGAAAAGGTATCTCGTTATATATTCATGACAAAAACTCAAAAGCACTGAAGTACAGAGGAATTTCCTCACTTTAATGGAGATCACTTAAAAAAAAAAAAAAAAGCTAGTGTCAATGTTTTCCTTAATGGAGAATTACTAAATACTCTCCCCCAAATTGGGACTAAGGCAAGTTCGTCCAGTCTCATCACTGTTACTCAACAGTGTTGGAAGATCTAATCAGTGCAATAATGCAAGAAAAGAAAGGAAAAGGCATACAGATTGGAAAGGGAAAAATTAGTTTAATTTTAGCCCTGGGTTAGCCCTGTTTGCATATATTATATATGTGACATAATTGCCTACATAGAAAATCCCAAGGAATCTACAAAAATAATGCCTAGAATTAATAAGTGAGTTCAGCAAGGTCACAGGACACAAGATGCACACACAAAAATCAATTTTATTTCTATACACTAGCCATAAACACTGGCACAGAAACTAAAAATACAATACCATTTGTAATCATTCAAAAAATTGAATATTTGTGTGTAAATCTAACAAACCAAATTCAAGACCTGAATAGTAAATAAGATTACACAACACTATGGATGCCTGAGTGGCCCTGTCAGTTAAGCATCGGACTCTGCGTTTCAGCTCAGGTTATGATCTCACTGCCCTGGGGCTGAGCCCTGAGTCAGGCTCCATGGTGAGTGTGGAGTCTGCTTGAGATTCTCTCCTTCTCCCTCCCCCTGCCCCTTTTGCTCATGCTTGCTTGAACTCTCTCTCTCAATCAAATAGGTAAATAAAATCTTTTTTTTCAAAATTAGACATTAAAAAATTTAAAAAATTAAAAAATAAAAATTACACGACACTTACGAAAGAAATCAAGATCTAAGTAAATGGATAAATATACCATGTATATGGATGGGATGACTCAGCATAGAAAACATGTCAATTCTCCTAAACTAGGATATGAGTTTAATGTAATTCTTGTCAAAATTGCAGTAAGATTCTTTTTTTTTTTTTAAGATTTTATTTATTTGACAGAGAGAAATCACAAGAGAGGCAGGCAGAGAGAGAGGAAGGGAAGCAGGCTCTCCGCTGAGCAGAGAGCCCGATGCGGGACTCGATCCCAGGATCCTGAGATCATGACCTGAGCCGAAGGCAGCGGCTTAACCCACTGAGCCACCCAGGCGCCCTGCAGTAAGATTCTTACAGATACAGAGAAAATTACTAAAAATTTATAAAGAATGGTAGAAGAACCAGAGAGTTAAAACAATTTTGAAAAAGAATAAAGAGGGAAAACCAGCCTACCCAACTTACAGATTTACTGGATAGATATAGTAATTGAAACCCTCTGTGCACGGCAGAGGGATAGACACTTGGATCAGTAGAACAGAGGAGAGAACCCAGAAATGCATCCTCACAAATACTATTGTGTAAAACTTCTTTTGACAAAGACACAAAAGCAAGTCAAGGGAGAATGGTAGGATTTTCAGAAAGCAGCTGGTGCTGCAGCCATTAGCTACCCGTAGACAAAAAAATTCAGTCTCAACCTAAGGCTTACACCTCATGCAAATACTAACTTAGAATAGATCATAAACTTAAATGTAAAATATAAAACTCTAAAACTTTTAGAAAAAAAATGCAGGATAAAATCCTTGAGATGGGGGTGCCTGAGTGGCTCAGTGGGTTAAAGCCTCTGCCTTCGGCTCAGGTCATGATCCCAGGGTTCTGGGATTGAGCCCCGCATCGGGCTCTCTGCTCAGCAGGGAGCCTGCTTCCCTTCTTCTCTCTCTGTCTGCCTCTCTGCCTTCCTGTGATCTCTGCCAAACAAATAAATTAAATCTTTAAAAAAAATTTTTTTAAAAAATCCTTGGGATGTAGGGATGATTAGCAAAGAGTTCTTGGTTTCTTCTGACAGCAAAGGAATGATCCATAAAAGGAAAAATTGGTAGGGGCACCTGGGTTGGGTTTAGTTGGTTAAACGTTAACTTTCTCAAATAAATAAGTAAAATCTTTAAAAAAAAAAAAAAGGAAAAATTGGTAAACTGAACTTCATCCAAACCAAAACTTTTTCCTGTGAAAGACCCTATTAAGATGATGAAAAGACAAGTTACAGACTGGGAGAAATATTTGCAAGCCATACTCTACTTAGAATATATTTAGAAGTCTCAAAACCCAATAAAAAATGAAAAAGGAATCCGATTAAAACATGGCCAGAAAACATGAAGTGACATTTACCAAAGAACTTCTACAGATGGCAAATAAGCACATGGAAAGTTGTTCAACATCTTTAGTCATTAGGGAGATGTAAATTAAAACAATTTACTACCACTTTGCACTGTCCAAATAGCTAACATTAAAACAATAGTAACATCAAATCCTAGCAGTGATGTGGAGAAACTCATGCATTGCTGGTGGGAATGTAAAATGGTAAGATCACCATGGAAACAGTTTGGCAGTTTTTTAAACAACTAAACATGTAACTACCACGAAACCCAGCAACTGCCTTCCTGGCCAATTTATCCCAGGAGGAATGAAGACTCATGTTCACGGGAAAAACCTGCACATGAATATTTATAGAATCTTCATTTGTAATAGCCAAAAGCTAGAAATCACCCAGATGTCTTTTAATGCATGAACTATTAAACAATGACACAATAATAATAATGCCATGAAATGATATTCAACAATAAAAAGGAATGTAATAACCTGGATTGATCTCCAGAGAATTTTGTTGCATGAAGAAAAGCCAATTCCAAAACATTACATAGTAGATGGTTCTTGAATCATATCTTATATTAAGATGACACTCTTGAAATTTAAAAAAATGACAGAAATGGAGATGAGTGGTCGATGCTGGTTGTAAGGGAGTCAGCAGTGGGAGGAAGCAGGCCTGGTTATAAAAGGGCAGCAGAAGGGATCCTTGTGGAGATGGAAATGCTCTGCATCTTGACTGTATCAACATCAGTACCCCAGGTGTGAAAGCACAACAGAATTTTGCAGGATGTTTCCTACTAGGGGAAACTGTGGAAAGGGTACTTGAGATCTCTTTGCATTATTTCTTCTAACTACACGTGACTCTACATGCTATATGAAAATTTTATATGAAAAAATTTAATTAAAAAATAAAAGTTGCACCTGAGGGTTTTGAAGGGTCAGGGGTGGGAGGTTGGGGCAACCTGAGGGTTTTGAAGGGTCAGGGGTGGGAGGTTGGGGGAACAGGTGGTGGGTAATGGAGAGGGCACGTTTTGCATGGAGCACTGGGTGTTGTGCAAAAAGAATGAATACTGTTACGCTGAAAAAATAAATAAAATGAGGAAAAAAAAAAATAAAATAAAATAAAAGTTGCATAATTAAAAGAGTAGTTTCTATTCAAAAGAGTACATTTTTTCAGGTACTAAATAGAAACATCTTGTGCGTATTGCTTCAGTTATAGGAGTTTGGTTCATAGGAACGTTTCTCCACATAATGCAAATATTCAACAACAAAAGCAGCAAGCTAGAGCAAAGGTTCATTTGCTGCAAAAGTGGGGTACTCAGAGATTTCAGTGGTTTGAGTGGGAAAAGTTAACAAGCTGTATGATTTTAAAACCTTTGAATACTTGTCAACAACACAGGACTCTTTCCTGATTCTCAAACTGTGCAATTCCACAGAACTCAGTGTACAAGCTTACTGAGAACGGCAGGTCAATGAAAAGGACCTTAAAACAATGATTTCTCCTTTTCCCCTGCTTTGTGAAATGAAATTTGAAAAACACCTATAAATCTATTACTTAAATTTTTAGGGAGTCCAATTTTGTAATGCTTCGCTCAAGGACAAAAGACTTCTCAAAGCAACAGGACACTAGGCTGTTACGTAACTGTCCCAAAACACCTCTATCATTTTGTTCTTTATTACCTACTGCTTTTTTCTCTTTTAACACCTCAGCGAGAAACATTTATCTGGGCCATTTGCATGCTCATATGGAGACTTTTTAAAAAGAAAAGCTTAAAAAAAAAATCTAAGTAAATTCAGCACCGTATCTTGAATCCCCCGAACTCCACCTTCTTTGGAAATCTTATGAGCTTAATATTTTTCATGAACACTGAAAGCACATTATAAAGCTGTCTATTGTCAGTCAAGTATTTCTACATTTTGACTTAGTAGTCCTAAGAGTTACCATAGTTACTAATTAACGCCTGTGTCCTGAATGCATTAGTCCATAGCAAAGAAACAGTTTATATTCTGTAAAATGCTTTGTTCTAAATAAATTAAGAGAATACGCTGGGTGCATTAAATCTCATTGCAAATAAAAGTAACGCACCTCTTATTAAACTCTTTATTGAAGTTTTTTAATCTAGCCTCATAATTACCAGTCTTTTACCTTTGACTAGCTCAGTCTAAAATACAGCTAAAATGTTGTCTCTCTCTTTTTTGTTTTTAAAGCATAGCATGTTTGTTATTCTTATAATCTACAGAGTCCTGGATCCAGAATCACATCTCTAGCAAAGTTCAGTGCATTTCACTATTAAAATCAGGTTTAAATTTTAATGATATTTTATAAAATGATTTTATTAAAACAAGTTTTAAAGTATATTCAAATTATGACAAGAGGATTTTTCTAGAAAACAATATGTAGTTTCTAATGATATAGTACTTGAGACAATATGAAAAAGTCAAGGCAGCTTGTCTTTTTTCTAACTTCCATGCAATACACTGAATTTTCACATAAATTTATCTAAAATTAGAAAGTTAATTTCTTTTTAAAATCCTATTTTCTATCTGTAGACGTTTTAAATGTTTATAGTGACAGTGTAATAGAGTTGTTAAAAATAAAAATAGAAAGAATTTAAATGTCTTTTATCCCTACGATAGTTATACTGTTTTAACATTTAAAAAAAAATCCTAAATGTCAACAAGTAACTTGTGTATGAAGATAGAAGTAATTTTACAATGATTTTTATCCATTTGCTATTGACTTAAACTTGGTTAATACATTATCCAAATAATCATATACTTTCATAATATTGCTGTAACACAAACCAGAGAAAAATAATGTTTTCACAACTGCTAATGCACATCTTATAGAATGAATCCCACATCCATCTCTGAGTGATACAAATTTCACATGTTACTGTTGAGATGAACAACAAGAAGTAATTAATAGAAAAGAACACCTGTGGAACTCTTCACCTAAATGTCTTCCACTAGACAATAGAAGACTTGGAAGCACCTCAAATCCATACAACCACCACCATGATCTTTCCCATTAAACCTGTCTTCTTGTACTATTTCTATATTAATTTAGGGAACCCCACCTACCCATTTAAGCCAGAAGGTAGAAATGCTTTCCTCTACCTAACCACTCCCTCCTCCAGGACACCCACACACTCGCACACACAGATCCCCATCCAATGGGTAACAAATATTTTGGAGGTCTTTCTTCTGTCATTTTTCTCTCCGTTCCGTTCCCATTGTCGTGGTTCAAATTTATTTTCTCTCGCTTTCTCTCACATATAATAGTGTCTTAACTGTTCTCCCCATCTTAAATCGGTCCTTCACAAACTCATTCTCCACCTTATTCTCTGGTCACGTTTACGTCGTATTAAATCTCTGCTTACGATCCTTCCATTCATTGGTGCATTGATTAAACTAATACTTTCTGAGGCCTTCGAAAGTCTGCAACGAGTATGACACTTTGCACCATCCTTGTCATCCTCAGGCACATCTAGGGATCCTCCATGTTCCCGTAAAGCCTTCCTCAGTGCTATCTCTCTTTCCTGTAGCCCCTCATGTGGCAGCCCACCCAGGCACTGTTGTGAGGTCCCCAGAAACCAGCCTCCATGACCAACATGACTTAGGTGATGAATAAGATTTTAATGACTAACTAAAAGAAAACTTCTATGTAGTCGAATGGAAATAGCAGAGAAGGAAACTGATACATGATAGAAAATGCTTCAAAAAAGAGGTACAAATTAAGTAAGAGAGGAATTTAGAGGGTGAAGAATAACTCCAAGAAGCTCCTTTCCAAAACCCTGGGTAATTCCAGTGCCTGCTAGTTTGGGGAAAACCTTCGTAGAAACTCTGAACTACAAGACAAAGACCCAAAGCTTTGTGATAAACCAATGGCCTTTTATTTCTAGTATTGGTCTCCATTTTATCCCTTTCCACTGTCCTCCATTCAACCAAGAATCCACACTCTCTGATACGTGATCCCTCCTCCCAAATTTCATGCTGTCTCCTGACCCTGCTTCTCTGCCCTTCCTGGTTGGTTTCTCAGCCTGAGCTCCCCACCCTATATGTAACCAAAGATTTCCTTTTCCTTTTCAAGGCTCTGCTCATTTGACACAGTGAAGATTTCCTTTATCATTTGCCTGTCCACCAGCCACATGCAAAGGACATTGGGGTCACTCTTTCTATGCTTTCCTATTTTACATATAAAACTGGCTTTTCAAGTACATGGTGGAATGGTCTCATTGGAAGACAATTTGGCAATCTTTCATGGAAATACACCTGCTTGCTCATTTCTTTTCTCCTTTCTCTTGAATTCTCCCTATCTAACAAAAAAATATGGTCGGTGAAAGACAAAGATATATGTGAAAAATGTTATTTCAGTTTCACTAAAAATATTAAAAATATTATAACTTAAATATAAAGGAATGCCTAAATCAATTGGGGAACCCTTAAATGATAAAATGGGGAAATAAAGGGCCAGTCAAAGAATGTTTAATTGCATGAGGAAAATATTATTAACTTTCAGGAAGTAAATCTGAATATAAAATTTTATAAACAACTTTCTTTTTAAATATTAAAAATATGCATATTAAAAATATTAAAATAAAATATGTCAAAACGTGAAAGTGGTAATTGCTGGACAATAAGTTTGTGGGTAAACTGTATTTTTTCTCTTGGTATATTTGCCAATGACTATGTATTAGGTTAAATAATAAAAAAATTGTATAAAAAGATAATATTTTTAAAATAAATTTATTGAATTAACAGATTGGTAGGCTGAACTAATCCATCCATCCATCCAACTATTCATTCATCATTGAAAACGGTCGTCCCAATGGTTTTGCGCAGACATAACCTTCATTATGCCTTGTTTCTGCCCCAAACCACTGAAATGAATGGTTCCAGGGTCTTCAGTTCTGGTTTATCATCCAGAGAAAGACTGTCTCCAGATAGCAGATAGCATGCTTTCAGAAACTGGACACACAGAAGAGAAAATTATTAGCTCTCATAAATGAATGCACATTGCATAAACTTTGAAAGCTCGCCCTGCCACAGGAGTGGAACTGTAACTTGCTAATGACCTTCAGAAATAAGATATTCATTCTTTCCGTGTCATACTGACATTTTACTTATTATTGGGGGGGAAAAAACTCACTTTCAGAAAGCCACTGAAAAAATCACTTAGAAAAACTTTACTAAATTCTATGTAAACCAATTTCCCCTAACTTGTATTGATGCTTCCTTTTTTCATTTACTTTGTTGATTATTCTTAGAGACATTCTGGGACAGAGGTTTGTGTGTTTAAAGCACAGAAGAGGATGCTAGAAAGTCCCCTGAATACTGATCTTGGGCAAGAATTTTTTTCATTGATTCTCAGAGCCCTTGAGCTATAAGATTAGGATAATATCCCATCCCTCCACCCTACTGATATGGGAATTCTAAAGACTTCTGAACTGTAAAAATGAATGAACTGTAGGTAAGGTTTAACATTGAAATCCACTGAAAATCATTTTAGAATCATTATGCGGGAAGGAGAAGAAACGGTATTGCCCACATCATACAACACCAGCCCTGTGGAGTTTCCAGATGCTATTAGCCTGAGAACGTATTTTTTAAGTACTGAACTTTTCATTACCGGGATACAAGGAAGTTCAAAAACTGTCACCACTTTGACTGAAACTGTTATTTCTTTTTCCTTGAAGCCATCAGCCACTGTCTATCATGCACATCCTCAACAGAGAGATCTTACAGGAAGGCTGCCAAGACACATACAGAAGCATTTCTTGCTAAAAAACAGTACAGCAGTTAACTTCTTTCAATGGCAACTCCATTAGCACTCTGAGTACGAAGAAAGAGAGAGAAAACGGAAAAGAATTTCTCTCTCTCTCTTTCTTTTACAGGCTGAGCAACTTCTAAAGAGATTTCTTCAGTAAGCTTACCAAGAGGCAAAATAAGAACTTTACAAGTCCTGGTGTCACTCATAAAGAAACCGAAATCCTTGTGTATTTCAGCATTTTATCACTTAAAGACAGTTGAAAGTTTTGTTCATTGCTCTAGACATTATTTTCTTTTGCTAGCTGTCATTTTCATAGGGGGACCACTAATGCATGGTGTCTGGAGGAAAAAAAAAAAATCCATACAGTTCTTGCCGGTAGCCAACAAACCTCACAAATCTTCAAACTGATTTTCAGATTAAAGTGATCTGTATCCCAGAGATTCATTCTCCGGAAATGAAGCCTCAAATCCGTGTCTGTGAAAGAACATAGACCCGCGGAGGGAAAGCATGGCTCATTTCTTCCTGCCCGCATGGTTCCTGTGAAGACAGTAGCCCAAAGCTTCGGTAAAGCTGAAAAGCACACTATCACTGGAGTCCTTGGTCTTCCAGGAATAGGGCAAAAGGATAAAGAGAAAAACAATGTAGCATAATAGTCAGAACTGAAGGTTGCAACATTTGCTTGCTGTGTGACTCATGGCCGTTCATTCACCTCCTCTGTTAGCAGTTCCCCGTGTATAAAATAAAGCGGACACTGTTGCTTAATGCTTTCCAAACTCGATAGGGAATTGGATCAAACAGCAAATTCCATTTCATGAAGCCCTTTGAGGTCTTTCAGAATAGTAAATCTCCAAGTACAAAGTATCATGAAAAGCAGAATGACAGCCTAGCAGTCACCTGGAAGGGGATAGAAGGAAGAAGTGTGTGGTTTTCTCTTTCTGAGAATGTTCTATGAACTGAGGCTTTAAATGGAGATAAAGGGTGTACTTTTGTAGTGAGAAAATCAAAGGTGAAGGCAATGGATTTTCATTTTATAAACCACAAATGAGGCATCCACAGAGCTGCAGGTCTTAGCAGTAAAGGAAGCAAACACTGCATCAGCCACTGAACAATTCCAACCTCTCTCATGGCTCTAATGTGTTGTCTGTAGTCTGGTTTGTTCTTGCAAATGGCTTTCACTAGGTTTCAGAGCTTCAAGAGATTTTTAATTGAAGAAAACATGCCTCCATGGACAAAAGTTTGCTTCTTTACCACATACACACACACACACACACACACACACACACACACACACTTTTCTTGTCCTTTCCATACATACTTTTCTTTCTTTACATACAATTCATTTCACATTTCCTTCTAGAGATCTCTACTACACGACAGTTAAAAATATGTTCAGAGTCCCAGTCTCGTGTGGAGCAGAGATGACAATTCATAACAAGGATCAACCATTTCCTTGTCTTAAAAGTCTCCTGTGTTTTGCCTCCCTCTCCTCCCCGTTCCCTATGTTCATCTGTTTTGCCTCGTAAACATTAAATCTGCATTATACTTTAGCAAGACACATAATTTCCCAGGCCTCAATATTTCCTGCAAGCATAGGAGTTTAACTAGGTGAATTCCAAAACTACAACCCCCTCTGGCTATTTGTGATTCAAATGTATACAGATGTTTTTTTGAATCACATTTTTAGAAGATACACCCCACACTACCAATATGTATATTCACATTAATGTATGCTATTCTACAACTGCAGTTTTCCGGGTTTGTGTTAAAACAACACTCCTGTCCCCCAACCACAATAACAAAAAAGAACCCCTTTGGATAGGCAAAATATTAAAATGCACTGGTCATTTATGACCCCATTTGAGTGAGTTTATCAAATTCTAATTAAAGAGCACATCTATACTTCTGCATTCTCTCTTTCCTTACTCATTAAAAAAGTAATTAGACCAATTAATTGTTTTAGTCACAAAATCAGAAATTACTGTATATTTATAGCAGGCCTGGTCATTGGAGAGAATTCCTTCAAAAGATTAAGAAATCTTTATATCCTAATGACTATTTTTCTCCTCATAATTTAATACTTATTCCCTCCCTGAAAGTAATGATCGTTGGCATAGAATGAACACACGAGAGCCTACACAATTAGACTGTGGCCTTTCAGGGATAGAGTATTTCATTTTTAGTCTTGGTCTTTATCTACATAGATCATACATATATCAATGGGAAAAAATCGGATTTTATATTGCATGAGAAAAGAATAAGATACAGAGCATCAGAGAGAGATGGCAATTTCAAGAATGAAAGGAATAGCTGTGTGAGGAAAAACATTATGGAAGGGCACTCATGATTGCCAACTCAGTCTTCAAAGAGAAATGAATTAATCAAGGGGATGAAATCATGGGCATGGATACCAGGTCTCTCCTTCAGGAGGGAATCAGACTAGCAATCAGGAAATTTTATTTTTCTATGGCTGTGAGCAAGCTGATCCATCACTGAAGCCCACAGTGTGCATTTCAGAATGATACCATGGGGGATACTGCCACATAACCTATAAAGATCTATAAGAGAGTATGCAGATAGATAATATCATGTAACTATTATTTATAAATACATATTAATGTAATTGGCCTATTTCTCAATGTGAAGAAAATAGATAATTTCAGAGCTTAGGTAGTTACAGTCTAAGACAACCCCTTTATATCCAGTGAAAAAAATTGATTAGTCCTCTTACTACTCATCAATGGTAAAAAATTATGTTTCTATCAGTATCCCAGAATCGTCATAACAAAATGCCACGAACCTTGTCTTTGAAACAACAGAAATTTATTCTCTCACAGTGATGGAGCCCAGAGTCTGCAATGTCCATGTGGACAAAGCTGTTTCCTTCTCAGGGTGCAAAGGGAGAATCTGCTCCGTGAGTCTCTCCTGGCTTCTGCTGTCTGTTGGCAATCCTTGGTGTTGCTTGGTTAAAGGCAACGTACCTCCAATGTGTCTCTGTCGTCACATGATGTTCTTCCTGTCTGTGTGTGTGTGTGTGTGTGTGTGTTTGTATCTCATCTTTTTCTTTTAGTCTGTCTATAACAAAAACCCGACAAGTTAGTGAGACAGCTAGCTTGAGGTCCTGTGCTCGTCGGTGGGAGAGCGTGGATTCAAGTATATATCAGGCTGATTGCAAAGATGGTGTTTTTCACTATCACTGGATCTAGCCAGTCGCAATTGGAAGAAAAGCCAAAAACGGGAGGTGGAAGAGAATGTGCTGGAATGGGAAGATAATGAAAATTTAACCCCATTTGCACAGTAACTCTTGCAATAGTATAGACTCAATAAAATTATACTGAAAGCATTCCCTTTCTGAAACGTTAAAGCCAGAAAACGGGCCAGCATCCGTTACTGGCATGGGTAAAACATCCTATTTGCAAGCAACATCATGGAAGCCATTAGCCCAAAAACAGACTTTAAGCACCATGAGTACAAGGGACTATTTAGTTTAACACCACCGTTTCGGGATTTGGCACTGTGACTTCAGCTCTGCCACAGAACAGCTAAATACCTCACATTTCGCGAGAACTTACTAGGAGCCAGATCCTGTAATAAATGCTTTCCTTGCGTTACTTCATTTTATCATTCGCATGAATGCTGTGAGGGTTGTTATCCCTCCTTGTACATTAGGAAACAGAGGGTTAGCAAAAGATAAGTTAAGGTCCAAGGTTATAAAGCTCAGACGTGTGCCATGGGGGTATCCAGCCCGGGCAGATCCATTACTAAGCTTCACACTTTGGGTAACAGAAAGAACAGGACACATTCACCAGCTGTCCAGACATACCACTAACATCTATGCAATTAAGTCCTTCCAGAATAGTTGGGAATCTTGGACATGACAGTAACCACAGACAACTGCCTAGTGTCATCACTGAGAATAACAGTAAGTAGAAGGCTAATGACTTTGGACCTAGATTTTCCTCCACAGAGCCATTCTCCCGGCAAGCAACCCATGAAGGACAGAAATTTTTGGCATACGCATTTTGAATTCCTAAGAGAACGAGCCACACAGAAAACAAAACCAAAAGTGTAGATTCTGTTTCGTTAATAACATTTTTGAGAGTTCTCAAGTGAACAGATTCTTTCAAGTTTGCGACGCACAAGTCTCTGGCTTTCTCAGCAAACTGGCTCTTCGCATTTGGGAAGCATGCCTTGAAGAAGGTTGATTAAAACAGAAATAAAAGAACAACCGGTAATATCAGTAATCTTGATAATCATACAGCAGATGGTAGCCTCTTAACGGAGACCGTCAAAACAGCACGCCACATGTCCCCCAGATCATCTTACATGGAGCGGAACTAGCTACCACAAGCAGAGCGGCTTTGAGGGTACACAGGGACGTCAGATGCTTAACCGAGTTCTCCGTCCACACTTTCTGCCACCAAAGCGTCCCACCCATGTTATATGGGATGACGGGTACGTTCTCTCTGCTCTGTAGGTCAACTCATTAGACACGTTGCCTCTAAGTATCACTGCATTTCCAGCCAGGACACATGCAATCATCACAGTAACAGCTAAAGCGAATTGAGCGTTTACTACGTGCCGGTACTAGACAACCGTGTACTGCGTACGCAGTACCGCGGACCCTGCCGAGCCCGACACGTGTTGTCCCCTTTAGTCCTCAGAACAGCCCAGCGATGTTAATACACTGACAATCCCTGTTCAGCAGAAGAGGAACGTGGAGATGGCAGTGGTTAAGTTAGTTGCACAAAATCAAACCCAAGCTCGGCTCTCTTACTCCTTTTCATTTTCTCTTAAGCCCTACACTCTGCTGAACTATATTTGGTGGGCAGGGACTACTCAGCAACGGATAATTTTGGAGGCAAAAAGGAGCGGCACAGAGCAAACTCTGCCATCTTGACACCATACGACGTCTGTGTCAGATAGAGATAGTGACTGGGGACAGTCCCCAGCCCAGCCAGAGAGACCTGAATGGAGAGATTATTGACAGACGGATTGGTAGGGTTAATGGATAACAGAAAGGAGGCCTATGTTCGCAAAGACTAGCCCCAGAGGGAAACCAAGGCTAAAGGAAGATGGAAAGAAAACACTATTTCTGGAGCCAGTGAAAACAAGAACCGCAGAAGAGCTACAGCTGTACAAGAGCCAGGTGCTAGAGGAAAAAAGAACAAGGACTAACTACCCTGATCTCACTCTCTCCTTTTTTTCCCCAATGACTCACCAGTGCTTCCCACTGGCAAAGCCAACTGAAAGCCATTCACCAAGGGAACCCAGATGACACAGTCTTTAGAAGCCAAACTCTTGAGGAACACAGCACAGCACAGACAGTGGAAAATGGATCAACGGAGGCCACCAACACCCTTGTGCATAAAGGATCTGGAGAACGTTCTCCTACCCCACACTGAGGTTGATGCCAATGTTCTAAGTCTGAAAGTAACCTGTTAAGTAATCAAATACACTGACCACTTTTTAGTTGGTAGCCTTCAAAATGACCATACCTTACTGCCCTCCACAATTTTTGCCCCCTTAGACATGCACATACGTTAACTAAACACCACCGGTGAGCAGTATTTCAGAAGGACTTAAAATACGTCTACAGCAGAAGGAATCTCCCCACCTTGCAAATGTCACCCCAGACTCCCTGGTTGTGTCCTTCCTGATGCTGCTGCCCACTGGTTCCACATTTCCAAAGTGGACTGGCATAAACTCCCTCATGTTTCAAGTTTCAGAAACTCCAGAAATCAAGCCCTACAAAACTGAGGTTGGGCATAGCGATCCAATCATAGCAGAAACATGAAAGCTACATGGAATGAAGAGTTGTACGAGGTGGCCTGGGTGGGCGGAGGCTGAGAGGGAGAAATTACATTTCACACAGACTAAAGCAAGCAATGATACATACCAAATTGTGGCCTAATCAGGTGTGAAGCCGTGATGCTGCTGGAGACCGAGATAGACCAAATGAGAGTAACAGAAGAATCTTTTAGGAATCGGTCTACCATGAGTCAGGTCGATTAATACTAAAATGGTGCTCGCATTTTCAGGAGATATAAAAATAGTGAAAATCAGTATTTACCTTTTTGCTTAGTAGTCAAACATTTTAAGTTAAAAGAGGCAATACATCAGTCCCTGAGACAGGTATTCGATTAGGTAGTGTGTTTCTAGAATATCCTCAACACTGATCGATTAAGAAAAAATAATGTCACTTTATTTTATCATGTCAGGCTTTTCTTTCAGTCTTGAGAAAGGCCCAATATAAGTTTTCATAGGGAAACTTAAATTTCCTGAAGCAGTAGAACTGGGTAAATAAACAAAGCAAAGCAAATTGCCATTTGTAATATGACTTATTCCATTAGTCGACCACCTCTTAGGGAAACTTTGAGAGCTATCCATTGAAATTACACATGCCAACTTGGGCATTTTCTATGATCCATTAGGCTTTCTCCAATAGAAAATTAATTATGCTGCCATTCCACAATTCTCTCCCGAAACACTTAAGCAGGTGACAAAGATGCATTTGACACAATTCAGAGCCCCATAAATGCCTTTAACTTAAGCATTTAAAATGTGGTGGACAAATGGGGACATGCTGTGGATTGAAATGCACGTAACGAAAGTAACAACTTCTGAGAAGCAAAAACTTCAAATTTACTTGGGGACTTACATGGCAGCTAGTCCAAGGATGTATATGTTGTTGCTTCCCCCTCCCCCTGGGATTCAGATTTGCCCATTAATGTTGAGATTTTTTTTCCTTTGGAGATACTTTCTGATAGATATTTGAAAGAACATTTGAAGACTAATGTGCCAATGCTCTTTCTTACTCTGAGGTCCCACAGCAAATCGACAGCATCGTAATTTATTGTTTCCACATCATGTACCATGTTTATGTTTTATAAACTTTCTCAGAGGAGAAAATATCCATTTTTAATATTAAATGATCGTTCATGATCCCATGCCCTTCCTTCTCTACTTGTTTCTCCCACTAGAAAGCCTTTGCAGAGCCCCAGGTCAAGGCTGCTAAAGGAAAAGAATTTTTAGGAATTTGCTAGAACCCCTGTGACAATTAGTTTTGAAATTTGGCATTATTTTTCAGCAGCAGTTGTTCTAGCATGTATGATTAAGAATCAAAAAATAAAATAAAATAAAATCTCCCTGAGTCCATTGCTATACCCCTCTGATTTTCTTTGTAATGCCAAGCTTTAAATCAAAGTCCAAACCTTTCTTTAAAAATGCAGATTTTCAATCTGAGTCTACTTTAAAAGGGCTAGACATAGGGTGCCTGGGTGGCTCAGTGGGTTAAAGTCTCTGCCTTCAGCTCTGGTCATGATCCCAGGGTCCTGGGATTGAGCTGGTCATGATCCCAGGGTCCTGGGATTGAGCCCCGTGTCAGGCTCTCTGCTCAGCAGGGAGCCTGCTTCCTCCTCTCTCTCTGCCTGCTTCTCTGCCTACTTGTGATCTCTATCAAATAAATAAATAAAATCTTAAGAAAAAAAAGTGGGGGCTAGATATAGTCTGGCAGGCATGGAGAGCATTTAATGTTTTATGAAGCAATGTGGTATCTCTTGCCTCACAGAACCCTTCCAGCAATCTGACAGGAGGAGTCAAGATGGCGGAGAAGAACCCTTCCAGCAATCTTTCTTTCTTTCTTTGTTTTTTTAAGACTTATTTATTTATTTTAGAGAGAGAAAGGGAGAGCATACAGGAGGGCACAAAGAGAGGGAGAGGGACTCTCAAGCAGACTCCATGCTGAGCACAGAGCCCGACCTAGGGCTCAATCTCAGGACCCCAAGATCATGACCAGAGTGGAAACCAAGAGTCAGATGCTTAACCAACAGAGCCACTCAAGCATCCTCCGCCTGACCCCTTTCAACAATCTTATGAGGCAGAGACAGCAGGTGGAATGATCTCCTTCTTCAGTTGACGAACTGAGGCTCAGGAGGTGAATGACTTGTCCATTTAGTCAAGCAGGCTGAGGTGGGGAGCATGGGGGACACAGCATGGGGAACATAAACATGCTTCCCCAAGGGATGGAGCTCAATTTAGCAGACGAGAGGACTCCAGTCACCCTTGCCTCTTTGCATCACAGAGAAACTCAGTAGCCAAACTCTGATTCTCTCTTTAGAACCTTATATGATGATCACCTAGTTCTTCTGGGCCAAAATAATGAAGAAGCCCTTTGGGACAGTCCACCACAGGTGTTCCGAAAGTCATAGACTCTCCACCAGTTAATTTCTTTAAAAAAAAAAAAAACTAAAATGCAAAAGTATTTTTAATTGTGGACCCTAAATTAGGACTCTAGGATTTATGTCTGGTTAGGTCACTGACGTGTTTCTTACCCTAAAAAATGAACTCGGCCTTTGTGTTTAACTAGGTGCACAGTAACTATAATAAGGGTAATTTCTTGGGAGTGGTATGCAAAGTATTACAATATTTTTTATAGTTCATCCATGCAGAGGAAAATGTTATGTCAGTTACAAATTAAGACTAGATTGGGGGCACCTGGGTGGCTCAGCCTATTCAGTGACTGCCTCTTGCTTTCAGCTCAGGTCATGATCTTAGGGGGGTCAGATCCAGCTCTGCTCCACACTCAGTGGGGTGTCTGCTTAAGATTCCCTCTCTCGGGGCCGCCTGGGTGGCTCAGTGGTTTAAGTCTCTGCCTTCGGCTCGGGTCATGATCTCAGGGTCCTGGGATCGAGCCCCGCATCGGGCTCTCTGCTCGGTGGGGAGCCTGTTTCTCCCTCTCTCTCTGCCTGCCTCTCTGCCTACTTGTGACCTCTCTCTCTGTCAAATACATAAATAAAAAAAAAATATTAAAAAAAAAAAAAAAAGATTCCCTCTCTCTCCATGGGCCCCTCCCCACCCCACACTCTCTCTAAGTAAATAAATCTTTAATTTTTTTTTTTTAAATTGGTTAGATGGCAATGCATCTTAAGGCCGGGTAGGTGGAGATGTAGATCAAGAATGACTTTATTGAAAAGAGATACGCCATCAACTGTTGACGGCACTAGAAAATCCATTGCAAGGACTGGCGTCATTAAGACAGACTTCCCTCTGGAAATGTTAATGCCTAACAATGATAAGAAAAATTCAAAATTGCTTCTGAACCTACTGATTTCATTGCAAATGACAAAAACGAAATGAAAACAAAACTGCAAAACATTCTAGGAAAAAAGAAGGAAAAAAAAAAAGGAAAGCAGCAGGCACATTTTCAAAGAATATTCCAATTGTCCAAGTCAATGATTCCTGCCCAGCTTGGCTGACCATGTGGGATATTCATTATCATCTCGTCCTATTATCCTCTCCACACCAACCAATTATTCACCAGATGAAACAATCTCCATTATACATCAAGTAAAAGCATTTGGCTGCCCTGGGTTTTTGTCCAGTTCTAGGTGGGTACAGTTATAAAGAGACAATTTAATATGCGTGGAGTGGAGTTCGTTCCTGATGAGCTCTCGGTTATTACTGGCTGAAGAGCCTTTGCCAGTCACAGAGAGTGGAGGATTTTGCTGCAGACCACAGGAAATGATTTGTGAATGATGCCTGCAGAAGAGACCAGGGCTGACCCCCCAGTTGCAGGTTTCCCCCACTATCTGAAAGTAGAGCATTCCCATGAAAGTTTTTGTGGGAGACATGGTGTAAAGTGAAGAAGCAGTTACCATTAATTTATATGGAAAAATTTTTGAGCATTCCCAGACTCATCTTGCTAACAGATGCACAAAATAACTTGAGATCAAGCACAGATGCTCACAGACCCAGTTCAAAGCGATGGCAGCTTGATGCTGAGACGCTGAGTCGGGTTCCTGGGGAAGGACCTTGGCAGGGGTTCTCTTTCCTCTCAGGCAGCACACTGCCCCTAGAACGGCTTTGCTGCAACACAGATGCTCAATGCTATTTTTGCTCTTTACCCTAAAAGTGAAGATCCTCTTCAGGTTCCTTTCAGTTAGCAAGAACAGGTATTATTGCAGGCCCTTTGTAAAAGCAAAGTGGGGGATACCTGTGATCTCATCCCAAAGCACCTTAACACGGATTCCCTTCTGGTCCTAGGAAGCTCATTAGTCAAAGATGACCCCTGGTTTTCAAATAGCCTTAAAAGAAGTCACGTGATAAAAATAATCTATCAGCTAGGAAGTGATTTCTTAGAGACAAAAAACCCAGGAATATGTTCAATACAAATAAATACATAAAGGCCACCATAACTTTGCGTAATTTGTGGAGAAACTTTAATAGATGTTGGTACAATAAGAAATGACCCCTTCTGGGTGCCTGAGTGGCTCATTGGGTTAAAGCCTCTGTCTTCGGCTCAGGTCATGGTCCCAGCCAGGGTCCTAGGATCGAGCCCCACATCAGGCTCTCTGCTCAGTGGGAAGCCTGCTTCCTCCTCTCTTTCTCTCTCTCTCTGCCTCTCTGACAACTTGTGATCTCTGTCTGTCAAATAAATAAATGAAATCTTTAAAAGAAAGAAAGAAAGAACCCCTTCTGATAATTAGATAATTAGACAGCTAGTTTCATAGTGACTGTCCACTTCATTACGTGATCTGAGAAACATTTATTCTGTCCCTTTGCTTTTAAACTTAATTTCATTACGTTGAGACAATGTAGACAGTCATTTGGTATACAGTGTGTACCATAAGTAAAACCCAGCCGAGAGCAGTGTTTGGTTCACTGGGAGCTTGAATCCATCAGCAAAGGCATCAGAGGAAGACCTGCTCAGAGCGACCCAGGGAGTTAATGCAACACCCATTTCCATCCACATTAACTCAAAACATGTTACCACATGCCCACCTCCTCCTTTGGACCTCAAATACGACACACTGAAAACATCATCATTATCATCTCCAACAATCCCAAGAACATTAGTGCAGACCACGGGGTTGGGTCTCTTCGTGACTGTTAAACTGAACTGCATCCAAGCCCCAAGGACATCATCTCCATTTTTTTTTTTTAAATCAGAGAGAGAAGGTCTAGTACAAATCATCTATGTAAAAAGAAGCTCCAAGGGAAACAGGAGGGCTGTGAGGGGCAATGAAGTACTGAACCACAAGTGAGCATCGGGGAAGACCACGATGACAGACTTTGGGAACTCTGCAGTGAGCACATTCCCCATCCACACCCCAGCGCTGCATTTCCTCTTTATCCCTCAAGGGAAATCCCCTAAGCCATCACCCCTCATTCCACAGTGACTGCCTCTGTGAGGAGAGCAACTAAAAGCAGCTTTGGAAAACTACAGAAATGAACAGTCTCCAACTGTTCCTGGGCAATAATCACATCTTTTGTGCTACATTCTGTTATAATTAAACAATTCCCGCTGGCATCACACCGAGCTAATATGCTCTGTACCCAGAGGCCGCTAAAGGCTGATATTAAACATCCAGTAATGAGACAGCTTTGCCCTCTTACTGTCAGAATTATTTTTAATATGTCAGATAAGATGAACCCATTATGAAAATATTTCATTTTGGACTTCCTCCAAAAAACGCCTAGTACTTCTATTTTCCTTCAAACCCTTTCCATATTGCTTCCGGAAGGATAGGTAGGGTTGATGCCATTCGTTGTCAAATCAAAGTAGAAGGGAGGTCTGACTGTATAGGGGTTTTGATGGCGTTGCCTGGTCAGTGCAAGGAAGCAAGCTTTTGAATGAAGTCACATCCCCCAAATCAGCTCCATGTGCCTGCTATGAGGAAAGCAGGAGGGGCTCTCTCCATCCCAGGGAAGAGACAAAGGAACACATCATCATCAGTCCTGACCTGTTACTGACAAAAGTTAAAATACAGAACAGCATAAATGACTGGTTCTTTTCTCATTAATTGGAGCAGATTCAAAATTATCTTAAAAGTCACACTGTCACTCACTGGATAACTGGTGTCGCCCCCCAGAGGGCAAAGGTTGGCATTACAGCCGATATAACAGGAATTTACAAAATACACATACAGAGTATCAACAGCAATGTTCATATACTTGAAGGCTAGGGAATACAGTTAAAAACCATAAATCTAAACTTAATTATTAGGCTGGATTCATCTATTTACATGACTAAAACAACCAGTAGTTCATTTGAAAGACCAGACTCTATCATAATTCCTACAGTTGCCACAAGACAAAGTAAAATCCCATCACTCAAGGTCACGGAACGAGGAAATGGTGGACTCCAAGCAAGGGAAGGTTCTTCACGGTGACGTGCTTTAAACCACAATATGCTGTTTAGCAGCTCAGGGGCTGGAGTCAAATTTCCTATCCCATCACCCCTCTAACTCGCTTTATAACTTGCTTTATAATTTTAGGCACATTACTTAGCCTCTCTGGGCTTCTGTCATCACGTCTGTAAACTAGGCACTGAAAACCAGTATTTATTTCACAGTGTTTATGAAGATAAATTGAGTCAGTATTTGTAAAGTGTTGTACAGTGTCTAGCCCTTAGCGGGTACCCCAAAAAGCTCCATAAAGTCAAGTTGTTACAATTATTCTTTAATTTGGTCCGTCATCAAAATTACCAGGGATCTTTGGAAAATTTCTTCCTGCCCCATTCATATTTACTGAATCAGTACATCAGATTTAATCTAGGTAACTTATTTAATAAAAGTTCTTTAAGTGAGTCTCCTGATCAGCTGAGTTTTGACACCATTTTTACACTAACAAATCTTAATCATTATTTCAAGAGTCAAACTTCTGAGAAACAGTTTGTTCAAAAATATTTGCTTTCATTCACATACTCCACCAACCTGCATTCATTTATATCCATACATGTCTGTCCACTAAATCTAATTTATATTAATTGTCCATCATGATGGTTAGTTATAATTATTTCTGTTATACTAAAAGAAATCATGTTAAATAAGCAGACAATATATCTCATTGAAGCTGGAATACAGTTGATAAAAATATATCCAAATAAAATCTCCCCACATATAAGATGCTGATTCACTAGATGCTCATTACTTCTGGGGCACCTGGGCAGCTCAATCCATTATCAGTCTGACTTCAGCTCAAGTCATGATCTTGGGATCCTGGGATTGAGCCCCACTCAGTGGGGGATCTGTTTCTCCCTCTCCCATTGCCCCTCCCCCAGCTCATGCTCTCTCCCTCTGTCTCTCAAATAAAAATAAATAGACTGCTTAAACAATGTTTATTATTTCTATGATCTGCCTATCTCTGCTAGTGAGATTGTGTCCTTCCTTCTCTATGGGAACTACTGGCTCACTTAACCAGATATAGTATATACATTCTGAACACAGAAATTTCATCATGGGTGGACATAGCCAATACTAGCTAATTTCTTAAAGAAATTTATAAAGAAATTTTTGAAAGCAGAGAATCCACCTCCTTTTTGGAAACTGGGCTTTAAGAAACCAAACCAAGTAATAGGCAATACTGCTCCCCCGTGTAACACTGCTTGTTACCCAGTCCCCAGCCACATGGGCATCACAAATTGCTTTCTAAAAGTAATAACACAGAAGACAAACATTATTCATTTAGACCTAAAATCTATCGGGGACTTTCAGGGGTTTAGATGCTGTAGCCTGCAGCAGACAAGATAAGAAATACTTCAATAAAGATGTACTCAAAGGACAGTTTCCCCTTTCACTGGGGAAAGGATTATATGAAATATTATCTAAAATTATCTTGGAAAATTCTTCTAATATGCACAGACAGATGCATATAGACAGATGACCCCCCTCTTTTTATTTCCAGGCAAACACCATAATTAGAGATCTTATCAGAATAGTTACCCCTTTCCACGGAAGAGAATAGAATTTTGATAGAAAGAGAATAGATTTAGACATTTTGACGGAAAGAGAATAGATTTAGAATGAGACACCTTCTCTCAATACTTAAATCCTTCATTGACCTCCCAAGTGACCCCTGCTGGTGATTAATCGCCCCTGACCTGAGTTTTTTCACATGCAAAACAAAGAATTATTGCAAGGATTAAATTTGATAATGTGAAATTGACTGATTCCTTAGCTAATGCAGAGTAGGCATTCAGCAAATGTAAGGGTTTAAGAACATTTCTCCTTACTCTTTAGTAATATCAACCATACTTGAGTGTTGCCTGTAACTGCCTAAGGATAACCTGGTCTTGTATTTCGAAAGCATAAAATTACATTGTTTTTCCATTATCCATCACATTTTGAAATCAGTCCTCAACCAAAAATGTCTAATTGCAACTTTTTTACTATATAAACATGAAATGATCTGAAAAGGCTGACAATTTCTACTGAGACCAGATCTCACTTAAAACTTCAAGATTCATTTATTTTTATCACTAAGGCTATTTCTGTTTAAAGGTTAAAAACAAAGAAGACACCCTAAAGATACAAACATAGTGATCCGAAGGGGCACGTGTACCCGAATGTTTATAGCAGCAATGTCTACAATAGCCAAACTATGGAAAGAACCTAGATGTCCATCAACAGATGAATGGATCAAGAAGATGTGGTATATATACACAATGGAATACTATGCAGCCATCAAAAGAAATGAAATCTTGCCATTTGCGACGACGTGGATGGAACTAGAGCGTATCATGCTTAGTGAAATAAGTCAATCGGAGAAAGACAACTATCATATGATCTCCCTGATATGAGGACATGGAGAAGCAACATGGGGGGTTAGGGGGATAGAAGAAGAATAAATGAAACAAGATGGGATTGGGAGGGAGACAAACCATAAATGACTCTTAATCTCACAAAACAAACTGGGGGTTGCTGGGGGGAGGTGGGATTGGGAGAGGGGGAGCAGGCTATGGACATTGGGGAGGGGAGGCGAACCATAAGAGACTATGGACTCTGAAAAACAACCTGAGGGTTTTGAAGGGTCAGGGGTGGGAGGTTGGGGCAACCTGAGGGTTTTGAAGGGTCAAGGGTGGGAGGTTGGGGGAACAGGTGGTGGGTAATGGGGAGGGCACGTTTTGCATGGAGCACTGGGTGTTGTGCAAAAAGAATGAATACTGTTACGCTGAAAAAATAAATAAAATGGAAAAAAAAAAAAAAAAAACAAAGAAGACCAAGAAGGCAGGAGATGAGAGGTAAGGAAAGGAAAAGAAAAAAGTAAAGAGAAATGGAAAGAAAGTAAAGATGGATTGTGACATAGAAAAAAATGTTTACATGATCTTTTAGACAAAAATATCAAGACTATTCAATATTACGGTAGAAAAATTCTTTTTTATATATTAGTCACTGAGCTCTAAAATTAAAAGAATATTAACTTCATTCAACAAGTGTTAGGCAATGCATTAGGGTAAAGATTTGGGTAATGGAAATGCACACTGTGATAAATACATATGTATATATAAGCTATCCATTGTCTAAAAAAATAATATCTAGAAATAAAATAACCACAGACATTAAATTGAAAATGTCTCACTGTGTTATTTAATGTACAGAAACTTAAAATCATGATTCTTTTTTTTTCTCAACCTATAATGTATTATTTGCTCCAGGTGTACAAGTCTGTGAATCATCAGGCTTACACAATTCACAGCACTCACCATAGCACATACCCTCCCCACTGTCCATAAGTCAGCCACCCATCCCTAGCCCCCCCACCCCCCAGCAACCCTCAGTTTGTTTTGTGAGATTAAGAGTCTCTTATGGTCTGTCTCCCTCCTGATCCCATCTTGTTTCTTTTTTTCCTTCCCTACCCACTTCGACCCTCTGTCCTGCCTCTCAAATTCCTCGTATCAGAGAGATCATATGATAATTGTCTTTCTCTGATTGACTTTAAAATCATGATTCTATGGTAAACAGAAAGGACTGAACTAGAAAGTCAGTTAACATAGAACCCAGGCACGAATGTGAGGCCAAATAACCATGAATTTATGCAAGCCATTTAAATCTTCTGGCATTTAATTTATCATTGTTAAATGGGATGGTAATAATGTGTTTCCCACCTATGGAGCAATACATTTATAGAGAAAACCTGAAAGGGTATCTCAATACATCATTTTGAAAATCACACAAATAAATGTAATATCAGTATCTATTAAAAATTGATATCAAATATCATCTATGTGATCACTATCAATAACATAAGCTTCTTTGCAGTAGAGTAAGTGAAAAATAAATGGCGAGGTATTCATGTTCTGGGATATGAAGACTTTAATACTGTAAGAAGGTCATCTTCTTAAATGTTTAAGTATCATTTAATTATCTTTTAATGGAAAATATGTCATGACAAGTTCCATAGTTCATGGAATAAACAGTTGAAAAAAACTAGCTTATATTTTTAAAGGAAATAATAATTAAAAGGTATTATGAAACCAGAGGTATGACATTTCATTATAAAATGCAAACTAGCCTGTTTAAGAGGGACTACCTATATCATACCCTCACCCCACATGCTCCAAAATCTCTACAGGCCCACTAAAGGAAGAAGAAGCCCAGATCTTTGGCATGAGTAAAAGCAGAGAGCATCACTTTGAAAAACAAAAATTCAACTGAGTAAATCTGAAGATCGCAGTGTAATGTACGGATCATGGATGGGCAAGAGCCATCTATGTAGCAAGTAGAGAGACCCTCAGGAGTAGTACAAACAGGAAGGTTTCTCTAGGGAAGAGGGCGGGGCAAAGAAGTTAACAGCAAAAGAAGTTACTGTTTCCAGCAAGATCACTTGCCTTTAGGGGGAGGAGGAGGAGAAGGGGTCTTAACCATGCAGTTCATCTCATCTTCCTTTGGGGGATGGAGAGGGCCCAGGAGAAAAATTACCTCACTGGCACTGACCAGAAAATTCCTGCCTGACTGGTGAAGACTGCATTTCCGGGAAAGGTTGAAACTGGTTAGCTTGGGTATGAAGCCCCAGTGTGGTGACTTAGTCTAAGTGGCTTCATTTTGGGCCTGTGTTTTTTGCTTTTTCATATCACAAACTCAAATATCTGTGAATAGAAAAATAAACAGGAGTTTTCAAGATACCTATATTCTGAGATCCCATACGAAACTTGCAGATAGCTAGGAGAAGCCTGGACGAACTATGAACCATGATGAGGGGAACAGACGATGTAAGATGAAACTGAAATCATGTTCAGAAGGAGGAAGTCCATCCTAAGAATGAAAACACTGCAAAAGATGTCCCAGGAGATTAGAGCAGTGCCTTTAAGGAACGGCTTAAACATACACAAGACTCCGGGGGTCAATGTTACAGAGGTTTGTTCTTGGGATCAAAAGGTTCAAAAACGAAAAGTGCCTTTAGAAATTTGGGTGGTGGGGGCGCCTGGGTGGCTCAGTGGGTTAAGCCGCTGCCTTCGGCTCAGGTCATGATCTCGGGGTCCTGGGATCGAGTCCCGCATCGGGCTCTCTGCTGAGCAGAGCCTGCTTCTCTCTCTCTCTCTCTCTCTCTGTCTACTTGTGATCTCTCTCTGTCAAATAAATAAATAAAATCTTAAAAAAAAAAAAAAGAAAGAAATTTGGGTGGTGAAGGGAGAAAAAAGCAAAACAATCTTCATGCCAAAGTTGCCCGTTTTGGGGTGGCCTGCCTTTGGCCCCTTCAGTACCAAAACACTGCACTTGATAAAATTCCTCCCCACAAATGACCAATCGTGAAGATAACTGAAATACAGCACCCTGATTTAATTATATATCCCAAACAAGTGTTCTAGGATTAAAGAAAATTGTGTTAAGTCAGAGGAAAAAAAAAAAACTAAGAATAAAAATAAACCATAAACATAGCATTTTTATGTATAAAATTGGAAAAGTTTAATATATATAAACAGAAACCACAACAGACAGATGACCTAGTTTGGAGCAACATGTACTCTCATCTGCTACCTGTAATAATATAACCTGGAATAAAAGTTTTGTGATGCAATGTGGCCATGTTTATCACAAACATTAAAAATCCTTTCACTCCTTGGAAAGGAGACAATAGTTGATATATCTTTATACCTAGCAGAATAAATTGCAGGTAAAAATAATGTCTAATCATGGAGTAACATCTTACCAAACATTTTAAATATTTTAAACATTAGTGTTTTAATGAAAAATAGACTGTACATCTCTTTAGTATAGACGCAGTCATAGGCTCCAAAATAGGACCAATAACTTGTGTGACCCCACCGGCTAGTAGGTCGTATCAACAGAACTCAAAAGTTTATATCACTCCTGTTATAAACTCCAGCAGACTGTTCTCTTCTCAGTAGATAATTCTCAGTAATAAGCCATTAAACTGAATGCTATAAACTCAATTGACATATATCTGATATGTGCAAATTGTCTTTTTCAGCGTAAAGTGTTCTATTGGCTTGTTACACATAGATAATCTCTCACCTATATTCACAATTAATGGTATGACACTCTATTCCTTTGCTAGGACTGCCATAACAAAGACATCCGGATTGGGTGACTTAAACTACGGAAATGTATTTTCTCACAGTTCTGAAGGCTGGAAGTGTGAAAGCAAGTGTCAGCAAGGTTGGTTTCTTCTGAGGCTTCTCTCCTTGCTTTGTAGATGGACGTCTTCTTCCTGTCTTCAAACAGTTTCACTCTGTGTGTGTCTAAATGTCCTCTTCTTATAACGATACCAGTGTGCTGGATTAGGGTCCAGCCTAATGACCGCATTTTAATTTAAAGACTAAAGATTCTATCTCCAAATAGTTACATTCTGAGGTTCTGGGGTTAGAACTTCCACATGGGTTTTGGGGGAGGAGGGGCACAATTCAATCATAATATCCTGCATAACTGTTTTCCTTTAATTTATCCAGTAGATTATTGCTGATTACCTACAGTGACCATGGTGCAGAGCAAGGTCATAGCGAAGGGGACATGGCCACTGAGTTTGGGGACTCATATTCTACTAAGGAAAACAGATGTAGCCAAAGATTGGTGATGCCAAGTGACGCCATGGCATGAGAGAGTACATTCAGAATGCTGGCGGCATCCCAGGACCATCCTGATTAGTCTGAGGGCAAGTCATAGAAGGTCAGTTGTAGAATTCTGAGTTACATCCTTAAACATACTGATCAGAATCCAATGCATCAACTGAGCTTATATTATTACTGCTAAAGGGCTTGAACTTTTTCCTGATTTTTATGTAGCCAAAAAAAGATACTGCCTCAGGGATGATACCATAACACATGCATTTTAGAAAACAAAAATCATTCAAGATAATGAAGATGATGAATTACTGCACAGAGCAAAGCACAGTGAGAGCCATAAAGAACCCACAGTAGTAGAGGTGCCTGGGTGGCTCAGTGGGTTAAAGCCTCTGCCTTCAGCTCAGGTCATGATCCCAGGGTCCTGGGATCGAGTCCCACATCGGGCTCTCTGCTCAGCGGGGAACCTTCTTCTTCCTCTCTCTGCCTGCCTCTCTGCCTACCTGTGATCTCTGTCTGTCAAATAAATAAATAAAATCTTTAAAAAATAAAAAATAAAAAGAACCCACGGTAGTGACAGAAATAAGCTGTGATGACAGCCAGAATCGAGTTCATGGTTGGAAAACGCAGCGTCCTTAGTGATCGTCCTGTTGGGTCACATTCAGTAATACCACCTTAATTCACAAATATGTGGGTCAATAGGAGGATGTATCCAAAGAAATCTCTGCTTTCATATTATTTCCTCTCCAAAAAAGTTAGAATTTTGCCCATGTAGGAGAAAATGGAGGGCCTTGTATAACCAGACTAGAAAAGAAGAAGTTATGTGGCTCTCCACTCGTCCCTCCGCACTGCCTCCTTCTGTGATGAATGGGTTGTTGTGTAGCAACCAATTCCGTGATACGTGTGGACAGTGCAGTTCAAGTAAAGGAAACCTGCAGGATATGTTTAGCCACACCAAAGGCAACTGTACTTCATGATTCTCAGGCCAGAAATGGAAATGGGTTTTTTCAAAGCTTAATGACATTAACAGCTCAACCTCAAATTGCATATATATATATTTTTTTTAGTACATGCAGAAAAGAATTTATTAAAATTCAACATCCACTGATGATAAAAATTCTCAACAAAATGGGTGTAGAGGGAATGTGCATCCAAATGATAAAGGCCAGCATATATATATTTTTTAATGAAAATCTTGACACTTTTTGATGAATCCTTCTTAACCCTTTAGGTTTTTTGTGCTGATAATATGATAAACATTTATTACCTTGTATAAACCACACACAGGGGCTAGGGGGAAAAAGAAAAATAATTCACTCATCTTGTTTGCAAATAAGGGTCAAAAATAAGTAGTGATGAGAGTTACACCTTTTTTAGAGAAACACCATGAATGCATTTTCCAAGGTGGACTTTCAATTGTTTGCTGTTAGGCATTCTGTCATGAATATTTGAGACAACTTTCATTTCCAGTAACAATAATTAGTATCTATATTTATATCGTCCTCTTTCAAGGAGGTCTAATCTAGTAAGGAAATTATTTGCCCACTCCAGTGACCTGGAACTGCATGTGACCCATAGGATAAGCTTAGTATTTCCTTTCTAGCCCTCTGTTCTCAGATATTTTCAATGCCAGGTATCCTCAGACTGCTCCCTAAGCTTCTGAATCACATGTTTATCAAGCAAACTTAAGTTGATTAAACCTACTATGGTATAAGAGCACACCTTTCCTCAGTAACGTCTCAGAAAACTCCAGTCAAGAACAGATATTTCTAGGATGTGGGGATCCGGGCTCACGAGGTTTAAGGAAGATCTTCCAGTGATGGGCTCTGACTGAGACTGAGCTAAATTCATGAGGCAATATTTCGTGACTGGTGGACACAGTGAGGTGAGGGTCTTGAAATGGGCCTTGATATGTAAATAGTTGTTTGTTTGGTGAGCCATTTGCTCAGGTGAGCAATCCAGTGTCCTGTCCATGTGCTGTTTACCCAGATGAGTGCAATATTTTCTAAGAAAAATTGGAATTTCCCAAAGCACACAGTAAATGTATTTATTAGTTTTATCTTTTTTCTTCCTGGGCAAGAATTTCTAAGAACATGTATTAAAGTCATGTTGACGAAGGAGACCTCAGTCGTCATAAATACACTGGCACATTTTGGGAATTTCTGGAGAGAATAGAAGGGTGGTAAATATCTCTTATTTCTTAAAAAACTGTTGGAAGCTAGGGACACAGAGCAAAATTATGGTTGCTTCCTCTTGGCCCAACTCCATTTGTCACACTCCACACTTCGTACTCTAAACATGACAAGGCTCAGAATGTCGAAAGTTATCTGAACACATGAAAATAACCTAGGATTTCCTGCCTCTCTAAAATTCCACTGTATCCCCTGTGTTGCCTAATAAGAATATACTTATTAGGGATCTGAAGGGATCCTTCACCCAGCCCTTAAAATCCAGCTTTATTACCTTCTCCTCAATGACACTGTAATACTCTTTACATATCTGTCGCTGAATCTTTAATTTCATTATAATTGCCCACATCACTCTGTAACAAGACTTTTTGAATTCCTCAAGGCAGGACTGTGTCACATTCACCATTAATTCCCCAGGATCTAACACAATAGGAAATTCTCAATAAATGTTCGTTGAATACATGAATGAACGAAGTCCATCCATGGATGAATGGGTAGATGGGTGGATGGATGGGCAGCTGGTTGGATGGGTTTATGTGAAATTTGTAGGAACATATTTTTCATTTCCTCTTGGAGAAAAAGCACAGGACAGATATGATATGATTACCAGAAATGTATGGCTGATTGTCTTTTTGTAAACTTCTTTCCATCTGACAAATGTTTAGATAGACCAAGGACTGTGCCAGGTGCTAGATTTAACAAGGCAGGCAAGGCCAGTGGAAGTCTGCCATATTAGAGAAAGTCCTTTCTCACTATAGCCATTTGCCCGATACAACTAGTTCCCACGCTGCCCGCACCATCACAACCACTACAAGCAGAACCACAGATGCCACCATTACAGCCATCATCACCGCTATCACAACTACCACAATGACAGACAGCACCAACGGATTCTGTCAGTGAGTTGAGGACAGTCTCCTAAGATATCAGTGACCCAGGAAATACCGTCTAAAGCAGTATTTCTCAAACTTCAGTATGTACATAAATTTGATGTCTTTGTGTTAAGACCTGAGGTTCTTCCTTTTCCACCAGCAGCGATACGATGCTCATGTTACTGAACCAGGAGCCACATTTCAAGCATCAAGGACCTAAAATACAGTCCAGAGCCCCAGAGCTTTCTGCTTCAGAGCCCAGCATCCAGGGCTGACCAAAAGCTTCAAGAGATTATAATCATGAGTAAGAACAGAATCAGGGAAGAGAGGACTTGAAAACTTGAAATGAAATTCAGACTCCTAAGAAAGTGAATGAGATTTCTCTTACTGCAAAACTCTATTGTCCAAGCTCCAGCATGAGATCATCAGGCTGTGTAAGGTGACCTTTGCACAGTTTTCAGGGATTAGGATTTGGACATCAGGGGTGTTATCCTGCCAGGCACAGTTGACACTCCAGTCCCCAAGATTCATAATCAAAATGCATTCACCCTAACCCAACATCCCCGAAGTCTCAACCTATTGTACAGTCAATAAAACTACATTATGTTGCAGTAAATACTACCTTGATTTTGATTGATATTTAGTTTAAGGTAGCTCCTTTCGTCTTTAGCAAGCAGATATCAGACAGCTGGCTGCGGGAAGAGGAGACAGGATGGGAAAAGAGAACAAATTTTTTTTAGATTTTGAATTTGGGTTTTGCAAAGAATCATGGACTAAAGTCATCTCCAGTTTTCTCTACAATGCTGAGATATTTTATTAGAGTTGTTTTCCTCTGACATTCTAGAGTATATGGCACCTGGCAGGTCCTCTTTTTAAAGCAGGTTTAAAGCAGTTCACTCTTTTTAAAAAAGATTTTATTTATTTATTTGACACAGAGAGAGGGAGAGAGCACAAGAAGGGGGAATGGCAGGTTGAGGGGGAGGGAGAAGCAGGCTCTCTGGGATCGTGACCTGAGCCAAAGGCACACACTTATCCAACAGAGCCGCACAAAGGAATCAATACGAATTTTAAAGGAAACCGTAGAAGCCATACCAGTTAAAAATCCTGGAATCACCAAATCATTCCCCTCAACACTTCAAAATTCAAAGAAAAAAAAAAAAAACGAAACAAAACACTATTCATCCAATGTTTGGTTGATTATATAATTCTGGCTAATATGTTCACCAGATATTAAATTTTGTGAGGAAACAGTTTATTTTTGTGTTGCTTCTATTTCCCTCCTTTTTCCTTCTAAAATCACTCTTTTTCCTCTCCTTCTACATTGCAGGATCTCTACTTACCCTGTCTCTTCATTCTAATTTTCCATGACTCTGTTCTCCTTTTCACTTACGAGGTTGCTGTCATATGAATTTTGGGTAATGGAGAAGCTTACAGGTGTATGTGGATCTAAGCTAATAACTTTCCCAGTTTAGCTAAGAGAACACACTGGCACAAGTAGGAGTGATAAAGTGATAACTTTTGTTTAGAAAAGCTTGGCAGGTTGTAAATTTTTTTCTGAACTGGTCTACAATTTCAAATATGCTTTGCTACGCGGGTGCCATATAAGACCTATCTAGGTTGTTCCAGGTCAGAGAAAAAGAAATACAAAATCCTGAGTGAGAAAGATTTATAGCAGCTCTGCTAAATGTCCAAACACATCTAAAAATTAGCATCATAAAAGAGTTTACACTTCCAAAGCATTTTGCGGTGTACAAAGTGGTGAGCACAGTTGCAATCTGTTGTTAGTTCCCTCTGGACGGGTCCGGTGCACAGTTACTGACTTTTCCTTTGGTGGGACTTTTTGATCCCCTAGAGTTCCTCCTTGCTAGAGACTCCTGGAAAAAGGCTTCCTTGGCTGCTTTGGTGATTTTTTTTTTCTCCCTCCAGTGATTCCCTAAAATTTACTATCTCAGCTACCAGTTTTGTATGGTCAACGCCAATGTTTGTGTTGGGCTGACTTTCTGCTCTCTACATAGTCCTCCTGGAAAGGATCCCATTTAAAATGATCCCAGGCAGTTCCCATGGAGAAGTTCTTCAAATCCAGGAGAAAACTTACACAACCCAACTCCACTACCAGCAGATGTTCACCTCTTTTTTCTTTGCTCTGTTGCCTCAAGCCCAAACTCTAGGGGAAACATATTAAAGCCTTCCCCATGACCCCCTTGAAACTCTTCTCACTTGCATTGCTTAAGAAAATAAATAAATAAATACATAAATAAATACATAAATAAGAAAATGATACTTGTTCTGGACAGTGGAATATGGGTGAGATGTGTGCATTTTCCATTCCTAGAGCTTAAACTGTCCTCTGCACTCCTTCATATTCTCTCTTCCCTTTTATCACTGAATACACAAGCCACTGGTTGTAGGAGACAGACCACATGATGAAGTAGCCTGGATTCCCGGCTCCTCACTTGGAGAATCATCCAGGATAACCAGCCCACTATGAATATATACACTGGATTCTAAATGCATAAAAAGATAAATTTTATGTTTGCTAGACCAGATGATCTACTCACATGAATACAGACCTATATCCAGAAATGGAATGATGCAGTGAGAAAAACCTAAAATATATGGTGTTTTCTTGTTAGTCAGACAGCAGACAACCTAGACAACTAATAGTGAAGATAAAAGCAATTATTTATGTTATGTAGTGATCAAAGAAATGGTTTAAAAATGTTGCTTACCAAACCTACTGATTGAGAGAAGATATTTGAAAATGATAAATATGATGAGGGGTTAACATCCAAAGTACAGGAAAAAGTTATAGAACTCAACACCAAAAGAACAATATATCCAGTGAAAACACGGGCAGAGCACCTGAACAGACATCTCTCCAAAGAAGACCTACTAGTGGCCAACAGACATATGAAAAGATGTTCAGTATCACTAATCCAAGGGAAATGCAAAGCAAAACCATAAGGAGACATCACCTTACACCTGTCAGAATGGCTAAATTCAACAACATAGGAAATAACAAGTGTCAGTGAAGATGTGGGGAAAAAAGCACCTTCATGCACTGTTGGTAGGAATGTTGACTGGTGCAGCCACTGTGCAGAACAATATGGAGTTTCTTCAAAAACTTAAAAATAGAATAACCATATGATCCAGTAATTCCACTGCTGCCATTTACCCAAAGAAAGCAAAAATACTAATTTGAAAAGATATATGCATCCCTATGTTTATTGCAGCATTGTTTAGAACAGCTAATATATGGAAGCAGCCCAAATGTCCACTGCTGGATGAATGGATAAAGATGTGGTTTATATACATATACATACACACATACACATGCATACCCACACGTACATCGATAACAGAATATTACTCAGCCATAAAAAAGAATAAGCTCTTGCCATTTGCAACAACATAGATGGAGCTAGAGAGTATTATGCTAAGTGAAACAAGTCAGTCAGAGAAAGACAAATATCATATGATTTCACTCATATGTGGGATTTAAGAAACAAAACAAAGAAAGAAAAAGAGAGACAAAAAACCAAACTTTTAAATACAGAGAACAAATTCCTGATTGCCAGATGGGGGGTGGGTGGGAGATGGGTGAAACAGGCTAAGGGGATTAAGAGTATACTTATCACAATGAGCACTGAGTGAGGTATAGAATTGTTGTATCATTATATTATGTATCATGTATGTATCATATGTTGTATCATTATATTATATCATTATATTATACACCTGAAGCTAATATAATTAACAATTTGTTAATTACACTTCAGTTTTTTTAAATTGCTTTTTAAAAACATTTTCTTAATTGTTTTTGAAGATTTTATTTATTTGAGAGAGAGAGAGCATGAGAAAGGAGAAGGTCAGAGGGAGAAGCAGACTCCCCGTGGAGCTGGGAGCCTGATGCAGGACTTGAGGCCAGGACTCCGGGATCATGACCTGAGCCGAAGGCAGTTGCTTAACCAACTGAGCCACCCCATCACTCCTTAAAAATTGCTTTTAAATTTATATACAGAAAAAATTTACGTGTGTGCACAATACTGAAGTTTTTTAAAGATTTTATTCATGTATTTGAGAGAGAGGGAGAGAGTAACCACAAGAGAGAGCACAAGAAAGAGCAAGCAAGCAGAGGGAGAGGCTGGGGGAGAAGGAGAAGCAGACTCCCCCCTGAGCAGGGAGCTTGACACAGGGCTCGATCGCAGAACGCCAGGCTCATGTCTTGAGCTGAATACAGATGCTTAGCCAACCAAGCCACCCACGCTCCCTAGTACTATGAGTTTTAATATATGCATGGATTCTTGTAACAACCATTAACAGTAGGCAGAACCATCCTAACATCCCAACAATTCCCTCATGCTCCCCTTCACAGTCAGACCCTCTCCCTACCTTTATCACTTAGCAATCCCTGGTCTGTTCTCTGTCCCTTTTAGTTTTGTCTTTTCCAGAATATCATCTAAATGGAACCATATAGTATGTAACCATTTGAAATTAGCTTCTTCTGCCTGATAAACACATTTGAATCATTGCAAAAAAAAAAAAAGTTGTTTATCATACCTTTGCAGGCATAGTGTGTAGCTACTGAACATATAGCTTTAGAGCAAAAGGATGAATAAACAAGATTTTAAGTGTACACTAGTTGGTATTGGTTTTATATAGCAAATATTTCATGAAAAAGATAACTAAGAAAGCCTTTTGAAAGAAACAAGTTCTTTGAAAGGAGAAAGGAAACAGTTAAGAAATTTAAATCCTTGCATGACTGAAAAATCTAGTTCTGGGCCTCAAACAATAAGAGGTGGTATTTTTTAAAGTTTTTTTATTTTTTTATTACAATGTAATGTATTATTCGCCCCAGGGGTACAGGTCTGTGAATCGCCAGGTTTACACACTTCACAGCACTCACCATAGCACATACCCTCCCCAATGTCCATAACCCAACCACCCTCTCCCTACCCCCTTCCCTCAGCAGCCCTCAGTTTGTTTTGTGAGATTAAAAGTTTAAGAGGTAGTATTTTTTTTTTAAACTTTGAATGGAAAGGTCTCAGTGAGACTTTTTAGTAGAATGTAGTGATTCAACCTCATGGTAAAACCAGATTAACAGTATGATCTTGCCACACAGTATTTCAGACAGTCTCAAGATAGTTGCCATTTAGTTGAGAGAGAAGGAGGAGGGAAAGGTAACAAAAAATTAAGGAGAGTGAAAAGTATGTCTTCAGAAGAAGTTTGAGTGTGGTTATTAGCATATAGCTACCAAGAAAGAGATCAAAGCTTACCCTGTTTTTAAGGAAGTTACATTGCCAAAGAAACCATTTGTCTAAATTTAAAAAACTTTGGACTGTTTAAAATGCAAATATTTCCAACCCTCCCAGTCCGCAGCAGGCAGGTGGCTAGAGTCGGGCAGTCCCTAGAAGGGACATCAACTCCCAACGCTCAAGGAGAATGAGAGAAGGTAGAGTTAGGGCTGCAGAAAACAACAAACAAAACCATTCCTTCTAAAGAGTGGGAGCACAATCTCATGAAAGGAACTTCTCAACCCCAAATTAGAGGGCATTTGTGACAGCTCCAAGCTGCATTTTAGTTTTTCAAAGACCAATGCCTGTCCCACGTCTCTCGTTCCTCACCTCGCAAATTAGTGTGTTTATTGGAATGATTCTGTCCCAATTCCATCATTACCTAGTAGAGACTGAAGACAATATAAACTATACTTTCAATTCTGAGGCCACACCATAAGGAATCCCACTGAGAACTGAAGGAGGAGGCCACGTGCCCCCCAAGAATGCTGCTCTTTATTCTGGATATGGGAAATGGATAGGATCTGGGGTTGTCTTCCTGGGAACGTGAGTGTGTTCCATAGAGGGAAGAAACAGTGAAATGGAAAATTAGTAAATATATGAGCAGATTTTGACACATTAAAGCTCACCAAAGTATTTCATTTTCATTCTGAATAAATAGCCAAACATGTGCCAGACTCCTCTGCAGTCTATGTGGGGAAGGAGGTGTAGAGTACTTCTAGGTTGGGCCCTTAACAAGTCCTTTATGATCCTCTATAATCTCTCTTCCTCCTTCAGAAAGACCTATGAAGTCATTATGATGGAACTACGGGGATGGAGTACTCTTGGACCCCTGGCTTGGGAGAGCACACTGATCAGACACATCTGCATGGAATTCTTGTGCGTGGAAAACAAACTTTGTTCTATCAACACACGGAGATGTTGGCTTTGTCAACTCAGACTAATAGGATGGATTGAAACAACACAGAGCACATCGACCCCCCACCCGCCTCCAAAGGCAGAAAAGGAGAAACATAAGAAAATGCTCTTCAAATAAATCCTTTCTCAACCTCCTATATTTTCACTTTCCTGACTACAACTTGAAGAGAAGAGAAAATAACTTCCTGTTATAGGGAGGAGAAGGGAAATGTTAGTCTGCCTGGATAGAATTCTTTTTTTTTTTTTTTTTAAGAAATGAGCTTTTTTTTTTTTCCATTTTATTTATTTTTTCAGCATAACAGTATTCATTGTTTTTGCACAACACCCAGTGCTCCAAGCAAAACGTGCCCTCCCCATTACCCACCACCTGTTCCCCCAACCTCCCACCCCTGACCCTTCAAGTTGTTTTTCAGGTTGTTTTTCAGAGTCCATAGTCTCTTATGGTTCGCCTCCCCTTCCAAATTTTTTTTTTTAAATAAACATATAATGTATTTTTATCCCCAGGGGTACAGGTCTGTGAATCGCCAGGTTTACACACTTCACAGCACTCATGATAGCACATACCCTCCCCAATGTCCATAGCCCCCTCCCCCTCTCCCAATCCCACCTCCCCCTATTGAAGTATAATTGACATAACATATCTTATTAGTTTCCGGTGTACCTCATAATAATTCAATATTTTTACACATTATGAAATGATCCTCACAATAATGACCACTTATCACCATACAAAATTATTACAATGTTATTAATTATATCCCCTATGCTGTACTTTATATCCCTGTGACTTATTTGTTTTATAAATGGAAATCTGTACCTCTTAATCTCTTTTACTTATTTTGCCCACTTCCAACCATTCATCCTCTGGTAACCAATAGTTTATTTCCTATATCTATAAGTCTATTTCTGTTTTGTTTCGTGTGTTTATTTGTTGTTGTGTTTTAGATTGCGTATATAAATGGTACCACATGCAGTATTTGTCTTTCTCTGTCTGGCTTATTTCACTTAGCATAAATGCGCACAAGTTCCATCCATGGTTCTGCAAATGGAAGAATTTTCTTTCTTGTGGCCAAATAATATTCCATGTATATATGTACTGTATTTTCTTTATCCCTTCATCCATCACCCATTTCCATGCTTGGCTGTTGTAAAAAAAAAAAATGCTGCAATGAACATAGGGTATCCCTTTGAGATTCTATTTTCATTTCTTTTGGATATATTCCCAGAAGAGGAATTGCTGGATCACATGCTGGTTCTGTTTTTAGCTTTCTGAGGCACCTCCATACTGTTTTCCATAGTGGTTGCACCAACTTACATTCCCACCAACTGGGCACAGGGTTCCCTTTTCTCTACATCCTCGCCAACACTTGTTTTCGTCTTTTTTTATGTGAGTTATTCAAACAAGTGCGAGGCAGTATCTCATGTGGTTCTGATGTGTATCCCACTGATGATTATTGATGTTGAGGATGTTTGCATATAGGTGGCCATCTGTAGGTCTTCTCTGAAAAAATGTCTGTTTAGTTCCTCTGCCCATTTCTTACTTAGACTGGTTACTTAGACTGTTTTTGTTTTTGTTTGGTTTGGTATGGAGTTATATGAAATTGTTAAATATTAGAATACACGAATTTTAAGTATTTTCTCCCATTCTGTAGTTTGCCTTCATTTTGCTGATGGTTTCCTTTGCTGTGCAGAAGAGTTCTAGTTTGACATACTCCCACTTCTTTATTTTTGCTTTTGTTGCCTTTGCTTTTAGAGTCAGATCCCAAAACTCATTGCCCAGAACAATGTCAAAAAGCTTACTCCTATATTCCCTTCTAGGAGTCTCACATTCAAGTATTTTATCCATTTTGAGTTTATGTATGTGTTTGGTGTAAGATAAGGGTCCAATTCTATTCTTTTGCATATGGCTGTTAAGTTCTGCCAACACCATTTATTGAAGAGACTGTCCTTCCCTATTGTATATTCTTGGCTCCTTTGTTGTAAGTTAATCAACCGTGCATGCAGAGCTTTATTTCTGGGCCCTCTATGACATTTCTTTCATCTGTGTCTGCGTTTATGTCAATATCATACTGTTTTAATTACTATAGTTTTGTAATATAGTTTAAAATCAGGAAGTGTGGGACAGTGGGTGGCTCAGTGGGTTAAAGCCTCAGTCTTCAGGTCAGGTCATGATCCCAGAGTCCTGGGATCAAGCCCCGCATCAGGCTCTCTGCTCCACAGGGAGCCTGCTTCCTCCTCTCTCTCTCTGCCTGCCTCTCTGTCTACTTGTGATCTCTGTCAAATAAATAGATAAAATATTTTTAAAAAATAAAATCAGGAAGTGTGATGTCTCCAACTTTGTTGTTCTCTCTCAAGATTGCTTTGGCTGTCTAGTCGTTTGCAGTTCCATACAAATTCCAGGGTTGTTTTTCCTATTTCTGTGAAAAATGCCATTGGAATTTTGGTAACGATTTCACTGACTCTGTAGATAACATTGTATAGTATGGATAGTTTCCTATTAGTTCATCCATTCCATGAGCATGGAATATCTTCCCATTCATCAGTGTTTTCTAGTTTTCAGTACACAGACCTTCCACCTTGGTTAAATTTACCCTAAGTATTTTATTCTTTTTTTTTTTTTTTGCAATTATAAGTGGGATTATTTCCTTAATTCTCTTCCTAACCATCCATTGTGTATTGATTTTGTCCTACAATTTAACTGAATTTGTTTAATATTTTAACAGGTTTTTAGGGGAAGTTTTTAGGGTTTTCCACCTCGAATATCATGTCATCTACACATAGAAACAACTTTACTTCTTCCTTTCTGATTTGGATGCCTCTTATGTCTTTCTCTTGTCTGGTAACTATGGGCTAGGACTCCCAGTAGTATGATGAATAAAGTGGCCTGTGTAGGTATCTTTGTCTTGTTCCTGACCTTAGAGAAGAAGTCCTCAACTTTTGACCTTTGAGGATAATGTTAGCTGTGGGCTTTCTATATCCTTTATCATGTTGAGGCACATTCCTTCTATATTTAGTTTGAACAGCTGTATTCGCCAAACAATAGCTTGGGCTATCTCTAAATTAGAAGTAATAACAATATAGCTTAATAGAAAGTTCTTCACAGTACCACATCAGATTTAAATCAGATTGCTTTGTTAAAGAGGAGGAAGGGAATGCATAATTTTTTTACTTCTGGTTTATATTAAGTACTGCTTCAGTCTTAAGAATTTATTTGAGAAAATGTATAAAGTATTTGAAAAAGTTTGAGGGACATCAAAAAGTACATTCAATAAAACAATGCAGCAGCAATGCTATGAATGCCTTTGAGGCTTCATATTTAAATATTTTATGTTACCAACTAAAGACAATATTTTAAATTTAAGAAAACTTAGTTTTAAACAAGTCTTTAAAACATATTGACAGAATACTACCCACGTTGAAAAAAACCAAAACGTCCAGATGTTAGCTAGCTTCTTGATATATTGTTAAAAATTATCTCAATGATTCAATAAATATTTCACTGTCTAGATAACATGTTTTAATGTTTAAAAAAAAAAAAACTATCTCCTCAAAGGAGAACTCATGAACCTGTGAGAGGAGTAGCAATGTTATAAAAAGAACCAGAAACTTTGCATCTCTGATTCCATGTCAATTTTTACCTAATTCAGTCCTGTTGTATACCACCATTAAATTGCATGTTTTATACAAGGGACGGCTAATCCAGAAGAAGATCTGTTGTATCCATGTTAGCAAGGTTTAAAGATAGTAAAGCAATAAGACGGTAGAAACATACAATAACAATAGGAAGTAGTCAGGAATCAAAGGCACCAGTCACCACTGTAAGTGGCCATAAGAGGTGGGAATGCTATGAAGGACGAGATGCGAGTCTGATTAGGGAGCCCTTGATCCCTGCCACCCCTCCCCATTGTAAGCAACATCCCTGACTATACTTCATTTATCTTGGTAAGTGTAGTAGGCAGAATTCTAAGAATGAGCTCAATGACGCTTGCTTTTGGAGTAAGGGGAGGATGCGTGGAATCCATGAGGAATGGAGGGAATCCATGCAGGGAATCAATGAGTATGAAATCAATCGCATGACTATTATATGACAAGAAGAAGAGTATCTGGATTTGGCTCAAACAAATCACATGAGACCTCTAAAAGTGGACAGCGTCTTCTGGCTGATAGCAAAAAAGGAAGTCAGAGAATGAACAAAAGGATTTGACATGCTATTGCTACTATTACAATGGTGGGACCAGGGACCTGAGTCCTACAATTGCATTGAACTGAATTCTGGCAACAACCAGAGTAAACTTGGAAGCAAACTCTTTCCCAAAGTCTCCAGATAAAACCCCAAGCTAGCCAACACCATAATTTTGGCATTGTAAGACCCTAAGCAGGGACCCCAGCCAAACTCACTCATACTTCTGACCACAGAACTATGAGCTAGTAAATGGATGTTGTTTTAAACCACTAGTCTATGTTAATTTGTCCTACAGCCATAGAAAAATAAAATATGTATACTTCTGTGTTATGTGATATTTAAAATAATATAAACAAAATATATTTTGTGTAATTTATAATATATTAGGTGTATATATTAAGCATCATATATCTAGATAAAAGTTATAATTTATAAAGGAACAAGAACTTTACTTTCCGATGTTTTATAATGGGTATGTGAATAAGTGAGTCTCTAAGACATACTGAGAGACTACCAAGGATTAGCATATATTTAAGGACAGCCTCTAACATGGAAGACAGAGACAGAATCAAAGAAATTCAATAAAAGGGGCTTACTAAAACAGACAAAAGATAGAGGAGAAGGAAACTCCAAAATAGCGGAGATTAATACTAAGAGATAGAAGATTCTGCAGGCAGGAAATAATTGAACGCCACAATCAAAACTTAAGAAAGAGGGATTACGTGTGCAGGGAATGGATGAGGAGATAGAGTACAGGTATTTAGGGTGGGGAAAGTACCCTGTATGATACCATAGTGATGGTTATATGTCATTAAACATTTGTCCATACCATAACCTTCGCAACCCCAAGAGCTAACCCTAATGTAAATTATGGACTTTGGGTGATAATGATGTCATAATTAAGTTCATCAATTATAATAAATGTACCACTCTGGTAGGGGATGTTGCTAATGGGGGAAGCTCTGCATGTGTGAGAATTACAGGAAACCTTTGTACCTTCCCCCACAGTTCTCCTACGAAACTAAAACAAGTCTAAAAAATATCTTCATTTTTTAAAAGGTATAGGGGGGAAAATGACAGCTGAAATAAAAAATTCTCAATAGTAAGTTCAGAAAATAAATTTGAGACAACTTCTAGAGCAACAACAAAAGGACCACGGAACAAAAAGAATATTAATGCATTAATAGAGAAAATTGTGTACATATCCACCAGAAGTTTCAGACAGGACAAGATATAGAGATGACAAGCAAACAACTTGCCAGAACTAAACAGACAGATCTCAGATAAAGATATTGCACTAGGAGCCCAGCAAGATGAATTGAAAAATAATTGATACTATAATGTATCATCTCTGATACTAAACCTCAAAATCACTAACCTTGACTTCACTTTCCTCCTTCACATGGGCATTTTCAAGGCTCCTAACTAAAGTTCCTGCCCCTGACATTCTCAAAGGTATTTTCCTTTATCAAGAGATAACTCCTCCTTTAAACAAAAGATCAATCTTTCTTTAATGGCCTTGGCTCCTTCTTGTACTTGTTCTACCTGCCTCCGTGGTCTTGACCCCTTCTCCATTTGTCTAATATTTCTGAATGTTTGCAATTCAAAATTCTTTAATCCCCACTGAACCTTTAAGAGATCTTTATTGCATTAACCAACCTATACGCAGCTAAGGCCTCAACAGGTTCTCCATTTCTCAAGTTCATAAATAACTAACTTTATATAACTATTCACCAAACAAACTTTAAGTAGATTATTGTGCTTTAAGATTCAATTCTCTACCCCCATGGCAGACTATGAGATAAGGTACCATGGTCCAGCACATTTCCCCTAGCAATCAGGGTATTTCTATGTTCCCACAGCAGCCAGACTTTAGTCCAGAGCACAGCAGATAAGGCACTTCTAATTCCCATGTAAGAGGAAGGCACCTTGCTATGCCAAAGCCTGGTAGGCTGGGGCATGGCTAGCCGAGAAGCTACACTAACAGACCTTGCAGCCTCTTTCACTCAGAAGAAAAGGAATGGTTCGTGAGCCAAATTTTAGGTTGTGCCTGTTCCTTTCACATTCTTAAAAAAATTGTACTTTCTGCAGAGAACAGTACACACTGTTACTTATATCCCATTCCTCTTACAACTCAGGGGAAGCTGAGTGGATGCAGCTTTTCAGGGTCCTGTGTACACAACTTAACAAATGACTGAGGGATAGAAAAAGACAAAACTGAATAAGAGGAGAACCTTTTCAACCAAGAGATCCTGAGATAAAGATTATTATTCTCTTGGAATTTTAATGAATTGGTTTCATCACTGACCCCTAGAAAATGTCAGATTCTACATTTATATGGAAATGGGGGGTGTACTCATGCTTGTTAGCAGCAGCAGTGGTCTGTCACACTGAGCCTGCCATGTGAATGAGTGTGGCACTCTCTTTCTCTTCCCCCCCCCCTTCTTCCCTACCTATCTTTCTATCCATCTATCTATCCACACGCACCATCCTTCCCTTCCCCCCACTGGTCCTGTCAGATCCCATCATCTCATCTGAAGCCTGACAACCAACAACAGAGTTGAAAATGTGACCAAGTTTGTTTTTGGAAGTGGTCCTGTCCTAAATTAACTCAAATATGGACCAAACACCCATAATGAGATGCAAAATTGGACGCAAGATTCACCATTTCATTGTTAAGTGTACCTAATACGAGCAGGTCAATGAGTCCTTGAGGCAATCATCAAATAGGGCGCTGAAGTAAGTTAAATTCCCCATCACCTGTATTTGAACAGCCATTGGAGTCTTACTGTATAATGACACCAATATTAGTACGAGAAGAAACTGTGCCAGTGGCTGGCTGCTGGGTGCAAGTCAGCTGGCGGTGGATCACCACACGGACCTCCCTCTCTCTCTATGGAGATAGCTCCTCTCTCTTATTCGCTCTCCAAGTCTGTCTTTCTCATCTTTTGCTTTTTTTCATTCTTTGAAGGTTTCTTAATGAAGATTTTATAAGTATAATAGGTGTATTATGAAAAAGCAGGATGTTTAAAGCAAAAGTTTCTCAAGCCTGCTTCCATGTGCCTGGGCAGGTGTATTTTATCTTAACAGAAACTGGTCACAGGTCCATGTGAAAGCAGGTCCTCTTCAGCATTTGCCTTCTGGGAACACAGTGCTCATGTTGCTGGGGACAGCCTTCATCACAACGGCGCCACAATGGGAGAACTTGCTTCATCTAAACTGTGCGTTAAAAGCCAGGTAGCATCTTCTATCGGTTGAAAAGGAAAAGATACCAAAGGGTACGGAGACACCTCCTCAGCAGCTTGGCGACAGCACAGGGGCCTTGAGGTAAAGTAACTAGTGAGAGAAGCCTTGGTAACTCAGAGGCTTCCAAACAAGATGTGAGCAAAGCCATAAATCAGTCCACTGAGACCCATAAAGATTAAGACCATCAAGATATCATTATGGTTGAAGAATAAAAATACAGTCTGCCCAGCAGAGGCCCACCAGCCACCACATCATATCACATCAGGGACATTAGCTTTGGCTGGCAGGTGACCATTCAAATTATTTAAAAGGACTGTTAATGAAAACATCACTTTATGAGGTATCTGAAAAGGAACAGACTTACAATTTAAAACAACAACAAGGACAAAAAGCCCATAGGCACAAAAAGGCAATATCCCCCAAACTTCTTCTTGAATGATAATCTCAGAATAGTAGAGTAGAAAGGCTTTTCACATTTATCCAAGTCATTTATTTTGTTTTCCAAGAAAATTGCAGCAGAGAGGACAGAAGAGACTTTTCCAAAGATAAAAAAGACCACACCAACCCTAGAATCTAAGTCCCCTAACTTGTAAGTCAAGAATTTTCACAACAGCATGCTGATTCTTCTGGTTAGAAATAAAACCAGTCTTGACCTCACACCTGCCTACAGACAACCTAGGGGTACACAGGGGCAGGGAAGCCCCTTAATCCCAGACAGAATGATTCTTCTTCCCTCATATCCCTAAACTCTCCAAGATACTGGGATTCAAGGTGATTAAGGGTCATATGACGACTTCTGGTGGCGGGAAAATCCCACCATATAAAAAAATGTCAAAAGCACATTTGTATCCTCTCCGACTACTCATTCCCAATTGTGTATAAGGCACAGAAAGTCTTCAGATATAACAGTGTTTTAATAATCACTTTCCAGATTATAGAGACCTCTTTGGATATCCTGATAACAAAAACTTCAAGACACTTTTAGTTATTTATTTGACAGAGAGAGATATCACAAGTAGGTGAGAGGCAGGTGGTGGGGGTGGGGGGATCAGGCTCCCCAAGAAGTAGAGATTCCCGATGCCGGACTTAATCCCAGGACCCTGAGATCATGACCTGAGCTGAAGGCAGAGGCTTAACCCACTGAGCCACCCAGACGTCCCTCAAGACACTTTTAAAATGCATCAAGTTAACTGTATTTATCACTATAATTCAGCTGAGATTTCCAGTAAGTACCTGGAACATCAGACTGCCTGTTTTCTCAGAGACGATAGTGTGGTTTTCTATGCTCACACACTAACCTCTCCCAGTCCTGTTCCCCTTACTGTAGCAACCTAGCATCTATAATATTCATCTAAGTGCTTGGCCATACCATCATATCTCTGTGAGGGATACCAGGAGCCCAGAAACCCTGTCATGGCTTCACAATACCATCCCCACGCTCCTTGGACATCGTTCCATAGTTTATCCCACTAAATAACTCCTGTAGTGAATTCAAGCATTTGGGAATAGCTTCTCTGTTTTTATCCTTGGTTCTTTCTTGCCTTCTTAGTAATCTACATCTCTTTTGTTTTGCAGATTGAGTTCCTTGAATTACTGACAGGACCCTTTTCTTTCCCTTAAGCTGCCCCCCACAAACACGAGGGGTAATTATTGGGCCTCCTGATGAATCTCTGTAGACCCAAAAGAAGCAAGGTGATTCTAGTTTGGAAGAATCATAAAATAAAACAAGCAAATAAAAAAGACCCTTGGATTATAGACTAAAGAAAGAAGGAAGGAATTCGGAGTGAAAATATTTTGAGGTGGGGCGCCTGGGTGGCTCAGTGGATTAAGCCGCTGCCTTCGGCTCAGGTCATGATCTCAGGGTCCTGGGATCGAGCCCCGCATCGGGCTCTCTGCTCTGCAAGGAGCCTGCTTCCTCCTCTCTCTCTGCCTGCCTCTCTGCCTACTTGTGACCTCTCTTTCTGTCAAATAAATAAATAAAATCTTTAAAAAAAAATATTTTGAGGTATGCAAAGTACAACCAAGTCAACTCAAATCAAAAGAAACTGAAAGCTGGGAGGAGTCAAGATGGCGGAGAAGTAGCAGGCTGAGACTACATCAGGTAGCAGGAGATCAGCTCGATAGCTTATCTAAACATTGCAAACACCTACAAATCCAACGGGAGATCGAAGAGAAGAAAACAGCAATTCTAGAAACAGAAAATCAACCACTTTCTGAAAGGTAGGACTGGCGGAGAAGTGAATCTAAAACGACGGGAAGATAGAGCGCGGGGGAGGGGCCGTCTCGCGGCAAGCGGCGGAGCAACGGAGCACAAAATCAGGACTTTTAAAAGTCTGTTCCACTGAGGGACATTGCTCCAGAGGCTAAACCAGGGAGAAGCCCACGCGGGGTCATCGTGGCCCCAGGATCCGCGGGGTCACAGAAGGATCGGGGGTGTCGGAGTGTCGCAGAGCTCGCAGGTGTTAGAATGGAGAAGCCGGCTACAGAGACAGAGCCGAGGACTGAGCTCTCAGCTCAGGGTTACCTTGAACTGGTCGCGGGCTGGGTGAGCTTGGAGCGTGGCCGGAGGCTAGGGATACGGGAGTGATTGGGTGCTGTCCTCTGGGGGCGCACTGAGGAGTGGGGCCCTGGGCTCTCGGCTCCTCCGGGCAGAGACTGGGAGGCTGCCATTTTCATTCCCGTCCTCCGGAACTCTACAGAAAACGTTCAGGGAACAGAAGCTCCCAAAAGCGAACCCAAGCGGATTACTTAGTCCGGCCCCCAGTAAGGGCGGTGCAATTCCGCCTCAGGCAAAGACACTTGAGAGTCACTACAACAGGCCCCTCCCCCAGAAGATCAACAAAATATCCAGCCAGGACGAAGTTCATCTATCAAGGAAAGCAGCTTCAATACCTAAGACAGCAGCAGAATTCCAGAGGAGGAGAAAGCAAAGCACGGAACTCATGGCTTTCTCCCCATGATTCTTTAGTCTTGTGGTTAATTCAATTTTTTTATTCAATTTTTTTTCTTTCCTTTTTTTTCTTCTGCTAAATTCTTTAAAACTTTTACCCTGTTCTTTTTTTAACGTTTTTTGACTAGTTTATCTAAAATATATATTTTCTCTTTCTTTTTTATATTTTTTTATTTGTTTTATTTTTAAAATTTTTTTTTTCTGAACCTCTTTTTATCCCCTTTCTCCCCCCCCCCCAATTTGGGGTCTCTTCTGATTTGGTTACAACGCATTTTTCTGGGGTCTTTGCCACCCTTTTAGTATTTTATTTGATCCTTCATATCCTCTTATCTGGACAAAATGACAAGGCAGAAAAAATCACCACAATCAAAAGAACAAGAGGCAGTACCAAAGGCTAGGGACCTAATCAACACAGACATTGGTAATATGTCAGATCAAGAGTTTAGAATGACGATTCTGAACGTTCTAGCCGGGCTCAAAAAAGGCAAGGAAGATATTAGAGAAACCCTCTCTGGAGATATAAAAGCCCTTTCTGGAGAAATTAAAGAACTAAAATCTAACCAAGTTGAAATCAAAAAAGCTATTAATGAGGTGCAATCAAAAATGGAGACTCTCACTGCTAGGATAAATGAGGCAGAAGAAAGAATTAGTGATCTAGAAGACCAAATGGCAGAGAATAAAGAAGCCGCGCAAAAGAGGGACAAACAGCTACTGGACCACGAGGGGAGAATTCGAGAGATAAGTGACACCATAAGATGAAACAACATTAGAATAATTGGGATTCCAGAAGAAGAAGAAACAGAGAGGGGAGCAGAAGGTCTATTGGAGAGAATTACTGCAGAGAATTTTCCTAATATGGCAAAGAGAACAAGCATCAAAATCCAGAGGGTGCAGAGAACCCCCTCAAAGTCAACAAGAATAGGTCCACACCCCGTCACCTAATAGTAAAATTTACAAGTCTTAGTGACAAAGAGAAAATCCTGAAAGCAGCCCAGGAAAAGAAGTCTGTAACATACAATGGTAAAAATATTAGGTTGGCAGCAGACTTATCCACAGAGACCTGGCAGGCCAGAAAGAGCTGGCATGATATATTCAGAGCACTCAACGAGAAAAACATGCAGCCAAGAATACTCTATCCAGCTAGGCTATCATTGAAAATAGAAGGAGAGATCAAAAGCTTCCAGGACAAACAAAAACTGAAAGAATGTGCAAACACCAAACCAGCTCTACAGGAAATATTGAAAGGGGTCCTCTAAGCAAAGAGAGAGCCTAAAAGTAGTAGATCAGAAAGGTACAGAGACAATATACAGTAACAGTCACCTTACAGGCTAATAATGGCACTAAATTCATATCTCTCAATAGTTACCCTGAATGTTAATGGGCTAAATGCCCCAATCAAAAGACACAGAGTATCAGAATGGATAAAAAAACAAGACCCATCTATATGTTGCCTACAAGAAACTCATTTTAGACGCAAAGACACCTCCAGATTTAAAGTGAGGGGGTGGAAAACAATTTACCATGCTAATGGGCATCAGAAGAAAACTGGGGTGGCAATCCTTATATCAGATCAATTAGATTTTAAGCCAAAGACTATAATAAGAAATGAGGAAGGACACTATATCATACTCAAAGGGTCTGTCCAACAAGAAGATCTAACAGTTTTAAATATCTATGCCCCTAACGTGGGAGCAGCCAACTATATCAACCAATTAATAACAAAATCAAAGAAACACATCAATAATAATACAATAATAGTAGGGGACTTGAACACTCCCCTCACTGAAATGGACAGATCATCCAAGCCAAAGATCAACAAGGAAATAAAGGCCTTAAATGACACACTGGACCAGATGGACATCACAGATATATTCAGAACATTTCATCCCAAAGCAACAGAATACACATTCTTCTCTAGTGCACATGGAACATTCTCCAGAATAGATCACATCCTGGGTCACAAATCAGGTCTCAACTGGTATCAAAAGATGAGGATCATTCCCTGCATATTTTCAGACCACAATGCTCTGAAACTAGAACTCAAACACAAGAGGAAAGCTGGAAAGAACCCAAATACATGGAGACTAAACAGCATCCTTCTAAAGAATGAATGGGTCAACCAGGAAATTAAAGAAGAATTGAAAAAATTCATGGAAACAAATGATAATAAAAACACAACAGTTCAAAATCTGTGGGACGCAGCAAAGGCAGTCCTGAGAGGAAAATATATAGCGGTACAAGCCTTTCTCAAGAAACAAGAAAGGTCTCAAGTACACAACTGAACCCTACACGTAAAGGAGCTGGAGAAAGAACAAGAAAGAAAGCCTAAACCCAGCAGGAGAAGAGAAATCATAAAGATCAGAGCAGAAATCAATGAAATAGAAACCAAAAAAAAAACAATAGAAAAAATCAATGAAACTAGGAGCTGGTTCTTTGAAAGAATCAATAAGATTGATAAACCCCTGGCCAGACTCATCAAAAAGAAAAGAGAAAGGACCCAAATAAATAAAATCATGAATGAAAGAGGAGAGATCACAACTAACACCAAAGAAATATAGACAATTATAAGAACATACTATGAGCAACTCTACGCCAACAAATTTGACAATCTGGAAGAAATGGATGCATTCCTAGAGACATATAAACTACTACAACTGAACCAGGAAGAAATAGAAAACCTGAACAGGCCCATAACCAGTAAGGAGATTGAAACAGTCATCAAAAATCTCCAAACAAACAAAAGCCCAGGGCCAGACGGCTTCCCAGGGGAATTCTACCAAACATTTAAAGAAGAACTAATTCCTAGTCTCCTGAAACTGTTCCAAAACATAGAAATGGAAGGAAAACTTCCAAACTCATTTTATGAGGCCAGCATCACCTTGATCCCAAAACCAGACAAGGATCCCACCAAAAAAGAGAACTACAGACCAATATCCTTGATGAACACAGATGCAAAAATTCTCACCAAAATACTAGCCAATAGGATTCAACAGTACATTAAAAGGATTATTCACCATGACCAAGTGGGATTTATTCCAGGGCTGCAGGGTTGGTTCAACATCCGCAAATCAATCAATGTGATAGAACACATTAATAAAAGAAAGAACAAGAACCATATGATACTCTCAATAGATGCTGAAAAAGCATTTGACAAAGTACAGCATCCCTTCCTGATCAAAACTCTTCAAAGTGTAGGGATAGAGGGCACATACCTCAATATCATCAAAGCCATCTATGAAAAACCCACCGCAAATATCATTCTCAATGGAGAAAAACTGAAAGCTTTTACGCTAAGGTCAGGAACACGGCAGGGATGTCCATTATCACCACTGCTATTCAACATAGTACTAGAAGTCCTAGCCTCAGCAATCAGAGAACAAAAAGAAATTAAAGGCATCCAAATCAGCAAAGAAGAAGTCAAACTATCACTCTTCGCAGATGATATGATACTATATGTGGAAAACCCAAAAGACTCCACTCCAAAACTGCTAGAACATGTACAGGAATTCAGTAAAGGGTCAGGATATAAAATCAATGCACAGAAATTTGCATTTCTGTACACCAACAACAAGACAGAAGAAAGAGAAATTAAGGAGTCAATCCCATTTACAATTGCACCCAAAACTATAAGATACCTAGGAATAAACCTAACCAAAGAGGCTAAGAATCTATATGCAGAAAACTATAAAGTACTCATGAAAGAAATTGAGGAAGACACAAAGAAATGGAAAAATGTTCCATGCTCCTGGATTGGAAGAATAAATATTGTGAAAATGTCTATGCTACCTAAAGCAATCAACACTTTTAATGCAATCCCTATCAAAATACCATCCATTTTTTTCAAAGAAATGGAACAAATAATCCTAAAATTTATATGGAACCAGAAAAGACCTTGAATAGCCAAAGGAATATTGAAAAAGAAAGCTAAAGTTGGTGGCATCACAATTCCGGACTTCAAGCTCTATTACAAAGCTGTCATCATCAAGACAGCATGGTACCGGCACAAAAACAGACACATAGATCAATGGAACAGAAGAGAGAGCCCAGAAATCGACCCTCAACTCTATGGTCAACTAATCTTCGACAAAGCAGGAAAGAATGTCCAATGGAAAAAAGACAGCCTCTTCAATAAATGGTGCTGGGAAAATTGGACAGCCACATGCAGAAAAATGAAATTGGACCACTTCCTTACACCACACACGAAAATAGACTCAAAACGGATGAAGGACCTCAATGTGAGAAAGGAATCCATCAAAATCCTTGTGGAGAACGCAGGCAGCAACCTCTTTGACCTCAGCCGCAGCAACATCTTCCTAGGAACATCGGCAAAGGCAAGGGAAGCAAGGGCAAAAATGAACTATTGGGATTTCATCAAGATCAAAAGCTTTTGCACAGCAAAGGAAACAGTTAACAAAACCAAAAGACAACTGACAGAATGGGAGAAGATATTTGCAAACGACATATCAGATAAAGGGCTAGTGTCCAAAATCTATAAGGAACTTAGCAAACTCAACACCCAAAGAACAAACAATCCCATCAAGAAATGGGCACAAGGGGCGCCTGGGTGGCTCAGTGGATTGAGCCACTGCCTTCGGCTCGGGTCGTGATCTCAGGGTCCTGGGATTGAGCCCCACCTCAGGCTCTCTGCTCTGCAGGGAACCTGCTTCCTCCTCTCTCTGCCTACCTCTTTGCCTACTTGTGATCTCTCTCTCTCTGTCAAATAAATAAAATAAAAAATTAAAAAAAAAAGAAATGGGCAGAAGACATGAACAGACATTTCTGCAAAGAAGACATCCAGATGGCCAACAGACACATGAAAAAGTGCTCCACGTCACTCGGCATCAGGGAAATACAAATCAAAACCACAATGAGATATCACCTCACACCAGTCAGAATGGCTAAAATTAACAAGTCAGGAAATGACAGATGCTGGCGAGGATGCGGAGAAAGGGGAACCCTCCTCCACTGTTGGTGGGAATGCAAGCTGGTGCAACCACTCTGGAAAACAGCATGGAGGTTCCTCAAAATGTTGAAAATAGAACTACCCTATGACCCAGCAATCGCACTACTGGGTATTTACCCTAAAGATACAAACGTAGTGATCCGAAGGGGCACGTGTACCCGAATGTTTATAGCAGTAATGTCTACAATAGCCAAACTATGGAAAGAACCTAGATGTCCATCAACAGATGAATGGATAAAGAAGAAGTGGTATATATACACAATGGAATACTATGCAGCCATCAAAAGAAATGAAATCTTGCCATTTGCGACGGCGTGGATGGAACTAGAGCGTATCATGCTTAGTGAAATAAGTCAATCGGAGAAAGACAACTATCATATGATCTCCCTGATATGAGGACATGGAGAAGCAACATGGGGGGTTAGGGGGATAGGAGAAGGGTTAGGGGGATAGGAGAAGAATAAATGAAACAAGATGGGATTGGGAGGGAGACAAACCATAAATGACTCTTAATCTCACAAAACAAACTGGGGGTTGCTGGGGGGAGGTGGGGGTTGGGAGAGGGGGAGGGGGTTATGGACATTTTGGAGGGTATGTGCTATCATGAGTGCTGTGAAGTGTGTAAACCTGGTGATTCACAGACCTGTACCCCTGGGGATAAAAATATATGTTTATAAAAAAAAAAAAAAGAAAGAAAGAAAGGATGAATACCCAACTTTTGTAGCAACATGGACGGGACTGGAAGTGATTATGCTGAGTGAAATAAGTCAAGCAGAGAGAGTCAAGTATCATATGGTTTCACTTATTTGTGGAGCATAACAAATGACATGGAGGACATTGGGAGATGGAGAGGAGAAGAAAGTTGAGGGAAATTGGAAGGTGAACCATAAGAGACTATGGACTCTGAAAGACAACCTGAGGGTTTTGAAGGGGCGTGGGGTGGGAGGTTGGCGAACTAGGTGGTGGGTAATAGGGAGGGCACGTTTTGCATGGAGCACTGGGTGTTGTGCAAAAACAATGAATACTGTTACACTGAAAAAGTAAATAAATTAATTAAAAAAAAAAAAGAAACTGAAAGCTGTTTTCTCAGGAAGCCAATAGATGATGGGCAGTGAATGATTCAGTCTTAGGGACTTCAACACAAATATCCAGATTGAGCAATCTCGGGGAAGTATATGCAGACGGATATTACCCTTCATGTGGAAGAAGCCGACATCCATCTCTCCTCCTGCATCTCTCAGCTACCGACTCATTTAGGTTTCTGACCTGATGAGACATAGTATATACAAGGACTGTGCCTTACTTACTTGGGTCTGAGAATGGTGATGATATGACCAGATAGAAAATGGGCTTAGGAAGGTAGAGCCTAAGACACATTGCTGATCTCCACCTACAAAAATAAAGGTGAAATCTCCAGAAAATGGGAGAGAAATTACCTGTCAGTTGCTGCCAAGATAATCACACAAATGAAGGCAAAATGTCTCATCCTTTGCCGTTTTATATGCTGACCAAAGCTCAAAGCCAAGTCTGAAGATAGAATGAAGTAGACAGCCCATTTCAATGAACTTCTCAGAAAAGTTTCATGATATATGCAAAGAAGGGACAATCTTCATTAATGTCACTGGTCTCTAAGGTGAGTGGCACTGAGCTTGTTTATTTGTTTGTTTTAAATCTGTCTGAAGTGTGAAATGCAGACATGGTTTTTGATATTGATACCTATACTGCTAAGATAGTGCTAGACCCTATCGGCCAGTAACTGGCTATTCTGAGCCCTACTGCATTAATGAGTATTATGCAACAAAGGAACAGAAAGAGAACATGGAAATTTTTACTTTTTCTCTTAGAAGTTTGGCATAGTAAATGGATCATTTCACTAAAAGCATGGTCATTAGAAGTATGAGAGGGGAGGTATATAATACCACAAATAGTTCAAGGTCAGGTGAAAATATATGAATTTTTTACAATAATTTCTAGAATCATAAATTGGATATAAAGAGATACAAGACAAAAACATGAATTTTCAGGTCTTAAAAACCCAAGAAGAAAAAAAATACTTCTCTGTAAACTAAGCCAGACATGAACATTGACACTTGGCCCAAATCTACGATGCTGGAATCCTAACATTTCTAAACAAATACATAGGGTGAGAGTAGTAGACATACTTTAAATACTCTCCTCTGTTTCAGGACTTAAAAATTGAAATGATTTTCACTTTTGTAATTTTTCCTTAACTCTTACCCACAGACACACAAATATTAAATAACTGTAGGGGTTAATTTTACTTAGGCTTTTCTGTCCATATTTATAATCAGACATTATTCCACATTCCTGCATTGCTTTCCTGAGCATTGTTTTAATGGTAGCATCAAATCCCATCATATGGATATATCATACTTTATACCATCATTCTAGAAATGAGGTATTATCTTTTGAGTTGTGAATGATGATTCAGATCTTGGAACGAGTCAAAATTTGGGTCTCTTTCAGAGGTTTTCCAGCATGGACACAAGGTTAGAAGAGTGGAGCAGGTTTCTTAGAGGCCAGGATATACTTCCATAAATCATCTATTCTAACAGGTCTTAGAGAGGTCCCAGAACTGGCAAGCATTTGTGTTCCATCTGTACACAGCTGGGCTTTTCTCAAGGGCACTAATGTGGCTCAAATCATGTGTGAGTTTCAGTTTCACTACATGTGACCTATTACTAATATTAATCTCTGAAATTTTGAGAAGTCCTTTTTCAAAAAAAAGCAAATAGGAACAAATTTAAGATTATCCTATGATACCTTGAACACTACATTCTGGTGTGGAGCCTGCATGAGAAAGAAAAAGTGTGTGTGCCTTCAGAAAAGGGTTGCATATATGAATGTCATTTCACATATAGCACAACAGCAAAAAATACTTGTAGGAAATGGACAGCACTAACCTGGATCCCATCTAGTGTTCAACTGGCTGATGCCCCCTTGGGATTAGTAGTTTCCAAGATGGGAGTGTCTTTCCTATGTTTTTTCTATGCCTAACTCTAGAAATTTCCTAGGAAACGCCCTGCTGCCACAATATGAACTGGGCACATCGGGTTCCTCCAGGTATTCTCCAGAATCGTCACTCTTTTCCGTAGGGAGAAAGAAATGGGGGAGGAGGGTTGGAGACAGCATTTGAATGGGGGTTCTTTCTAACGTTTGCCAGATCCTTCACTTTTTTCCCGTGGCTGTTTGTAGAAAAAAAAGCAAAAGCGTAAGAAAACATTAGGATGGGGACGTGGTTCTCAAACCTGGCAAAACACTGGAATCATGTGGAGCGTTGTTCAAAAAAAATAAAAATTTTTAAAAAAGGGCAATGCCTGGATCCCCAAACCAGAGATTCTAATTTAACTGGTCTGGGGTCAGACCTGGGTCTTCAGATATTTAAAAGTTCCACAGTGATCCTGCCAAGTTCCACAGTGTGCAGCCAAGTTGGAAAACCACTGAGACACTCGACCCAGTCAGTTACAGCATCATTGGGTCCAGTCCCTGATCTTTATTAAGGTGGTTTCCTTCCCTCAGGTCTGTGATCAAATTAACCTTTCTAAATCTGAAGTTCTAACTAAAGCTCCTAGAAAACAGAGAAGTCCAGTATTCAACAGAACTTTCGGTGAAGTATCCATTGGGAGGACTGCTGTTATAAAAGTATCAGTCCTAAAATTGGTTACTTGAGATGCCAAAAGGGAGTTTTTAACTTGGTTGTTTCTCTAAATGTTTTCCTTTCGGTTTTGCAGGGGAGGAGAAAATTATTTTTCCCTCCACCCTCCTAGGTTCTCTATAAGGACCCTATAAATGAGACTCCCAGAAGACAGCTTAACATGAAAAAAAAAAAAAAAAACAACCAAGCAGAAGTTTATTCACACATATGTCACACATACACATGGGAGCAGTCGGTGATGAGGAACTCAAGGGGTGGTTAGAACATGGGATTCCATAGCTTCTTCACAAGAGAAAAATAACCTGCTTAAGAGAAGTGACAAGACAAAGAAAAAGGACTTTGGGTTTCTAGGGTGGCAAATTGTGGGAAAGCAAACATTTGGGGAAACTAGCAGATAAAGGGCTAATTTGGGCAAGATTTGTTATGTGGTTCCTCTGGTGCTATATCTGGGCGATAATAGTCTAGAGCTGCCTCTGGTGATTAACATCCATCCCAGTAGAAGGGACAGGGAACACCTTTACAAATGTAGGTCTTGCTTTTGGGCAAATAAGAGAAGACCAAAGAGCTTTTCTTTTATCTGCTTCTTCTCAAATGCCTTTGGCTCAAAATAGTCCTAATGCCCAAATGGCATATTTGAAGGTGTCATATACTGCTACCTTTAAATTTCTCATCTCTCATTGCTCCCAAGTAGTTCAAAATGTACTGCCACGTTTTAACTTCTGCTCTGAATTCCAAAAGAACCCAGCAGTGAGACAAATAAGACCCTAGATTTAAAGATCATAATTAGGTATCCGTTAAAGAATAACATGAGTTTACTGCAGCAATGCAAGTGTCCATCAATAGACAAATTTATAAAGAAAATGTGCTATATACATATATACAGTAGAATATCGCTAACCTGTTAAAAAAAAAAAGAAGAAGAAGAAGACATTGCCATTTGGGACAACATGGATAGACCTAGAAGGCATTCCACTAAATGAAATAAGTCAGACAGAGAAAGACAAATACCGTATGATTTCACACATATGTGGAATCTAAAAAACAATACAAACAAGCAAATTTTCAAAAAGACTCTTAAATACAGAGAATAAACTAGTAGTTGCCAGAGGGGAGGCGGGTAGGGATGGGCGAAATGGATGAAGGGGATGAAGAGCGCACTTATCACGACAAGCACGGAGTACTGCTTTAGATTATCAAGTTATTATATATTGTACACCTGAAACTAATATAACACTTTATGCCAAACTTCAATTAAAAATTGACAAAATAATAATAATAATGTCCACATATTGAAAATAAAGCAGAAGAAAGACTGCATGGACTTTTAATGTCATCCTAGAGCATGAACTCACAGATGGACCCATGGATTCTTTAATCATATCAGGAGATATGCCAGGGCTTGACTTGCCATTTATTATTAAGTAGAGCCAAGATTCTAGGAAGTTACATATTAAATTATAGATTTTTGTCTGGTAGAAATACAGATTATCTCTTCCAGTAGAAAACGTATTCTCAAAGATTATGCTTTTGCTGCCCTGTAGGATATTAACCACTTTGTGCTCTAATTTAGTAAACTTATCTCAGTAGAACTTTTCTGAGGGACTCCCTAACTACCTTTCTTCTGATCATCTTTTGCAACAGACTTATCATCATACTGGTTTCCTCAAGAACGAATTATGTAAATCTTTGCCACATGTTTACGCTATATTTGTATGAAATTCAGGATCTAACTTTTTTTTTAAATTACACTTTGACTCCCCTGGTGGCATTTTTCTTTAAATTCTCTTCCATCCTTAGAACTTACCCAATTCCATGCAAATATCAGCATAATAAGACCCTGTTGCATAGGAAGTTAAAATACAACAGACAACAGGAGGTTGAAAATGTAATAAAAAAGGAACCCATACCTATGTCTCCGGCTACTCTGACACTCAGATGTACAAAAATGATACTTTTTTCTGAATTTAATGTAATCATAAGCCTTGATTCCCTCTCAGTAGCTAAAATCACTTAATCTCCCCACTTCATGCTAAGTAAGTATCTTTCACTTGAAAACAATCTTTTGAGGAATTATTCAGTCTGTTTAGGATTTAAACTCAGTCAACTCAAAATTCAATCACCTTAACAAGCCCTTCTCCTGTCTCAGGCATTTTTTCCTCCCCTCCTACCTGGTTTCGTATGGGATAAAGGGAAAAATCTATCATACCATCGATGTAAGGGAGGCATTTCTTGCCCAAAACTGTTCTCTGAAATCTCAATGGACTGGGGCGCCTGGGTGGCTCAGTGGGTTAAGCCTCTGCCTTCGGCTCGGGTCATGGTCCCAGGGTCCTGGGATCGAGCCCCACATCAGGCTCTCTACTCTGCTGAGAGCCTGCTTCCTCCTCTCTCTCTGCCTGCCTCTCTGCCTACTTGTGATCTCTGTCTGTCAAATAAATAAATAAATAAATAAATAATCTTTAAAAAAAAAAAATCTCAATGGACTAAAGTCAGTTCACTGCTGATATAAGTGGTCCTACCAAAGAATCTGACAGTATCTCAAAGACTTTTCTATAAAAGATTTGAGGTGCACTCTTTGTCCTGATCCCAAAACTCTGTGCCCTCCCAGTCTGATCAGTGTTCTGGGATATCTAAGAATATCTGAATTCCATCCCCTTTAATTGTATAAGCTGTCAGAAAACAGTAACATTAATTCCCATCTTTTTAGGATGCCTGGGTGGCTCAGTCAGCTAAACGTCTCCCTTCAGCTCAGGTCATGATCCCAAAGTTTTGGGATCGAGTCCCGTATTGGGCTCCGTGTTTGGCAGGGAACCTGCTCCTCCCTCTGTCTGCTGCTCCCCCTGCTTGTGCTCTCTGTCAAATAAATAAATAAATAAAGTCTTCAAAAAAAAATCCCATCTTTTCTCTACCTAAACTCTCCAGGTTAACACTGAAAACCAATTCCTCCAAAAATCACCGGTGGTAAGGGCATATGGGCATCCTGTCCTTGGATTTCTTTGGTGTGTCTCCAACCCCAAGGTTCTGACCACAAGGACAGACCTCAGCATTCTTGCTCTCCTGCCTCTCTACCCACTTCCTTTCCTGGCCCAAAATGGGCTTCCACATCCTCTTTTCCTAACAGAGAACTCCTCTCTTACATCTTTCCTTGTCTTGGGTTAACTTTTATAAAATCTTAGCTCTGAACCCTCAACTTCACCTCCTTGGAACCCAAATACCTTCCTTCTTTACACTAAAAGCCTGAAACTTATAATATATACACATGAAAGTCTTGGCTTTCAAACTACTTTTTTCAAATATATTCCAAGCACATATTTGGAAAATGAAAAAAAAATGGGGAGAAGGGAGCAGAAAGCATCATCTTTGTTCTCAGCCAGCTTAGTCTTCTCCCCACTTCAATGAATTGTGATCTTTAGAAAGACAAGAATTACTTGGAATTAAAAAAAAATCTAGATCTATGAAGCTATATCCTATATTATCTGTGACATTCTCCAAGTGAGGTTCACCTCTCATTCTGAGCTTTTATAGAAGTAACAACTACTTATATGCATGTATAAAAAAACGTGAATACCGGGGCACCTGGGTCGCTCAGTCAGTTTAACAAGTGACTCTTGAAATCAGCTCAGGTTATGATCTCAGGTCATGGGGTCAAGCCCCATTCCAGCTCTGTGCTCAGCACCTCTGTCCCTCTCCCTCTGCTCCTCACCTCCCCCCAGCTCATACTCGCTCTCCCTCTGCCATAAATTAATTAATTTATTTATTAAAAACATGACTACTAGTAGAAATTACAAAGACTAACTCACAATTTTTCTCTTCTTTGCATCGTTCCTTTCCTTCTTTCTGATATTTGTTCCTTTGTTATTTTTGCCCATTCAGTTGTTCATCTGTGTCCATTTTTTTTCTCTTTTTACCAACATTAGAGTTGGCTCTCAACAACCCTAGGGCATCAGCCTAATGAAAACCCTCATCATAACAGAACTCAAAGTTAAGATACTTCTTATATCTGAAAAAAAAAAAGTCTTTGGATTTATAGTCCAATAAAAAATACTAATTTATTTAAAAACATTAGAGTTTACTAAATAAAACTAATGTCAGCAAAGATATCAAGTACATTAAATTCGTAAAAATCTCAGTTCATTTTCCTTTGTTGTCTATGAAAAAAAATTACAGAATCTCCATTTTCCACGGTCTCAAGCTTGAGTAAAGAGATGTAAAAAGTTTTGTATTCATAAAATGCTCATGAACAAAGCAAGTATACGTAACTGGGAAATGCTTACATGAAAGGGGGTATCCCAGAGTGGCCTGAACGGGGATGCACATGATAATTAAAAAGGGAGAGACGGAAAGCACCCGTTAGCTTCCAACAACCTGCTCTAACATGTCTCATCTCCTTAGCATCTAGAATCAACTCTGTCTTCTGAGGCACAGACCATTCTTCTCATCGGCTTTTGTTATCCTCAAGCCTCCTGTGTTAAAGTTTCTGCCTTTGTCTACTGTGAATGCTCTACACAATCACAATCTACAATCACAATAATCTTTCTAGCTCCAATCCATAGTTTTCACTTGCACCATTTACCCTCAACAACCATTCCTCAAACTCATACATACTGGGGCCAAAAGTGTCTAGGTTGCTGCAAAGAAAACGAATAAATGCAGTTACTAGAATTTCTTATATTTCTTACAAGAGACCAAGTAAGAGTCATTATATTCCTGCACTGAAAAGAAATGTATGTAGAAGTTGTAAACACCTAAAGAAAATGCTCATTTTACAAGGAAAAAAAATAAACATATAGTACAAAAGAAAAAGGAAATGAGGAACGAGGTCACAGAGCTGGTGCTTCAGGGCACTGTTTTGCCCTGTTGTCTCACAAAGCACAGCAGCTAGCCATACTTCCCAAGAAACTGGGTAGCCGGGTTTGTTAGGACCCATAAGAAGGAAGGTGGATCAATAAACATATGTTGGATGCTGTAAGATAGAGCCACTCACTTGATGGATTCCTCGCATAAATGACCCCTTTCCCAGGTAAGATGGGGTAGGTTTAATGGGGTCCCCCGAAGGTTAGCCCCTCTGGCATGCATGCACTTGTAGGCCCCCTCATGCTGGACTGGGACTGGACCTGCGGAATCTGGGAGAGGTGACGCCCCAGGACTTTTGAGGTCAGATCGTAAAGTCTCTAGTTTCTGCCTTAGATTCTTGGAACATACTCTTGGGGAGCTTTAAGCCATTGTTTAAGAAATCACACTGCTGCAAGACTGCCATTTTGGAGATGCTATTTTGGTCCTGGTGGTCTGTTACACAACAATAAAGAACTAGACCGACAGGTAATATAATTGAAAGAAACTCCCCGAATACACTGCTTCTCTAAATGAATTTCCTTTATCTGCGTTGGCTTCTCCAGTCAGTGTTAGTGTGCAGCTTTTGTAACGACCTCATCAGCACTGCTCTATCCATTTACGCTTGTGCGTTTCTTTTTATAAATTACCTCTATAGCTTTGCCAATGGTGGATTAGCTTTAGAACTCTAAGCAAATGGGTCTGTCAATGAAAGTAGTGTTTATATTGATTTATGAATTAAGGAAGGAGAGCACCCATAGCCAACTTAATACCTGGAAAGTGATGTTGGATGATTTATGTGGTTTGAGAGACCTTGGCAGGTTTCAAAGACGCAAGCAGTTAATTAAGGCTGAAAGGAAGGAAAATGAGCAAGAGATAACAGCAGGTAACTAGCTTTGCCTATTAAGGAAGTGATCTGAACTTTAACCTAGAAACATTATGGACTGATTGAAAGAATTCAAATCCCCCTGCTGTATCATTTCATTGGCATACTAAAAAGCTAACGTTGGGAGATTTAAGGCCAAAATAGTGGATTAGCCACATGCTACAAGATTCCTCCTCCAAATTCAAAACACTACATATTCCAACAAAGATGAGAAAATTAGTAAATATTGCCAGTGGTTTCACTGAAAGCAGGAAAAGGAGTTCTAGTATAAAGGATACCTCAGGCTGCTTCCAATTCTATGCTAGTAATTCTATGCTAAACATCTTCATATCCCCTTTTTGACTTAGACCACATCTTTTTATTTCATTAAATCAAGGGAATTCTAATTCTAAGCCCCATTTTTTTTTCAGCTCTAGGGGAATGCAACCAAAATCATTCTTCACTCACCCAATCCTCCCCTCCTCCAAACTCCCTGGGTCTTACAGCAGCCCTCTTGATCATTATTTGTCATCAGTCCACATTAGTCACCCCTTAGAAACCTACATGTCCCAGGTGCCATGGCTTCTCATCCATCCACAGCACTGCTTCTTCCAAGTGTGATATTACAAGCTGTATTCTCCAAGAAGCGGAGACATCAGCAGATGCTGAAGGAGAGATAATAATTAAAAAGATTTATTGGGAAGAAGCATCTATACAGGGAAAAGACTGGAAGGAATCATCAGACAGTAATTAATGCAGGCCTAACAAATCAGCCAGTCTACTCAGGAGATTCAGAGGAAAGGTTGCCCAGAAGAAGAGTTCTGTATAGAACAGCATAATTACACCCCTGTAAGATGCTTTGCTTAAGTCGTTGACCTAGGCTTGCCCAAACAACAACCTGCACTTGGCCCAAAAGCTGAGGCGGGCCCTGGAGGTGTTAAGACCTGAGTTCCATACATACTCTCCCCCAATTCCACTGTTTAACAGAGATCAGAGTCACCTATCATGGACAGGAGGTTGAACTCTCTTTGCGACTGCTGGACCATGGATACAAGAAGCCCGAAGCACCCAGGCAGCAGGTATGTCTCACATGTAGCAAAAACTTGCTGCATCCCCTAGTGAGAGAGCATAACCTTTGGCAGCAGGACTTCTGACGTCGCAGAGCCCAGAATTGTGGGATGGGAAGGAAAAACCTCCTGCGGAGTCATTGGGAGCATGAGTAACTGTGGTCCATCCTACTTCGGCCCCAGGGTCCCAAGACCCTTGTATTCTATTAGGGAAAGAGCACCTATGCAAGTCTTCAATCCAATGTTTATAGCACATACCAGAGGAAAACTCCCCTCCCTTGCAGAATAGCCATGATAAGTGGGCACTTCAGCGGCACATTCTCAGCAGGGTGTATCCTAGCTCTGTCTGGCTGGCAGCTTCTGGGTGGTGCTATAGCCAGGACAACCAGTGGGTCCTTCCCCTTCTGTGTGGAGTTAGGACCCCAGCTGGATGCTGTGAGGTCTGAGATTCCAGGCCTGAGGATCATGCATTCTGTCAAGCCCAGTAACGTGGCATTGGCTGGGACTCTGGGCAGGTAAGGGAAATCCACACGCAGATTACATGTCCGTTCTGATGAGCCCAGACTGCTAGCCCTTCCATAATGGAAAGCCCCAATGTAGTCAATTTGCCGTCAAGGGGTCAGTTGTTCAAGAAGTAGAGCCATACCTGCGGCTCAGAGCTCGTCTCTGCTGCTGACAGGTTCAACATCCAGAGGCAGCAGAAGCTGGGTCGACCTCAGCAGTCTGAAGTTCCTACTGGGACCCATGCACAGCCTCCAACTTTGCCATATGGCCACTTTGTGAACACTTCTTTCTTGCCAGAATTCAGGTGATCAGTGACAAAGTCTGGCTGACATCAGCGGGATGAGTCACTTTTCCTACCTGACTTTTAGTATCTCCTACATGGTGGATGATTTCAGATGGACATTAGTGTATAATATGAAATTTTCACATGTTGTGCCCAGTATATCTATGCATCTACTTCCCCCTTCTCTAGATAGACCAACTGGTCTCTACTCTTTTAATCATTTTCCTTCCAGGCCCTGACCGACCATGCTAGTCATTGGCCACTTCCAGGAAGACGCATATTCTAATTTTATATATCTATATATTTACATGTATCTATATCTATCTGTCTATATATATATATAACACATATATATATATATCCTGTCTCCTTCAACACAAGAGTACTGCACAAAGCTCCAGCTGTTGTCTCTCAGTCTGAGGGAGTATGCCAACGCATAAATAGGGTCTCAGCTTCCAAGCATCCCAGGTAGCCACTCCTCAGGACAATGCACCTTCTGAGTGACCCACAGACCTACATTCCTTTCCCATTCCTGAGGAATCTTCCCAAAGATGAGTCTCCCTCTCCTATCCCACCCCCACTGGTAGTGTTATGGGTTGAACGGTGTTCACTAAAAGATATGGGAAACTCCTTCGCCCCAGTACCTATGACTGTAGAATTTTTTGGAAACAAGGCTTTTGAAGGTGAAGTCAAGTTAAGATGAGGTCATTAAGGTGGGCCCTGATCCAATGTAACCGAAGTCCTTGTAAGAAGAGGAAACTATCTTGTGAAGACAAAGACACACTGGGAGGATCCCATGTGAGAAGAGCGGCAGAGATTAAAGTGATGCACGGGTGAGCCGGGGACATCAAGGACTGACGGCCGTCACCAGAAGCTGGGAAGAGGCAAAGATCCACTCCCTAGTAAAGGTAGCAGGAGAAACATGGTCCTGCTGACACCTTGATTTTAGACTTCTAGCCTCCAGAGGTGTGAGACAATGTATTTCCGTTGTCTTAAACCACCTACTTGTGGTACCTTGTGATGGCAGCCCCACAAGGCGGAAGACCCAGAGACATTTACACAAGACTCACAGGTGCCTTCATTCCAGGCTGCTTCCAATGGTCTAAGGTCTGTGCCTGGCCCAGTCTCTGCAGCAAGACATTGCAAAGTCTGACTGCCATTTGTCAATTCGTGAGTAAGAGAAGAAGGGAGAATATGGAAAAAAAAACCAACAGATTGATGTTTTAATAAATTCTCCTACTCCCAGAGAAGTAAAGGGACAAATGTCCAGCAGAGACATTGAAGTCAGATGTAAAAATCAGAAGAGATTTCGTGTCAAGAATACAAGGAAATTTCCTGACTTGTTAATTTTAGCCATTCTGGCTGGTGTGAGGTGATATCTCATCAGATGCTGGCGAGGATGCGGAGAAAGGGGAACCCTCCTCCACTGTTGGTGGGAATGCAAGCTGGTGCAACCACTCTGGAAAACAGCATGGAGGTTCCTCAAAATGTTGAAAATAGAACTACCCTATGACCCAGCAATTGCACTACTGGGTATTTACCCTAAAGATACAAACATAGTGATCCGAAGGGGCACGTGTACCCAAATGTTTATAGCAGCAATGTCTACAATAGCCAGACTATGGAAAGAACCTAGATATCCATCAACAGATGAATGGATAAAGAAGAAGTGGTATATATACACAATGGAATACTATGCAGCCATCAAAAGAAATGAAATCTTGCCATTTGCGACGGCGTGGATGGAACTAGAGCGTATCATGCTTAGTGAAATAAGTCAATCGGAGAAAGACAACTATCATATGATCTCCCTGATATGAGGACATGGAGAAGCAACATGGGGGGTTAGGGGGATAGGAGAAGAATAAATGAAACAAGATGGGATTGGGAGGGAGACAAACCATAAATGACTCTTAATCTCACAAAACAAACTGGGGGTTGCTGGGGGGAGGTGGGATTGGGAGAGGGGGAGGGGGCTATGGACATTGGGGAGGGGAGGCGAACCATAAGAGACTATGGACTCTGAAAAACAACCTGAGGGTTTTGAAGGGTCAGGGGTGGGAGGTTGGGGGAACAGGTGGTGGGTAATAGGGAGGGCACATTTTGCATGGAGCACTGGGTGTTGTGCAAAAACAATGAATACTGTTACGCTGAAAAAAATAAATAAAATGAAAAAAAAAGAATACAAGGAAATAATTTTATAATCATACCTAAGAATTTTGTTCACATATCCTGCTATACTTTTTGTGGCAGAATAACCTGGATAAAAATTTCAGCATAGAATACACACCAGAACATGGTTAATTAAGCTGAGTAACCGATTACAAGCAAGACTATTAACAGTAACTATTCCATACAAATTTACCTGTAAAGGTTATTTAGGTTAGTTTTTACTAGAATAAGCTTGAAAATCATTAATTTTTTTTAGTTGCTTCCATAGGGCAATCATCTCCAAACTTTTTATAGTACGTGCCAGATCACTAAAACATTGTGTACACATGCCCTATTTTTTACATATACTTATAAATTACATATATTAACATTTGGTTATGCTTGGTTTTTGTAAAAAAAAAAAAAAGCCAGTAATAGTTCTAAGGTTTTCATTCTCACTTGCCCATAGACTACTTGGCCAGTACCAGAATCCAAACATCCACTTGGAAACCACTGACCTAGAGCCGGATTTGACAAGCTATGGCCCATGGCCCATATCTGGCCCCCAATCTGGTTCTGTAAATGTAGTTTTATCAGAACTCAGCCACACTCAATCCTTTATGTATTGTCTCCAGCTGCTTTTTCACTACCATTACAGAATTCAGTAATTGCAACAGACCCGTAGACCCCACAAACCCAAAAATATCTTCTTTCCGGTATGCTGACACCTTATCCAGAAAAATCAAAACTCTAAATCAAAAGCATGAAATTTTCTAAAAAGCATGAAATTGGCCATCGTCTTTTAAAATGTAATGAAACAAATGTTAAATGCCGTATGATCATCGACACCCAATAATATCAATGTGAACATATTTACTAACCTAATTCATTGACCCCCAAGTAGCTAAGCCTATACATGCCCTTTTAATGAATGATTTGTACATTTGATATGATATTATGTGAACAAGAAGGTAACATATATAGCAAGAAAAAGAAAAAGACTCTTTGTCAAATATCTGGGTTTACCCTCTGGCTCCATCACTGTCTCCCATAAGATCTTACGGAACTCGCTTCACTTCTTCGAGTCTCATTCATCTCACCTGTTAAAGCTACTCTTCTGCTTCAGAAGAGTGTAGTGATCATTATAAGAAAATAAGAGATAAGAAAATCTGAAAGAAATTTATGAAACGATAAAGGTTTAGGAGTAACTCGAGTCATTATTAAATAATTGTGATACTTGATCGACAGAAGTAGACCTTCGACATCACACAAAACAAGAAATCAATCATCATCATCATAGCACCACCTGCCCCTCTGGCTAATAGCTGGGCAGTAACTATGGGCAAAACATTGTCAGGCAGTTTAAGAGATAATAGGTGATATATGTCTGTTATGTATTTATCCGTTTCCTTACGGGATGCTCATATCCTCAATCTTAAGACTTTCAACTAATACGCTGCCAACCGTTTGGTAAAAATCGAAAGTAAAAGGGATGATGTGTTGTCATGGTGCCTCGGGTGGAACTGTGTCCCCAAAAAGATGCATCCACACCCTTGAGCCTCTGTACGCAGCCTCACTTGGAAAGGAGTTTTTGCCGCTCTCACTACACTGAAGTTCTTGAGCTGTGATAATTTTGGAGTGAGCTCAACATCCAAATGGCAGATGGCCTTCTAAGAGAAGAGCAGAGGGAGATTTGATGCTCTGAGAGGAAGGCATTACAAAAGCCTCAGAGAGGCAGAGATGGTGGTCCAGTGGCCACAAAGCAAGCCGCCCTCCAAGGCACGAGATGCTGGAAAGAACCACCCCTAGATCCTTGAGAGGGGGACGTGTGGCCCTGCCGGGATAGCACACTTCCGGCCTCCCCAAGGGCACGAGAATGGACTCCTGTTGTTGGAAGCCACCACGTTTGTGGGGCGCCTTGTTGCAGCAGCCCTAAGAAACTAATACACGGGGTATGGCTTTAGTTTTGCTTCGTTATCAATATTAGACTAAATTTTAAGGAGCTACATCGTAAAGGGTAGGGGAAGCACTCACATAGGCAGGGCCGGGATCTGTGTCATGAGTCGGCTTTCCTCATCACAGGAAGTTCTGCTTCAACTTGGTCCACGTGAGGAAGACTGCAGGTGAAGACAGGTAATTAGGATGAGTGGCTACTTGGCGCGGGGTGGGGGGGGATTGAAAGGAAGAAACATTAAATTTAAGGCTTTTAGAAAATTTTAAGAAAGGAAAAAAGTCATAAGAATTGATGAAGAAAAGAAAGGGGGTGGATGCTCTTTTGCAACACAGATTTGCTCTTTTAATAGACAACCTTAATGGTGTAGCTTTGAATATGGATGAGCCCGTTTTCAGAAATTTAGAGAGATTCTTTTTAACAGAGGCACAACTTTAGGCATAAAAGAGAATGCTTTTGGCATAGTTGCACAATGAGAATTTTCTCTCATTCAGTCATGTGAAACACAAGCAAGATTTGGGGTGAGGAATATTAGTGGTTTAAATCAAAATAAAAGAAAATAAGACAGGACGATTTTAAAGCATATTTCAAAAAGCTAAATTTCATTTGAAGCGGGTTATGGAGACAAGAAATAAAATGTACCTAGGTGAGGACTGTTATGTCAGAAGGCAAGAAGCAATACGGAAAGGAAATAAATAAAACATGATCAATGAAAACAAAGAACATTCTCCCTTTTCTTATTCTCATGGTCAGCAGAGCCTGGCACGTTTGCCCTCAAAATACTACACGACTTAAGGACCTTCTTCTCATGCGCTTTTTGCCAGAGCGAAAGCACGCAAAGGATGGCCCCTAGCCGGACACCACAGGGAGGTACATACTCTGGATATTGAGCAGATATTGAGCAGAAAAGGTGAAACAGGGTTGGTCGGACAAAGTTTTCTGAGGCCATAGAAAGAAACTACTAGCGACTCAACCACTGACTTCTTTTCTCAGTGCAGAAAGATGCTGGTTAGAGAAACATAATGAAGATCACCTGCAAAAAGAGGAAATACAGGATGGATTCACTGATTTAGGTCTCCATCTCTTTTATCTGTCACAGCTAAAGAGACCCAGTGAGGGAGAGATGGCGGCGGGGGTGGGAGCAAAGAGAAGAATGATAAGATCTATCACGGAGGGTCCAGTCATTGTAGCTTTACCTTGTTATTCATAATCTTGTTATTCATAAATGAAGGAGAGAGAAATGTCATAGGAGTAGAAATACAATTTCTTGAGGGGCAATGTGAAATATTAAAAGATTTTCCCATTGCAAATAAGGCAATTAAAACTATTCAATTTGACAAAGCGCTGGACCCAGCTGAATCACACCATAATTCATGAGGAAAAAAACAGCAGCGAGGGAAACAGAGAAGCCTTTGGCAACACTGTTTGATAGCTCAATAAGAAAAGAATAAAGGGGACAATCACATCTGAGTCACTAATAAGCATTCTTAGATTTAGCAGAAGAAAAATCATTAAAAGAACTGGTCTTCCCAACTTCAGTTATTAAGGACAAGAATAAAGATTCACTGCAATCTATGTTATTTGTGATTCACTTAGGAGAACTGGCCTGAACTTGGGAATTTAAATTTTATTTTTATTCCAATTTCAGTATAACACAATTTTACAACCTAATAGTAATAAAAGCTTATTAAATGAACAGAGCACCGCAAGTCATCCCGAATACCAGAACTAATGATACTACATTTTACAAACTGATAAAAAATAACCAGCACACATAAGTAACATTACTTAAAAAAAAAAAAAACAGAAATTTTCTTTTTAGTTTTAAACACCTCATGACCATTAATAAAACTAATAAATTTTTTATGAAGTCTGATAAAAAAAATTAATCCTCTACCCTAACTCTACACATAGATCATTCCTCCTTTGGCCTTGCCCATGGTTCCTGATTGGTGCCCCAAGGATTCTGCGTCACCCCCTGTAACGTGATAGGGACAAAACCCCAGCCTCATCTTAGCTGTGCCACTGTGGTCACTGAATCCAGCCAGGCAGGCGGAGCAAAAGTGTTCTTTTAATATAGTTTGTTTGTTTGTTTGTTAAAGATTTTATTTATTTATTTGACAGAGAGAGAGATCACAAGTAGGCAGAGAGGCAGGCAGAGAGGGGGGGAAACAGGCTCCCCGCTGAGCAGAGAGCCCGATGCGGGGCTCGATCCCAGGACCCTGAGATCATGATCTGAGCCGAAGGTACAGGTTCAACCCACTGAGCCACCCAGGTGCCCCAAAAGGGCTCTTTATTTAAGTTCTCCCCCACCTCATTTGCTCTACCTTTGTTTTTCTCCTTCTATGTGGTTGTTTTTACTGCCCAGACCTCAGGAGTTTCCCTGCTTCTTAACGTGGACATGGATGACGAGTGGCACTTCAGAAACAGGAGCGTGTGTGTGACAGCGGCATCCTGCTGGGAAGGTTTTGTACACCAGGAGCGACCCACAGGCAGCCACAGGAGGGCAGGCCTGCGATGACCAGATGTTCCGTCCCGTTAAACAGAGCCTATGTGCAGAACCCCGAAAGGGATGGTGTAGGTGAAGTTAAAGAAACATGGAGCCTGGTCGTCATCATTTCATGAAGAAGAGAACCATGTTGGTTTTTTAAGAGTTTATTTATTTATTTGAGAGAGAGCGCACACACAAGTCGGGGGTGGAGCACGGGGAGAAGCAGACTCCCTGCTGAGCAGGGAGCTCAAGGCAGGGCTGGATCTCAGGACCCCAAGGTCATGACCTGAGTTGAAGGCAGATGCTTAACTGACTGAGCCCTCCAGGTGCCCCAAGATCACCAAGTTTAACGCTCCCTCCCTTCAAATTAGTACTGTCTTAACAACAGTGCCACCTGCGGTGAGCCACCAGAAGAGATATCCATGTGGATGACCCTTTCAAAAAAGGGAGGGAAGCATGAATTAGGTAGATAGCCATAAAGCCTCTTCCTGCTCTGAGAGTCAACGGTTCTTTGACTTTCTGATTCAAAGTAAAGGCCATGTTCTGACACTATCTGTGAGCAACAATTACTGTGTTACCCACTTCAAGTGTTTCTGCCAATAACCCAAGTGGGTGGCTGAAGATCCTCAAAGGAAATCTAACACTTCTCTTTTTCACATTTTAAAAATTGCCCATGAAAGAGTAGAGAACTGAATTTTGACTCCAGAAAGGACTGAAAATATAATACCTTTAACATTTATTTTTTATCAAGGACTAGCCAAGGAACCTTCATTCCTTGACGACACAGCACTATATTGTAACATTTCTAAATATAAAATTCCCCGCTGAGTTGGCTCGGCAGTGAAGTCAGGTTTTTGTTTTTGTTTTTTGTTTTTTTTCAATGCGACTCAAGTAAGAACAAGGTTATTTTAATCCTGGTAGGTTAAATTATGTTGTAGTAACCAACAACCCCCAATGGTCAGTGGCCTCAGACAAGGATTTGATTCTCCATACACACGAATTCTGCTATAGTGTCGGGGGGTAAGTAGGACTCCCCCATGCAGTGACTCCAGATCTCAGACAAAGGTGGTGCCCCATTGTCTAGCTTTCCGAGGTGGAGTACACAGCTCTTTCAGTTGCTGTGGCAGAAAAAAAGATAACTGCAGAATTGGGCAATTCCTCTGTCCCTTGGCCCAGGAGGAAAGACATGAATTCCATCCAGCTGTCACTCACTGGGCAAATGCAGACAGAGAGCCCCGGCTTACTTCAAGATGGCTGGGAAACATGGAGGAGTAAATGGAATGTTGAAATTGTATCTCAGCCACACAAACTAAGGGAAGTGGGAGGTTAAGGAAATTAACCTGCAGATCAACAAACAAACAGCCAAGCTTATTGAGAGGCTGAGCTCAGAGGTTGCCACGAATTCAGCAGTAATAATTGCTCACATTTACTGAACGCTTGTTCTGGTTTGCCTGTATGACCTCATTAGCTCTTTACCACAGTGAGATGACAGAAGAAACATTATTAGGCACATTTTACCAGTAAGACACGGGAAGCTGGCGGTAGAGCAGCTGGACCAAGATGACACAGCTATCGAGGGGCAGAGGCGGAATTGGAACCCAACCTCAGCCCATTCTCTCAATGGTCCATGATGAGGTGGAAGGGAAATGAACTTCAATTAAATTGAATTTCATCAGAATTTATTTTTTAATTTCTTCTTTATCTCATGCAGAAAGTGACATGTGGTAGAAAGAAGATGAATTTAGTGCTCTAGAGATTTGAGGCCAGCTTCACCAGACACGGGCATGCGTGCATCTTGGCAATCTTAGATTTTCTCGGCCAGCCCCCTCTACTGCTCTCCACAGACGCTAGGCCCACACCTTCATGTGCTCAGCAAACCTCTTATTCCATAACCCTTGTCCCAGAGTCCCAACAGACGGACCTACCACATATTTCACAAAGAAAATAAAAAATAACCAGATAGGAAGTCCCTCAAATTGTGATACCGTGCCTTCATATAAATTCACCCTTTCCTTTCCTCCTCTGACAGTGGCAGAACTATGCAGTCCCCACACAAGTTCTGTCTGTGGGAGGCCAACACCTGCTTCTATCCTCGGCTGCTCGTTCCTTCCTGGATTCACATGGCCCTAACCCATCGGTCATCCACTGTTACTTTTTATACCATCGACCTTACCATTGGCGTTGAGTTGTGATCAGGTGTCTTTCTGTACCTCATTCCCCCCTCCAGTTACTACCCTAATCTCATCTCCTCTCTTAAAATTAAGCTTCCTGAAATATTTCTCTCCACTCCTCACTTGCCCTTTGTTCCTCATTCTGTTACACTATGGTTTTTACCACAACAGCCCGACGCAGTAGCTGCTTTGGTCTAGATCTCTCTCTCTGTAACACACCCACCCACACACACACACACACACACACCTTCTTGATGATAAATATAATAAGCAACTTGCAGTCCTTTGTTTACTTTTTTGGAGCACTTGATACTTACAAACATTCCTTTCTGAAGAGTTCTCTCCCTGCTGTTGTTCAGCATGTGCATTATCTCCAGCTCTTCCCTTCCTCTTTGGCTTGTCCATTGAGTAGCTTTGCTGAACTAGCTTATGGTCCCCATTTCTTACACCTTCACCCTTCAAAATTCCATCTTTTCCTTTGACCTTTCCCACCCTAACAACTCTCAGTTGATAAATTCAGGGACACGCACGGTTCCAGACACAAACTTTCAGCTGGTGGTTCTACATGAATCTATATCTTGAGCTCCAAGTGCCTACTGGGCAGCTCCTCATGGATGTCCCACAACAATAACCTACCCAACAGGTCCCACACATTCAGGGACCCTTGATTACAATGCCTTTTCTGTGCTATATGCTTGGACTAAGGATACCGACAATTAGGAGTGTGCACCTCTAGTCTCCCTCAAGACTTCTGTACAGTGTGGTTTGTGCTGTGACGGAGACAAGCACCCATGTGCTATCAGACTATGGACCATATTTTGACAGATATTTCCCTGTACCAATACGTGTGGGCACGTCAAGTAGCACATCAACATTGTTATGTGTTTACTAGTCCATTGAAATTTGGAAGCACTTTCAGAGTCTTCTCCTTTAGAAGCAAACTTTTGACAAGAGACAACATCTCATTTAACAATGATGTGAAAGATTTGATTAGGAACATTCTGGGGAGCTCATGACATTAAAAATATTGGGAGAAGAAGCAATAGCAAGGAAAGAATATTGATGGTTTTTGTTTTTTCAATTACATCATTGTTCTGATCTCCAAAGACTGCTCTATTTGTGTGGGAGATATACTTGGATCAAAACCAGAAATAATTTATCATCTAAGTTGCCACAACATCTTTTTAGATAAGCTTGATATACAAGACCTCACTTGATCATAAGTCACACATCTGCTCCTAAATTTTATATATAGGTGTATGTCATGTATTTATGTATATATATTATGTTATTATATTATTCAAGAGACATGTATATGATATTAAATATATGATCAGTTTGTAAGTAGATATTCTTCAATAGAAAATTATGCAAATTTTCATTAAGAATGATTTAACAGGGGTGCCTGAGTGGCTCAGTGGGTTAAAGCCTCTGCCTTCGGTTTGGGTCATGATCCCAGTGTCCTGGGATTGAGGCCCGCATTGATCTGCTGGCTCTCTGCTCAGCAGGGAGCCTGCTTCCTCCTCTCTCTCTGCCTGCCTCTCTGCCTACTTGTGATCTCTGTCTGTCAAATAAATAAATAAAAATCAAAAATATGTTTAAAAAAAAGAATGATTTGGGGCACCTGGGTGGCTCAGTGGGTTAAGCCACTGCCTTCGGTTCAGGTCATGATCTCAGGGTCCTGGGATCGAGTCCCACATCGGGCTCTCTGCTCAGCGGAGAGCCTGCTTCCCTTCCTCTCTCTCTGCCTGCCTCTCTTGTGATTTCTCTCTGTCAAATAAATAAATAAAATCTTAAAAAAAAAAAAAAGAATGATTAAACAGAAAATTTTAAGTAGGTACAAATACAGTCCTGGTCCACCCAAATGTTAATCTCCTTTTTTCTTCTTCTTTTTTATTTATTTCTATTTAGCAAAGGGAGAGGGAGAAGCAGACCCTCCACCAAACAGGGAGCCCACTGTGGGGCTAAATTCCAGGACCCTGAGATCATGACCTGAGCCCAAGACAGACACTTAACTGACTGAGCCATCCAGGTGCCCCTAAACTATAATCTTAAAAATTACAGAAGCTATTGAGATCGCTCAAATATCCATATTTTTTGTCTTTACCTGGATAGATTATTTACAACTGAAGACTTAACCTCCCTTTGGCATGACACTTCTGCCAGCATTGATTTAATCTGTCCTTTGCTGACAGCATTAATGTACTGACATTTGAAATCCAGGAGAAAAAGAACAACAGTTGGTATACAAAGATGCCACATTAGCAAGAAAAATGAGCATCCCTGGTCCTCCTCCTGTCCTGATCTCTCCCTCTTCATCTTCATCCTCTTCTTCGGATGCAGGTAATGCTAACGGCTAGAAGTTCCTGGGACTTTTTCTCTGCAACCCCGTCCCAGGCCAGCCCAACTCAAACTTGGAGGGTGACAAAGGGTATCAGATTCTCTACCAGTGACCCTTAACAGTCCATCCTTAAGCCTTCCATTAGGGTGTACCCTCTGTCTTAGAGGTTCTTCATCCATTCTCTAACCAAACTTCGTTTTTATGGCTTTAGAGAATTCCTTAGCCATCACTATGGAAAAATCTGACATTCTAATATATAAAATTTAATAGCAACGGAGCCAAACGCCTCCAAGACAGCAGTAGTAGTAACTGCTAATTACAGAGGGCTTACTGTGCCCTAGGTACGATGAGAAAGGTACTCCACTCATAGAATCTCCTTTAATGGTTTGAAACAGCGTAATTAGGTACTGCAATGCAAACACTATTAACTATTTTTATAGTTGAAGCAGCTGAGCTTCAGAGAGATGAAGAAAACTACACAAGGTCCAGTGACAGCGGTGGGATTCTCAGCCAGGTAAATCTGACTCTAAAAATGGGAGCTCTCTCTACTACATTTTAATAAGAAACAATGGTTTCACCAAATATTCTGGGATTTCTAATAGTGGAAATCCAAAGACTGTTTCAATAGACTTTTTCTTATCTTTTTGTTTTTTATTTTGTTGTTTTGGGTTTTGGTTTTTGGTTTTTGCTCTATGGGAAGAGACTTAAAAGCAAGCACACTACCCAAGGTCAGGTATACCACCTGTGGTCAGCGGTCAGTCCTTCCTCAATCCAAAAGACCAGTTACCCGAACAAAATGTGAGGCACAAATTTCTTTCTCTTCTTTGAATTGTGAAAGATAAGTTTTTTCCCCCAAAATTACCTACAAAAGTTCATTGATGGCATTTATGAGCCAGACATTTATGTAAGTTAAGAGGTGTCAAAAGCAGGAACCACAAAACCATGCACAAGAATGCTTGCTTCATCTCTCCAGGGACCGTCTCGCATTCATCTCTGCTCTCAGTAGTTAAAGCACTGAGCTGCCAGACAGACCCTGGTGTGGGCTATGACCTCTAGGAACCAGACCAGGCTCTATCTTTTACTACAAGAGCTTTCATGTTGTTGCATTTGTTTCAAGAAAGCGTGATTCCAAGCAGAAATTTCTTATGTAGACATTTTCATATAGCTCTATAAAATCTCAGTGAAAAAAAAAAATGTTATACCCTATTCTGAGACCCCATAGTCTTCTACAAAGAAAAGGACTTCATTTCCACAAATAAAGGTGGGTTACTGGGCTATTTCCAGCAACATCTTCCTGATTTTTAATTATTAGATGGGAAGTAAAAGAGTATACATGAGGACGCATGTTTGGGAAATGAACACCCTCTTCTCAAGGACAGTGTGACCTAGAAGGAATGCTATGCAGGCTGGCCTCAGAAAGAGTGCCCATCCGTCAGAGGGGTGACAGCCAGTGCAGTCAAGAAGTCACTATGTGCTGGCCACTGTGCCAAGTTCCTGACATAATTTATCTCATTCCATCTTCCCAAGCACCCTACGGAACAGGTAATAATAATCTCATTTGACAGTGAGGAAACCAAAGCCCAGAGAAGCCCAGTCTCTAGCCAAAGGACACAAGCAGGCCAATGACAAAACTCAGATCCGACTATCCAGCAACAGCCAATGTGTTCACTTTGATCAATCATGCAGTTACCATTTCCAAGGATTTTTCTGGATGATCACCTGAATAATATCCACTGTAGATAGAAAGACTTAAATTTATTATATAAAACATATGGAATATTATATATGTTTTATATATTTTGTAAGAATTATGCTATTACATTTAGCTGTCCATTACTGCTCCAGAGAGCTTCTCTTTTTGTCTTTTTTTAAAAGTTTTATTTATTTATTTGAGAAAGAGAGAGAAAGAGCACAAGGGGGAGGGGCAGATGGAGAGGGAGAGAGAAACCCAAACAGACTCTGTACTCTGAGCAGAGAGCCCGATGCAGGGCTCAATCTCACGACCCTGAGATCATGACCCTGAGCCAAAATCAAGAGTCAGACACTCAACTGACTGAGCCACCCAGATGCCCCTCTTTTTCTTTGTCTTAGAGAGAAAACAAGTATCAGAGAGATGGTAATGACCAGATTGGGACAGACTCCCTTGTGCTTGCAGAGGAACTAGAAGAGTGCCTACGAGGGAATTGCTGGCTTGGGACAGTAGTTTCTGCCGTCCGATGCTGGATTCATGCCCTCCCTGAAGCTGTCACCCAAGCACCAGTGACAGGTGGGGAACACAGCATTATGACTAGTGCTCAAGAGCAAATCAGATGCGCTGAGAACCGGGGAAGGGGAACACACTCCTCCCAGTCTGGACTAGAAAGGTGCGACCCCGAAGAGACGCGCTCTGGGTATCTGACGAGGCAGAGCGGCACGGGCTGGGATACCGCTGGGGAGCTCCAAAAAAGAAAACAAACGAAACAAAGAGGTGGGGTTCGGCTGAAGATGTTAGGAAGCCAAGGTAGAAAAGAGGCAGGGACATTCCGCGCAAGTGGAGCATGAGAGAAGGTGAAGGAAAGAGAATAACCAGGAGGGAGCCTGCCTGGCGGGACGTGAAGACACCAGCAGAGCGCGGGAGCGTGGGCACAGGCAGGATCGCCGCTGTCCTGTCCCATCACACAGAGGCTCTCACGGTCTGGGTTTCAGTGTGATACGGTAGCTCTCAGAAAGTCAGTAAGATTCACTAGCGCAAGGCACTTCAGAGATCTTTTACTCAATCCGAGCAACGGCCCCGTGGGGAAGGCATGAATCCCGAGGTTTCCCATACAGGAAATCCAACTTCATCCCACAGACAGAACAGCAGGCCCAGAAGATGTCCACAGCCCAATTACGCTGACTTTGCAAATGCAATGAAGGTCACAGGCCTTAAAACAGAGAGAGGAGCCCGGATTACCGAGGTGGGCCCAATCAGAGCCTCTGAGTCCTTGAAAGAAGGCGGCCTTCTTGTGGTGAGAAGCAGAAAAAGGGAGGAAGTCCAAGAGGTTCCAGGCAGGAGATAGTGTTGACACACCACTGCTGGTTGTGGGCAAGGGCCAGAGAGAGGCCTCCGGGAGGGAAGGAGACCCCAAACCAACAGCCAGCGAAGAAATGGGATCTCAATCCTACAACCACCAGGAACAGGATTCTGCCACCAACCTGAAGGGGACTAGAAGCTGACTATTCCCAGAAGTTGGCAGGGAGAGGCCAGCCAGCCGGTACATGGACGTGGCCCTTCTCAGGCCTGGAGAGAGAAACCAGCTGAGCCCGAGAAACTACTGTGGGCTAATAAACCTGTGTTGTTTTAAACCCCTAGATTTGTAGTCTTTATCAACAACAGCAGTAAGAACCTTACACATTTAAGTTCGACAGCTTGCCCGAGGCCAGAGAGCTGGTCAAGGAGCAAAATGTCAAACTCAGGTACAACAACCCCTAAATCCCGTACCTTTAACTCTTATGCTACTGTGTTTCTAGGTGGACAAAATCACAAAAGCTATATTTAAGACACAAAAGCCAACTTGCCACAGTGTGTGTAGCTGTTTAGAAAAGGGGGAGTCAAATGGGAAGGACATAAACACATACTCAATTCCTCAAAGTAAGGGCCTTTTCTCCTCTCTTGTGTTTGTCCTCAGTGAGCAGTGAGACACCAGTAAGCTTTTTCTACGGTTCAACCTCTTAAGGGAATTTTGAAAAAGAGAAACTTAATTTTAAAATGTCTGAGTCAACCTCCCTATCAGGGAGGAATTTGATGATACTTGCTAATTTTTACTCCAAGACCCAGTAGAGTTGGAAGCTATTATCCTTAGAATAAAACTGAAATTTATCATGTAGAGTTAGTGTAATACCGGTGGCAAAACGCAAACTCACAGAGGACAGTACTATGGCATTAAAAATTTTAAATCCCATGGATGTTTTAAATTAAGAAATTATTTCAAGTATGTTTAATCTGACTTAGAGTCAGTCTATGAGATAGATATCATCCTAAGTTTGCTATTAAGAAAACAACACTCAAAAAGGCTAAGTGACTCGACCAGCAACAGTTGGTTAGCACATAACTGATGTGGAGTTAAAATCAAGACACCTAACCTCTAGACTCCATGCTATTCCTCTGACATCACGCTCTCGTTGTAGGAAGAGAAAGTATGACTGTCTGATGACTTCGCAGGCTTGAAAATCGGATGAAACTTCATGAGGGAACTAGGCTGCATCAAATATGCATATGAACTTAGCCTCAAACGGGCCTCACCCAGTAGTCACCAACAGCATGAGATCCTGTGGGGGAATCCCTTCATTTGTCAGTGTGACGCATAAATCCGGGATCACAAAACTGTTTAAGGTGTAGCATCAATTCTCATTGAAAATTTCTGACAACGTACGTGTGATTCAGTGGTGAGACACGGTGGGCACGGTGAGTGAGAACAGTGGAGAAAGAAGCAGGGGGGATCATGGGTGGCTTTCTTTTGTACAGCCCTGGTTCTCCTCCAACCTGGCGCACGTCTGAACAGAGCCAGCCCCTCCCCGGGACCGCGGCTCTGAAGTGGAGGCAGGCACACGCGTCCCACTAAGATCTCGGGCAGCAGCTGCTCAGCCAACTGTGTTTACCCTTTCCTGGGGCTCCTTGCCCGGGGTAGGAGATGGTGTGGACAGATGAAAACGTGCTGCCCCGGGCACCTCTGAAATGTGCTGAATTGCACCAGATAAAAAGCAACGAAGCAGTTGGAGTCAACTCTCTGGAGAAAAACACCCTGGAAAATGGAGAGCATTATAAAAGTGAGGCAAGAGAAATTCTCCTGGCCAAATAAACAATGACATTGGATACTTGGGTTCCTTAGACTTCGGCTAAACAGAAATGGAATAGTTTCTGACTTACTGCAGCGATCGTAGCCACTGACATCCAGGAAGGGAGCCACAGCGACGGAAATCTCTAGAAAAAGAGAAATGGGTTGGATGTGTCACTAATGGGACAGGCTACAGAGCAGGAGAACAGCCTGGAGGAAGAAAAGGTAAGTCAAGAAGAGTTATTCCTAGCTTGCCGGGCTATCCTGGCCCATCCAGCCTCTCCTCAACGGCTTCCTGCATCAGCTGTCCTCAAGGATTCCACTGGATGCTCATGAGATGATTCGATTCCTAACTACAAATAATGCCTCAGTATTATAATATTATTTTTGACTCCACGAAGGTCTGAGTTGTTGGAATCCTCAGGCGTCCCTGGCCTATGCTTTGAGACTACCATCCTGCTTTCTATCTTCATTCTGATTCTAGAATCAGAATTTTGTTAACTCCTGAGTCCCTACTGGCCTTGCAAAGTTGCTTGTGCAATGTTAGAGTTCCAGAAAGTTACAGCTAAAAACAGCTTGGTGATCTAGTCCAGGTTTTTCAATCATTAAATAAAAATGTTCTGTTATGGACCATGCACTGTTCTAATACTAGAAACACAGCAGTGAATAAAACTGGGAGTTAGAAAACTCAAACGTTAGAGACAGAGGGAATCAGGAAATAAATAAACAATGAGGAAAAAAATCAAGATAATCTCAGATGTAACAAGTGCTCTCAGTATTAAAAAAAAAAAGTCAAGGTAACCAAGTTACTGTTGGGGTTGGTGCTGTCCGGAGAGATCTTAGGATTCGCTTAAGGTTATGCATAGCTATTTAGTAAGAATCAAGAACAGAACCCACTGCATCACAAAGTAAACTGGGTGCCTGGGTGGCTCAGTCAGTTGAGTGTTCAGCATTTAGTTGTGGCTCAGGTCATGACCTCAGGGTTGTGGGAGGGAGACCTCTGCCGGGCTCCCTGCTGAGTGAGGAGTCTGCTGGGATTTTCTCTCTCCCCCTGCCCCTAGCCCCCATTTGCACATACGCTCTCTCACTCTCTCTCAAATGAATAAATACTATTTAAAGTAAACTGGGCAACTATTTGGGATACTGGGTAGTGCAGATGGCTTTTCTAACTATTAGAAAATCATTAAAAGTCATTTTTGTTGGTGTTTTCCTCTAAATTATTTCACCTGATTTTCTCATAGAAGCTCTTTGCCCAGTAACTGGCCCACGCTTCTTTTAAGTTGCCCCAAATCCTTTGTAAAAACAAAAACCAAGACAGAAGTAAACATTTTAAATCTTGACTATTATATTAGCATCATGCCAGGGAAGAAAGGTCTTACAACATAGACCAGTATGCCCACAAAATCACCCCGAGAAAACAGTTTGCTGGATACATAATTGCTCCAAAAGAGACTAAAATTTACCTTAGAAATTTACCTCCCACCATTAGTCCCTTTCCTAATCCCATCACTGCTCCACCAGCAATCCAAGATCCTACCCTGTAGACTCTTTTTGTGTGAATATTCTTTAATCTTTTATGATAATACAAGATTCATACAGAAAATTGCACAGTTGGCTCGATGACTTTTCCCAAACCAAACACTCCCGTATAACTAGCACTTAGCCTTGTAAAGCACAATCCTATTAAACAAGCACCCCAGAAACTCCCTTAGTACTTTCTTTCAGAAAATACCACTCACCAATGGTAAACAATATGTTGGCTTCTAACAGCACAGATTGCCTCTTTTGTACTCTGTATAAATGGAATCATATAACATAACTCCTTTGTGTCTGGCTTCTTGAGTTCAATGTTCTGCTCGTGACATTCATTCATACTGTTGCGAGATTACAGATCATTTATTTTCACTGCAGTAAACACACATCTCATTGTGTGAGTATGCAACAATTCATTCATCCAGATGGACATTTGGATAGCTTCCAGGTTAGGGATATTATGAAGAGCACTGCTATGGACACACTAACTCATGTCTTTTAATGAACATGTGTACATATTTAGTTTTATACATATTTATATTTGTTTATACATAGGCATACCTCAGAGATATTGCAGGTTCAATTCTAGACCACAGCAATGAAGTAAATGTTGCAATAAAACGAGTCAAATGAATTTCTTTGTTTCCCAGTGCATATAAAAGTTGTGTTTACCCTTCACTGTAGTCAATTAGGTGTGCACTGACATTATGTCTAAAAAGCACTGTGCCTACCTTAATAAAAAAAATACTGTGTTGCTAAAACATGTTAACCATCATCTGAGCTTCCAGTGAGTCATAAGCACTGATCCCAGATCACTGCAACAAAGATGATGATTATGAAAAAGTTTGGAATACTGCAAGAATTATCAAAATGTGACAGAGAGATGCAAAGTGAAGAAATGGTGTTGGAAAAATGGAGTCAATGGAGTTCATCAACACAGCATTGCCACAGACCTCTAATTTGTAAAAAAGATGGAAGGAAGGAAGGAAGGAAGGAAAAGAAAGTGAGAGAGAGAGGGATGGAGGAAGACAGAGAGAAAGGAAGGAAGGAAGGAAAGAAGGAAGGAAGACATGCTACACCTGTAATAAAGCAAAGCACAATAAAATGAGGTAGGCTGCATTTTACATATATTTGTTTGCTATAATATATTAATATGCTGAAAAAAATATTTGGTCATAGAGTTTACTTATATTCATCCTTATTAAGTCCTGTCAAACAGTTTCCAAAGTGCTCATTCCAATTTATACTTTCACCAGCGGAATATGAGACTTCTAAAAAATCTTTCTTTTCTTTCACTGAAATTCAAAGAGCTTTGTCAACTATTTCTCAGGACCACAGTCGCCACTACTGAATTCTGTGAACAATCCACTGATTAGTTTCATATCTCTAACACCCGCCATGCTGACCCTTGTAGGGGGACAGATGTCCTAACATGGATATCAGGATTTGTCATCACATGTCTTAACCAAAGAAATAGTCTTCAATAGTGAGACATCCAACATTAATCAACAAGCCAGAAGTAAAAGAGAGTCTTAAGGTTTGGGTTCCCAAATCATATGATCTGACCTCCTATTATTCTGCAAAAAACGTAAGCCAGGTCCAGATACTTGGCATCAGGACAAATTCCGTCTGGCCTGGAACCTTGTACTTTGTGTAGTTCTCTGACCAACTGTGCCAACAACACCTGAGCCCATGCTAGGAACACAGAATCTCAGCCTGCCACCCCAGACTGCCTGATCCAGAACTTTCACTCAGCAAGGTCCTCATTATGACATACACAGCACTGCTGTAGAGTCGCACAAGGCGGAGTCTCGGCTGCCCGATTTCATGGATATGAATTAGTAGAGCCCATGGTGCAGTTCACAGCCTAGTCAAGCAGCCCATTTCCAGGCTGTCTTTTTACCTCCGACTTGGACTAAGGCCTTAGAGCCCAAAGAGAAGACCAGAATTTATGGGAGGGCACACACATAAGCAATTTTTAATATACTGTTGTTGCAGTCCTTGACAATATTATAGTAAATGTGATAGAATTACAAAAAGGAAGAATTAGTCCTGTTTGCAGAGATAGGAGAAGACTTCAGAGAGACACAGAATTTTTGCCTGGGCTGGAATAATAGGTGAAAGCTTACCAGTCAGAGAAGTAGTAAATCAAATCAAGAAAAGAGCAAAGAGCGAGAAAGAAGGGAAAAAAATTTAATTAGAAAAGTTTCCTTTGTAGCATTTATTGCCTTTATTTTCTGGGTCTTTTCCCCAACTGTGTGGCTCTCCCTTCCATATAGCACCAATATTAATTCTCTCTCCTCCTCCATGTCCCCACTAGATGTGCATTCCTACCCATAGCTCTTCAATCATCTGATCAGTTTCCTAATAGCAGCTGCACAGGCTGTGCACTGCACAACTCCAGAGGAGAACATTCAACACAGACAAAAATACAAATGACATCCCTTGGAGTTACATTCTGCGAACATCTGGACATGACTTGGTCAAGCCAAGTGTTGCTCTTGATACTCAAAGAATACTTATTATAGGAATTACACTACAGAATACTCCTCAAGAAATACTCCCTTCCTTCGATATCTGTGATACCATATTATCATGTGATTTCTTTCCACCGTTTCCAAATATGACTTTTCTGGCCCTCTACTTTCTTACTCTGAATGACAGTCAGCATAATCCAGATCCCCAAAGCCTCAGCCCTCAGCACTTTCTCTTACAATTACATATAACATTTTTCTCAAAGAATCCCCATTGATAACGGCTATCCTGATTCCCAAATTCCCAGATCTCCTCGTTTCTTCCTTTGTGCTTTCATTCTTCTGTTGCATATCAACAAACTGTCTACGGAACTTTTATTTGCCTCCAACACTTATGAATAACTTGTCAAATGCACTCATACACACACACACACACACACACACACTCCTCTACTACCAAAAAATTTCCCCTAAACAATTCCCCTGCCTTTCAAAATCTTGGCGTTACCACCAATTCATTCCTCTATTTCATCTACATATACACTTTACCTGTTGATTTTTTTTTTAATCTATGTTATATTTTCATTTTTCTTTGCAACCTCACCAACTGACAAACAAGATTGTGTCAGTTCTAGGGGACACCAACGATATGGCCATCTCCAACTTTCTTATTTAAGAAAGCATAGCAGAATGCAAGAGAATGAGAGATAAGAGGACAACTTATTGTGGGGATAAGTTTGAATTCTTTGTTTTTAAAATTAAAACATTTACAAACTCCAGCACTTTAGTGATAATTAGTATCTGATTCACAGCACACCTCGCAAGCGACGTTGTCTGGGTGTCTTGAGACCCCGAAAGTGGATGGTGTGGAGGACATGACTCTTCCTCACCTACATTACTGGCATGTTCATTATGCCTTATAAAGCTCTGAAAAGGAATGATCAGTCTGACACATGTTTCCCACATCTCCGAGGCATCCTATTTAGTAATGAAATTAGACACCTGTTCATTAGTAGGCAGCAGAATCTTAAAACACAGAATTAAATTAACAAAGGCAACATTCCAGGAAGACATTTTCCAGAAGGGGACTCATCGTGGAGTTGCCAGCTTCCAGAAGCCCCCGGGATCCTGGGCTTCCACCTGGCTTCCACCTGGCTTCCACCAAAGAGCACGTGACCCCAGTCTCTTCTCCATCACCACACAGCCCTGCCCTCTGACTGTGACCCCTCTGGGTCCCTCTCATAAGGTTCCTCAGCCACCCCGAGTCCACCTGAATAATCCAGGATAACCTTTCCACCTCAAGGCCCTTACCTTAATCATATCTGCAGTTTCTTTGCCTTATAAGGTAACATATTCCTAGGTTCCAGGGAGTGGGACGTGGGAGCCATTATTCCATCTACTACAAGAGGGGAACGTGCAAGGTCAAAGAAACCAAACCAGCAAACTCAAGGACACAGGAAGACATGGCCCTACTTCCAAATTCCTCCCTTTTAATACTTTGAAAAGTAAGCTAATTTTTTAATAAAGATAATATAAGCAAATTAAGAAAAACACAAATAGCCATAATCCCACAATTGAAATAAGCCAGCTATTCTGAAGGACAACATGTCACCACTAAGTCAGATTAAGTATGAGCATATGTTATGCCCCACAGTGTGACCGAAGAAATACCTATGAGGATGCCCATTTCAGCATTACGTAGGGGCAGAACATTGGAGGCAGCCTGGCTACCAGTGTTGGAGAAGAAGGCAGAAAAACGTGATGACTGAGACTATGAGAATTTTCCAGCTTCAGGAGGAATAACCAGATGTACTCTAGCATCGAGGATGGACCCAAAACAAAGAACTAGTGCACGGTGCCTAAAAACACAAGCTAACAGTACAATATTATTTATATACATCATATATAGACACAGATATGCCCTACATAGACTTTGCAAAAGCCACATATAAAAAATTATAAATATTGTGTGTATCTCGAGGATTTTAGCTTGGGGGATCATAACAAAAAGGAATAAATGAAAAATGTTTAAAAGAGAAAGGATATTCTACTGTTAATATGTTGGTATATTTCTTCTCCCTCTGCATAGTGCTTTATACAGGTATCTATAAATAGATATCACTTATTTTAAATAATGGGGGTCACTTGCAGTTTTGTATCCAGCTCTTTTAAATACTTAACATTAAACATGAACAGCTTCCCATCTTTAACAACATCATTCTGATTATTTCATCAGAACAGATTCCTAGAAATAGACTTACTATGTCAAAGGGTCGAAATATTTTAAGTGCTTTTAATGTCTGATGTCAAATTGCTTTCCAGAAAGACTGAACCATTTAAAAAGAACACCAGCACTATATGAAAATGTCTGTATCACAGTAGTATGAGCACAGACACGAGGATTCACTGTTATTTAAAGATTAAATCCCAATGCTGCAATCTACATGTTTTATAAGCAAATCTGAGCATTTTCATATTCAGTTGGCTCTCCTTATTCAAGGCGGTTATTTTCTAGAAAGCCTGCACGAGTTAACAAATACTGAACAATTGCTCCTAGGGCAAATACGGATTTGGGTCCCTACAGGCCTCTGCTCACAACTGATCAATGCACAATCTTGTCCTGTGTATATCTCTATTTAAAGGTATGTTATTTAATATATTTATCATTGATTCATTTACACGGAACTCATGGCCAACAGCACTACAACCCAGGCCTCCGGGAGGCTTACAGAACACACCCACCCTCTCTAGAAGGCACGCCACAGCCTTCTTGCACACAGGAACACTAGTGAGCACTTCACACGGAGCACAGGGACCATTTTAAACAGCAAAATCAACAAATCACAAAAATGAAAACACTGTATCAGTATATACACTTGTTTGCAGTCTCAGAGCCGAACTAAGAAAGGAGACTGTCAGCTTGTTGGACATCAGCTGGGGACGTAAGCATCAGGGGGACACCAACTTAGTGCCACTCTACTGTGAAAGCGCTGTGAGTACTGATTTGGAGAAGACAAATTTGAGCAGGTAGGCGAGTTTGGAAATATGGAATCTCTGAATAATGAGGACTGACCATATGTATTTGTCATTTTAATTTTCTCTGTTTTAAAGTCTTCATAGTTTTTTCCTTTTTCTATTTAGGTCTTAGCACATTTACTATCAATTTATATCGACATCTTCATATATTTAAAATATTATTTTTATTTTTTTATAAAATATTATTCTTTTTTAAAGGTTTTTTTTTAAGATTTTATTTATTTCACAGAGAGAGAGAGACAGCGAGAGAGGGATAACAAGCAGGGGGAGTGAGAGAGGAAGAAACAAGCTTCCTGCTGAGCAGGGAGCCTGATGCAGAGCTCCATCCCAGGACCCCAGGATCATGACCTGAGCCAAAGGCATTGGCTTAGTGACTGAGCCACCCAAGTGCCCCTTAAAAATTATTTATTTATTTGAGAAAGACAGAGAAAGAGAGCACAAGCAAGAGGAGGAGCAGAGGGAGAGGGAGAAGTGGGCTCCTCGCTGAGCAAGGAGCCAGATATGGGGCTCGATCCCAGGACCCCAGGATCATGACCTGAGCCAAAGACAGCCACTTAACCAAATGAGCCACCCAGGTGCCTTTAGAATATTAGTCTCTTATTTCTTTGATTTGGGACTACTATTTTATCAGTTTATTGTCATTAATTTTGTTCATTTTTTATTTACATAAGTTTTATAATTTCAGTGTAGTCAAACCAATTCCTCTTTTTCCTTCATGATACTGTCATTGGTGCTATTCTCAGAAGGCTCTTCATATCCAGAGATTAGGTAAATCTTTATTCTTGTATAGACTCAATTTTGTTGTTAACTATCCCTTTAGGGTCTATATTGTCACCTGCTATTAGAAGAGATTCTAATTTTTCTTCTAAATAACAAACATTCCTGGTGATATTTATTTAGTAATCCATCTTTTCCAACTCCTTGAAATATTATTTATGTATAACATTGTATGAACGTAAGTGTACAATGGAATGACTTGATACACACATATACTGTGAAATGCTTACACAATAAGGTTAGTAACACATTCTCTAACTCAGTTAAGTGCCCTTTTTGTTATGGTGAAAACATTAAATCTCTGTTCTCATAGCAACCTGCAAGTATACACTATACTATTGTCAACCGTAGTCACCATGCTATACACTAGATCCCCAGAACTTACCCATCTTGTAACCGAAAGTTTGTCCCCTTTTACAAAAACCTCTCCATTTTCCCTACCCATTAGCGATTGACAATGACCATTCTACTCTATATGAGTTTAACATTTTTAGATTTCACCTACAAATGATATCATATAGTATGTATCTTTCTCTGGATGATTTGTTTCACTTAGCATAATGCCCTCAAGTTGTAGCCAGGTTGTTGCAAAGGGCAGGACTCCTTTTTTTATAGCTGATTTTCTTCTTGTTGGTGTTATATCCTGAAACTACTATATTTGTTCATTAGGTCTAATAGTTTTGGGTAGAATCATCAGGATTTTCATGTCATCAACAAACAGAGACAATTCTACTTCTTCCTTTCTGATTGGGATGCCTTCTATTTCTTTTTCTTGCTTGATTGTTCTGGCTAGGTTTCCCAGTGCTAACGCTGAATCAGACCGGTAACCGTGGGCACCTCTGTCTTGTTCCTGATCTGAGAGGGAAAACTTTCAGCTTTTCACTGTTGAGTATGACGTTAGCTGTGGGTCTGTCAGATAGATATAAAATTCGGTTAACCATGGGCTTATTCATTAACCAATGGCCAACCCAGGAAGTGGTTTTTTCCCCGGAGGAGAAGTCTGTCCAAGTACACTTTCCTACCATCAGACACTTCTACCCCAGTGCCGCTGGTCCTCTGTGGCTCTTCCTTGGGACAGCTGGCAGGATGCCATTCCACCCATGCCAACTAAGAGAAATTGTTCCTGTTCACTAAGACTTCCCTCTTAGAGAAGGGAATTGGAGACATAACAATCTGATTTAGTGTGTCTTTCCAGAGAAGCAAATTTAATAAAACTTCTTAATTTTTATTTTGCTTCTCAGCTCCACATCCTGGCATCCTGGCACCACATCAGGTTGGCTCTGACTAGTAACTGGGCTCCGCGCTCTCTCGGAAGCAGCCACTTTTCCTTCTGTGGCACAGCGGCCACTTGTGCTGCCTCTTCCCATGACTTAGCTTCAGCCTCTGAGATCAGCCTCCCCTCGGCACGCAGTATTTTCAGCTGGACGAGGATCCCAAGTGAACTCCTGATTTTCTTAATTCTGTGCCCCTAGAGCTAACAGTTAGGACTAACACTTCTGCCCTGTTCTCCTCAAGGTTTTCCACGGTTTTTTAAAATCCCTACACTGAGTAGCATTTGCTTTTGTTAGACCTTTATCTGCAGTATTTCCGTTTACGATGCTGGTCTCATTCTTCTCAGAGAGGCTGAGCAGAACGCGTGACCGACTCCTTAAACTCAGCGCCTTCCTTCCTAACACACACACGGCTGGCAACATTTGGCTTTCTTCCTTTTACTTGTGTTGGGTTTTCTCCCAGGCATTTGTTTTCCTAACGCCATCCCCTCAGATCTGTTCTGTGGGATCTCCCATAGTGAAAAATGTAAGTTTCTTCTGAGGATGCCCAAAGAATCCGCTGTTGAAAGAAATCTTGTCTACTGCCACACAACCTAGCCGTGATGATTGCTGAGGCCCCTGTGCTTGCAAAGGGCATTCACAACCACCACCTCCTGAATTCTGTGTCTTTGCCCAAGTCCAGTGTGCACTCATTCAAGATCTATATAGAAATAGGCACCCGGGGGCGTCCGGGTGGCTCAGTGGGTTAAAGCCTCTGCCTTCGGCTCAGGTCATGATCTCAGGGTCCTGGGATCGAGCCCCGCATCGGGCTCTCTGCTCCGCAGGGAGCCTGCTTCCTCCTCTCTCTCTGCCTGCCTCTCTGCCTACTTGTGATCTCTCTCTGTCAAATAAATAAAATATTTTAAAAAAAAAAAGAAAAAGAAATAGGTACCCACCTGTGAAACAACCGTTCTTACCACCCGAGAAAAATACAGCATGGCCTGAGACAGACTGTCTCCCAATTAGGCTCTACCCATAAAAGGCCAAATGGGTGAATGCAAAACCAGCTCTGTTGCAAAGCATCAAGATTTAACCTCACATAGCCGGGTCCCCACAAAAATGTCAATCTCTAGGTTTTATTGTCCTCCCTAAGTCCCAGTCTTTTGATGTTCTTTAAGGTGCCTAAAATGCACTAACTATGTGATGAGGAGGAGGTAAATAACAACTTGAGACATGAGCCAAATGAGGCAGATAAAACAGAAAGGAGCGGGAAATCGGGGCATATGAGGACACAAGACCAAAGGCTTGGGAGGCTAATCTTCTTGTACAGAGTTTGGATTCTCCACACAAGGCTTGAGACAGGAAGAAACATAGTTTGAAGTGGATGTGTTCTGCCCTTCCCTGAACCTATATTCAGAACTAAGGAATTTTTAACTGAGAGCAGACCCTACAAGAGAAGAAAAGAGGTTCCTTGAGGTCGAGATATAGAAGGTACCAAAAAGACGGAAGAAACTGACATTATCCATCACCCATTTCAACCCCAACTTAGAATGGCATCCTTTCACACCATCACTAAAGCTGTGTGCAATTAAAACTACTAAGCATCTTCTCCAAACATTACGTCCATCAAACTGCCTTCATATAGTCTGTTTCAGGACCTAAGGTAGATATAATATCCATATCAAACTTAATATCTGCATCTAATAATTTATAATGTAAGTTTTAAGATGAAGCATTAAAAATCATGTGGCACGTGGCAGGTTGATAAAGAAAAACACTAAATGGCCATTCACTTCCACTGAATCATGACTTTCACGGGACTCCAGCAGCACCTGCATAAATGAGGTGACCACACTCAGCCGTCTCCAAAGCCTATGCCAGGGTCCAAATCCTTTGATGTTGAAATGACATTTCCTATTCTCTAGCCACTCCTTCACAAAGGTCCAAGTCTCTGAGACGCACAGCACCGTGGGAAGGACCCCTGAAGTACCATCCTTTTGGTTCTCAATATTAGGACCAGGAGAGTAACAAGTGTTCAATTTTGCAGGTGTCCGTGGACACTTTTAACTCCCTTTCTGCCAATGTAGTATGCAGCAAGAGACAATTAATACAACCAATGACCACAAGCAAGCCCAGAAACAGAACACTGGCAGCACCCAGAAGCTCCATCTCTGTCCCATTCCAATGACAATCCCCTCCATCCCCACCTGAGATAATCACCACTTTCACCTGATAAGATAATCACTTCTTTTCTTTATTGTCTTATTACTCAATTATGAACGCATCACATCCCTAAATGACATGGTTCAAAACTTTACATGAATGAAACATTACTAACCTATTCTTTCATGTCTTCTTTCTTTTGGTCCACATTGTATTTGCAAGATAAATCCAAGTTGTGTGTATCTGAGATGTATTCATTCTCATCGCTCTATAATTTCTATGGGAATCACACATAACGTTGTATCCATCCAGTGTTGATGGATGGACATTTGGGTGGGACCATTGTTTTCAATTTGGAGCTCTTACCACAATGATGCTATTAAGATTATTAAACATGTGTGTATTCTGAAGAGCATGTGCACACACCTCGTTATTTGTGAAACAACCAGGGTAGAGAATGTACTCACCTTCCCAATATCACAAAATGCCATAAGGTTGTCCGTTTTCTGAAGGGGTAGTACCAATGCCTGTAATGAATCTACGGGGAGAGAGAAGGGAAGAGAAGGAAAGTGGCAGGAGACTAGCATCTGTATTTTCTGGTAATGAAATTCTGTAAGAACAAATCCTTTTTGGTACTTTGGGGGTTTTATGGGGCATTGGGGTTGTGGATTTTTTTAACTGCCCCTATGGTTAGGCCTCCAAATGATAACAGCTCCCCCTACAGTCGGACTATTCCCATGAGGAATTCAAGTCTGTTAGAGTTAACAGAATTTTTTAATTTTGGCCTCTTGAAACCCAACTACTCAGGCGCTGGATGCAAAAGCATATATTTTCCAACCTTTTTATAATTCTACCTATTCTAACTAAGTTTTATATGGGCATTGCATTTTAGGATTGGTTCAAAATCAGGGAAGACTACCTTCTCTGTATTTGTTCATATTTAATTCAATTAATGAAATAGAAATTTTAGGACACTGTGAAAGAGACGTACCAAAGAGGTCTTAAGCCCTGTCAAATATGCCCAAATAACAGTTCCTGCTCATTGTCAGTAGTTGGAAAAATGTAGTCCAAGCAATCCAGACTTCTAAGTCGGCCCAAGAGAGGGAGATGGTGCTAGAAATTTCAATGTGCAGGAAACACAGTCTGCTGCTCCAGGAAAATTGAGGGTGTGCCCTCACTCTGTTTTATAACCTTCTCCATGGCAGAAATTGAATCTATTCATAGCCTCCTCCTGTGTTTAATCCCACTTGACTTCTTGCAGGTGAATCTCAACAATGTTTAGACAAAAGGATCTTCTTTTCAGTCGGGATAAATAGGGTAAAGACTAAGCCATTTTAACAAAAAGACCCCAGAATGTAGTGGCTTTACGAGAACAGGTGTTTTTCTTACTCATACAAACATGGGGACTCCTGCATTTACAGGGAGCCTCTACTCTAGATGGTCGTTGAAAAATACAGATTTTTCCTTCTCCCTATTTCACTATTCCAAGCCATTGTGCATCTCTTCATGCTTAAAACTAGGTTGTAGTCATGCCCATGCTCTAGCTCACAAGAACTGAAAAGAGGAAAAAAATCAAAGGCAACAATTTCCTTTTAAGCAAGTAAGGTTGAAGTTAGAATATATATAGTTGTTAGGTTTCCATGTTTTTTTTTTTAATTTATTTGCAGAGAGAGAGATCACAAGTAGGCAGAGAGGCACGCAGAGAGAGAGGAGGAAGCAGGCTCCCCGCGGAGCAGAGAGTCCGATGCGGGGCTCGATCCCAGAACCCTGAGATCATGTCCTGAGCCGAAGGCAGCGGCTTAATCCACTGAGCCACCCAGGTGCCCCAGGTTTCCATGTTTTAATTGAAGGGGTAAACTACTAAACTTTTAATGAATAAATTACTGCAAATTTACAATCTCTCCCAGAAAATGAAAGAGAAGCAACATTCTCTAACCCATTTTATGAGACCTGCATTACTCTAACACCACAGAGAGACAAATACAGTACCAGAAAACTCTCAAGAAAATCCCTCCTGGATACAGGCACAATGGTCCTCAATAAAATATTAGCAAATCAAGGGGCACCTGGGTGGCTCAGTGGGTTAAGCCGCTGCCTTCAGCTCAGGTCATGATCCCGGAGTCCTGGGATCGAGTCCCGCATCGGGCTCTCTGCTCGGCGGGGAGCCTGCTTCTCCCCTTCTCCCTCTCTCTCTGCCTGCCTCTCTGCCTACTTGTGATCTCTGTCTGTCAAATAAATAAATAAATAAATAAAATCTTAAAAAAAATATTAGCAAATCAAAATCTAGAGCAATATAAAAACAGATCTCATCACAACCAAGTGGGTTTCACCCAAGGAAGGGTAGGCTGGTTCAGCATTCAAAAATCACTCAATGGAATTCACCATATTCACAAACTTTGAAAGAATGTATTAACATCTCAATAGATGTAGAAAAAACATTTGATAAAATTCAACAACCCTTTATGCTAAAAACTTTCAGCAACTATAAACAAGAGAGAATTGAACCTACCCAAGGCTATTTACAAGTAATAATAATAATACAGCTAACATCACACAAAATGGTAAGAGATTAAATGCTTACCACCTAGATCTGGGAAAAGGGAAGGCTATCCCTTCTCCCCTCTGTTATTTGATCTCATACTCTAAGTCCTTGCCAGTTAATAAGATAAGAAATGGGGGGGGGCGGGTATACAGATTGAAAAGAAAAGAAGAAATCTGTCTGTTCATGAACAGAATTGTCTGTGCAAAGGATCCAAAATATTCTTCAAAATAACACCTTGAGGGGCACCTGGGTGGCTCAGTGGGTTAAGCCTCTGCCTTCGGCTCAGGTCATGATCTCAGGATCCTGGGATCGAGCCCCACATCGGGCTCTCTGCTCAGCGGGGAGTCTGCATCCCCCTCTCTCTCTGCCTGCCTCTCCGCCTACTTGTGATCTCTCTCTCTTTCAAATAAATAAAATCTTTAAAAAAAAAAAAAAAAAAAACCTTGATCAAATAAGTGAGTTTAAACAAGACTGCAGGATACCAGGTCAATTATACAAAAGTCATCATATTCCTATATACCAGTAGTAAACAACTTGAATTTGAAATTTAAAAAGAAAGGCATTTAAAATATCATCCCAGTAATGAAGCTTAGGTATAAATCTAACAAAATATGTTCAGAATCTATGCTGAAAACTGCCAAACACTGATGAAAGAAATCCAGAAGCTCCAAATAAACAGAGGGATCACTGTCATAGATTGGAAAACTCCATATTCTTAAAATACCAATGGCCCTCATTTGGTGTATAGATCCAATGCAATCTCAAACAAAGTCAGGAAACTTTTCTGAAAATAATTGACAACTGACTCCAAAATGTATAGTGAAGTCAAAAGAACTGAGATAATCAGGCACATCCAGGTGGCTCAGTGGGTTAAGCCTCTGCCCTCAGCTGGGGTCATGGTCTTAGGGTCCTGGGATAGAGCCCCATATCGGGCTCTCTGCTCAGCAGGGAGCCTGTTTCCTCCCCTTTCTCTCTGCCTGCCTCTCTGCCTGCTTGTGATCTCTCTCTCTCTGTCAAAATAAATAAGTTTAAAAATCCTAAAATAAAAAGAACTGAGATAATCAGAAATAATTTTGAAAAGATGAACAAATTAGAAGACTCCTAACACCCTATTTCAACACTTACTATAAAACGAGTTATCAAAACAGTGTGGTTTTTGTGAAAGAGGAGATGAGTAAATCAAAATTGACAGGTATCCTCAGTGATTTTTAGCCCAGGTGCCAAGACCACGGTGTGAGGATAATATTTTTGACAAATGTCTGCTACAACAATTGGACATCAATTTTCAAAACAAGAATCTCAATGTGTGCCTTATTTTATAAGACTTAATTTAAAAATAGGTTACGGTCCTAAATATAAAGTCTTCTAAATATCAGACTTGTAGAAGAAGTAACAGGGAAAAAAATCATTGAAACCTTTGGTTAGTCAAACATCTTAAATCTGACATAAAAGTATGATCTACAAAAGGAAACAGGTTAATAAAGAGATTTGATCAAAATTCAAAATTCTATACTGTGAAAGACATTGTTCAGAGAATTTTTTTAAAGTCACAATCTGGGAGGAAATATTGGCAATGACATATTGTCTGACAAAGGCATTGTACCAGGGGTCAGAGGGTCAGGGGAGAAGAGTATAATTACATGAGGTCAGTGTGAATGAGTATTTAGGGTAATGAAACTATTTTCCAGCTTGATTGTGGCGGTGGTTACACGACTGTGTTATTTTTCAAGACTCATAGACTGTACACTAAAAGGAGTAAATTCCACTGTATATAAATTTAAAAATGAAGAAAAGATGATGCAAGCTGACAATATTTTTAACCACTGGTACTGCCATATGAATATGTACCAGCTGAATAACAGCTCTGAATAAGCCAATAACAATGAGGAAAAAAAATTTTTTTATTTTTTTTATTTATTTTCAGTGTAACAGTATTCATTGTTTTTACACCACCCCCAGTGCTCCATGCAGTACGTGCCCTCCCTATTACCCACCACTTTGGTCCCCCAACCTCCCACCCCCGCCCCTTCAAAACCTTCAGGTTGTTTTTCAGAGTCCATAGTCTCTCATGGTTCATCTCCCCTTCCAGTTTCCCTCAACTCCCTTCTCCTCTCCATCTCCCCATGTCCTCCATGTTCTTTGTTATAGTCAAATAAACCATGTGCTTCAGGTCTGTATCTATGTGAAGAAATACATGATTTCTTAGTTGGCTTGGCTTGTCTCTTTGGGGTTGTGGCACTTCCAGGAGAAATTCTGGAAATGAACTGAGTTTGTCTCCAAAGAAAGACAAAATACTACCACAAGAACCATCTCATGGGGGGATGATTCTCTAAGTAGAGACAATGGTGTTGACAAAAAAATCAAGGTTGAAATTTTTAAAGGATTCACAGAGCCTTTGCTGACTGAAAAATAAACATCTCTTGGTCTGCAGACATCCAGAGACAGACTGCGTGGCTTTTCACTTCTCAAGAGGAGAAAATGGGAGCTCCTGAGGAGAAACAGAACCACATCTGTCTTTTAGTCTTCAGTCCCTGCCTTTCACACTTGCCCCTCACGAATCAGAATCTCAGGAGAAATTTGGTCTCAGTAGACCCGCCTTACAATTTTGAGTGTGAGGGTAAACTTTCCATATGTAACGGGTTAAATCGGGAGTAATGCTGGACTTCAGTGCAGAGGTATATACAGCCTGAAAGTTCCCTGATTAGGAAACCTGCATTTTGGAGAAACTACCATGTACTAGGTCCCCCCCCACCCACTCACCTCACTCCATTGGTTTTCTTCCCTGTGCACAGCACACTTCCCCCACCCAAGCCCTCCCTGACAGCCTCCCAGGTCAGAAACCAGTTCTTGTATGCATCAGTATTCATTCCCATCAATCTATTACCTATCCCAAAGGCATATGCGTGTTAAGACCTCACCTAATTAAGAAATGGCAGATATATGACACCTGTTAAACATCAAAGCTGGTGAGAAAAATTTAAGAAGCTTGGGAATGCATGTGTGGGTGTGGGGGCGCTTACAAACAACTCCACATGGACGATTTTGCTTAAAAAATGAGGACAGCTTTATTGGCTCACACTATTAAATACTCTTTATTCAACTAGCAGAAAGTTTCAAGCATCAGTGAATTTCCCAGCCATGCAATGGCTGTTTGGGAAGCAATTTGCCAGATGTCTGTGAGAGTTAACTCACTGTATGTCCCTGTGCAATCAGGCCCCTAGTTAATGGCTTCAGAGCCATTAAAAAAATCTCGGGATTAGTTATCTGGTGCAATATCCTTTATCCAGAAATGGTCCCTGTGTGACATCAGAGAGGTGAACAATGAGCACCGAGCACATGGCGAGCGTGAACTCAAATCCTACCTCCAATTGCAAAGCCTCCAAATGGCTGGAGAAATGATTCCCCATCATAAGTGTGTCATTGATATCTTTACTATAATTACTGGTCCGAACTCCTTTTCATTAAAAAGAAATATGTCAGGGGGCACCTGGGGGGGTTCAGTAAGTTAAGCAACCGACTCTTGGTTTCGGCTCAGGACAGGATCTCGTGGATTGTGAGATCGAGCCCCGTGACAGGCTCGGCACTCAGCAGGTGTCTGCTTGGATATTCTCACCTTCTGCTCCTTCTTCCCCTTTCTGTCTCAAATAAATAAATAAACAAAATCTTTAAAAAAAAAAAGAAATATGTCAAATCACTCAGCGGATAAGTTAATACTAAGGATGCTGTGATTCCTCGGGACTTTGGAGAATAGGGTGGGATGACTTCAGGAACACTGCTGAGCCTGCTCCGCCCCATCTCCTTCCAAAGAGTGAAATAAATAAATAAAAGCAAAATATTCACTGTCTGGGAAAGAAATTACTAGCAAGACATATGACAAGGATCAGTGTTGGGAGGGACTGCATATTTTAATTATGTATACAAATGACTTGGTACTGAGAACAAGATTTGCAGATTACATTAAACAGGGAGGGGAGGGATACGGCGTAGTAAATAATAAGGTACCCAAATGCCAAGCGGCAGCCGAGGATTTACATTATTATGTGTTATGTGTGGGCTTAGAAGATGGAAAATGCAGATAAGTGTAAATAAATGTCAAATAATGTGCCCAGTGGCCAAGAAATATAGAAAGTGAATTTGAGATCAGGGGAAGAGTGCTACAGCATAATGATCAGGATGGGAAGCAAACACGGGCTTGGCGCGCCCTAAACAAGCTTCCAGGGAAGCCAGAATGTTTCTGTACAAATTGGGATGAAAGAAAAAAATCTACTGCCCCTGGTACACAAGCATCCACCTAATACCTTCCCAAGCACAAAGGCATCGGCTTCTCCCTCAACTTTATCCGTGATCTGCAGGCAGCATTCCGCTGGGATTAAAAGGAAGCATGGAGTCACAGGGCTGGTTTCACTAGCTACGGTTCTGTCACTGGCCATCTGGTCAACCTTGGTCATGATGCTTCATATCTCTGAACCTGTTTATCTGTAAAATGGTAACATAGGCTCCGGGATGTTCCTCACATTTATTAGAAGACCTCTTAGCCAGCTGTTATGACAAATGGTCACAGAGATCCCTCTCTGTGGCGGTGGTCCCAGCACATGGCAGTACCTGGGCATCTTGGGGATTAGCACAGTAAGAAAACATTTGTTACATGTTGAATGAATGGTTAAATCTGTTGAGATATACTGACTTTCACAATTCCATTCATTCCTTGTTGAAATTTCTTTTTAAAAAAGGTCTTTACTGGCGGTGCCTGGGTGGCTCAGTGGCTTAAGCCTCTGCCTTCGGCTCAGGTCATGATCTCAGGGTCCTGGGATTGAGCCCCGCATCAGGATCTCTGCTCAGCAGGGAGCCTGCTTCCCTCTCTCTCTCTCTGCCTGCCTCTCTGCCTACTTGTGATCTCTCTCTCTGTGTCAAATAAATAAATAAAATCGTAAAAAAAAAAAAGATCTTTACTGTTTCAAAATAAATGTTTTCAAACTGAAATCTAGAAGTCAAGGAAATGCCTGTTTCATTCCAGAAGAAGAAAACTGATTTTACTTACCTGGGTATTTCTTGCCAACATATCTCAGAGTTCAGAATCATATAAGAACGATCTCAGAGTTTAGAATCCCTGCTTAGAAGGCAGCCCTGCCTTCCTTGTCAAGTTCTAAGGCAATTTCCCATTCATTATTTCAATTTTTACAACAGTCTTTTGAGTTAAGAATTGTTAACACACCATCTGTTGTATAAATGAGAAAACCAAAATTCAGAGAAGAGCAATGATATATATATATACATACACACACACACACACACACACACACACACACACACACACACATATGGTCAAATGGCCATTTTTTCCTTCCATTTTCTTAATTATGTAAGTATTTCAGGGAAAAAAAAACACTAAGATTGGAGGGTCTCTAACACATTTTATGTAGACAATACTACAGAATATTACAGATTCACTCCTTGAAGGTAGTTGGTGAGGACCTGAGGGTCTAGCCTCCCCATTACTAGTTGGGTAACTTGAAACTTACTTGAGTTTTCTAATGTTGAGTTGCCAGGTCTAGAAAATGGCAATAATCATAATGCCTACTTCTAGGGTTACTGTGAATATAAAGTGAGATCACACATAACAAACTGAAGGTTGCTGGAGGGGAGGGGTGTGAGAGGGATGGGTGGCTGGAGGGTGGACACTGGGGAGGGCTTGGGCTATGGTGAAGCAGTGAATTGTGTAAGATTGATGATTCACAGACCTATACCCCTGAAACAAATAATATGTTGACAAATAGCATGTTGATATAAATAAATAAATAAAAATTGCTGTGTGAAAAGCGCTCAATGAATCCAAGCCCTGAGTTTGAAGAACAGCTTAAAAATGGACTAAAACAGGCCGAAAATATATATTTTAACATATGCAAGAATGAAATATTTTTTTGAACATTTTATTTATTAATCTTAGAGAGAGAATGCAGGAGTGCGAGTGGGGGAGTGGGCAGAGAGAGAGGGAGAGAGAACCTCGCAGACTCCCCATTGAGTATGAAGCCCAATGCATGGCTCAGTTTCACGACCCTGAGATTATGACCCAACCCAAAATCAACAGTCAATGGCTTCACTAACGGAGCCACTCAGGGGCCCCAAAAAAGAAATATTTTTGAAGAATATTAATGACATAATACAAATATGAGAGAACAGAACAAGATACATCACTTTGTTTATAAACAATATAAACGTTTGACCATTCTAAGTGGTGTCAGGTGGTATCTCAATGTTGTTTTAATTTGAATCTCCCTGATGGCTCATGATGATGAACATTTTTTCATGTGTCTGATAGCCATTTGTATGTCTTCGTTGGAGAAGTGTCTGTTCATATCTTCTGCCCATTTTTTATATGATTATCTGTTTTGTGTGTGTTGAGTTTGAGAAGTTCTTTATAGATCCTGGATATCAACCTTTTGTCTGTACTGTCATTTGCAAATATCTTCTCCCATTCCGTGGGTTGCCTTTTTGTTTTGTTGACTGTTTCCTTTGCTGTGCAGAAGCTTTTGATCTTGATGAAGTCCCAAAAGTTCATTTTCGCTTTTGTTTCCTTTGCCTTTGGAGACATATCTTGAAAGAAGTTGCTGTGGCTGATATCGAAGAGGTTACTGCCTATGTTCTCCTCTAGGATTCTGATAGATTCCTGTCTCATGTTGAGGTCTTTTATTCATTTCGAGTTTATCTTTGTGTATGGTGTAAGAGAATGGCCAAGTTTCATTCTTCTACATATCGCTGTCCAGTTTTCCCAGCACCATTTATTGAAGAGACTGTCTTTTTTCCTTTGTGTATTTTTTCCTGTTTTGTCGAAGATTATTTCACCATAGAGTTGAGGGTCCATATCTGGGCTCTCCATTCTGTTCCACTGGTCTATGTGTCTGTTTTTATGCCAGTACCACGCTGTCTTGGTGATCACAGCTTTGTAGTAAAGCTTGAAATCGGGTAACGTGATGCCGCCAGTTTTGTTTTTGTTTTTCAACATTTCCTTAGCAATTCGGGGTCTCTTCTGATTCCATACAAATTTTAGGATTATTTGCTCCAGCTCTTTGAAAAAACCGGTGGAATTTTGATCGGAATGGCATTAAAAGTAGAGATTGCTCTAGGCAGTATAGACATTTTAACAATGTTTATTCTTCCAATCCAAGAGCATGGAACGGTCTTCCATCTTTTTGTGTCTTCTTCAGTTTCTTTCATGAGTGTTCTGTAGTTCCTCGAGTACAGGTCCTTTACCTCTTTGGTTAGGTTTATTCCCAGGTATCTTATGGTTCTTGGTGCTATAGTAAATGGAATTGATTCTCTAATTTCCCTTTCTGTATTTTCATTGTTAGTGTATAAGAAAGCCACTGATTTCTGTACATTGACCTGACGGATTCCCTGGGGAATTCTACCAAACTTTCAAAGAAGAAATAACACCAATTCTCCTGAAGCTGTTCCAAAAAATTGAAGCAGAAGGAAAACTTCCAGACTCTTTTTATGAAGCCAGCATTACCCTGATCCCCAAACCAGGCAAAGACCCTACCAAAAGGAGAATTTCAGACCAATATCACTGATGAATATGGATGCAAAGATTCTCAACAAGATCCTAGCAAACAGGATCCAGCAGCACATTAAAAAGATTATCCACCATGACCAGGTGGGATTCATCCCTGGGTTGCAAGGTTGGTTCAACATTCGCAAATCAATCAATGTGACAGACAAATCAATAAGAGAAGAGAGAAGAACCACATGGTCCTCTCAATTGATGAAGAAAAAGCATTTGACAAAATCCAGCATCCGTTCCTGATGAAAACGCTTCAAAGTATAGGGATAGAGGGAACATTCTTGAACTTCATAAAATCTATCTATGAAAGACCCACAGCAAATATCATCCTCAATGGGAAAAAGCTTGCAGCCTTCCCGTTGAGATCAGGAACACGACAAGGATGCCCACTCTCACCACTCTTGTTCAACATAGTATTAGAAGTTCTAGCAACAGCAATCAGACAACAAAGAGAAATAAAAGGTATCCAAATTGGCAAGGAAGAAGTCAAACTCTCTCTCTTCGCAGATGACATGATTCTTTATATGGAAAACCCCAAAGACTCCACCCCCAAACTACTAGAACTCATACAGCAATTCAGTAACGTGGCAGGATACAAAGTCAATGTACAGAAATCAGTGGCTTTCTTATACACTAACAATGAAAACACAGAAAGGGAAATTAGAGAATCAATTCCATTTACTATAGCACCAAGAACCATAAGATACCTGGGAATAAACCTAACCAAAGAGGTAAAGGACCTGTACTCGAGGAACTACAGAACACTCATGAAAGAAACTGAAGAAGACACAAAAAGATGGAAGACCGTTCCATGCTCTTGGATTGGAAGAATAAACATTGTTAAAATGTCTATACTGCCTAGAGCAATCTCTACTTTTAATGCCATTCCGATCAAAATTCCACCGGTTTTTTCAAAGAGCTGGAGCAAATAATCCTAAAATTTGTATGGAATCAGAAGAGACCCCGAATTGCTAAGGAAATGTTGAAAAACAAAAACAAAACTGGCGGCATCACGTTACCCGATTTCAAGCTTTACTACAAAGCTGTGATCACCAAGACAGCGTGGTACTGGCATAAAAACAGACACATAGACCAGTGGAACAGAATGGAGAGCCCAGATATGGACCCTCAACTCTATGGTGAAATAATCTTCGACAAAACAGGAAAAAATACACAAAGGAAAAAAGACAGTCTCTTCAATAAATGGTGCTGGGAAAACTGGACAGCGATATGTAGAAGAATGAAACTTGGCCATTCTCTTACACCATACACAAAGATAAACTCGAAATGAATAAAAGACCTCAACGTGAGACAGGAATCTATCAGAATCCTAGAGGAGAACATAGGCAGTAACCTCTTCGATATCAGCCACAGCAACTTCTTTCAAGATATGTCTCCAAAGGCAAAGGAAACAAAAGCGAAAATGAACTTTTGGGACTTCATCAAGATCAAAAGCTTCTGCACAGCAAAGGAAACAGTCAACAAAACAAAAAGGCAACCCACGGAATGGGAGAAGATATTTGCAAATGACAGTACAGACAAAAGGTTGATATCCAGGATCTATAAAGAACTTCTCAAACTCAACACACACAAAACAGATAATCATATAAAAAATGGGCAGAAGATATGAACAGACACTTCTCCAACGAAGACATACAAATGGCTATCAGACACATGAAAAAATGTTCATCATCATGAGCCATCAGGGAGATTCAAATTAAAACAACATTGAGATACCACCTGACACCACTTAGAATGGCCAAAATTAGCAAGACAGGAAACAACGTGTGTTGGAGAGGATGTGGAGAAAGGGGAACCCTCTTACACTGTTGGTGGGAATGCAAGTTAGTGCAGCTACTTTGGAGAACAGTGTGGAGATTCCTCAAGAAATTAAGAATAGAGCTTCCCTATGACCCTGCAATTGCCCTGCTGGGTATTTACCCCAAAGATACAGATGTAGTGAAAAGAAGGGCCATCTGTACCCCAATGTTTATTGCAGCAATGGCTACGGTCGCCAAACTGTGGAAAGAACCAAGATGCCCTTCAACGGATGAATGCATAAGGAAGATGTGGTACATATACACAATGGAGTGTTATGCCTCCATCAGAAAGGATGAATACCCAACTTTTGTAGCAACATGGACGGGACTGGAAGAGATTATGCTGAGCGAAATAAGTCAAGCAGAGAGAGTCAAGTATCATATGGTCTCACTTATTTGTGGAGCATAACAAAGAACATGGAGGACATGGGGAGATGGACAGGAGAAGGGAGTTGAGGGAAACTGGAAGGGGAGATGAACCATGAGAGACTATGGACTCTGAAAAACAACCAGAGGCTTTTGAAGGGGCGGGGGTGGGGTGGGAGGTTGAGGAACCAGGTGGTGGGTAATAGGGAGGGCACGTACTGCATGGAGCACTGGGTGTATGCCAAAACAATGAACACTGTTATGCTGTAAATAAACAAATAAAAAAAAAAAAACAATGTAAATGTTTGATGAAAAGACTGGAAAGATAACTCCAAACTATTTGCAGTAGTCATTCCCTGGTGGAGAAATGATTGATGATTTACTGATGAAGAGTGATTTCCTATTTCAGTGGCCTTGCCAGAAAAGATGAGCCTTCTGGCGAATGATCTTACTTACTTAACCAATGGAAATACTGCAAATGCAAGTTCATTGCCTCACACTTAACCATAGGAAGGAGCGGACCTTGCCGGGGCCAACACTGGGATAGGAAGTGTGTGCATCAGTAGTGAACTCTGCAGAAACCTGCATTCCAAAAACACCATCCCACTCACGGAGGTTCTTCTTTAGTTTGTGTCTCATCAGCACTTCTCTCATCATGAGATACATGAAAACAGGTAATCAGGACTCGAGAACCGAAACAGCTTTTGGAGCACCTTATAGGACTTCTTCAACGTACGACTGAAAGAACCCAGGCCCAGAGCAATTTTGCGACTGGCCCAGAGGCTGGATAGGGCACAGCCAGGTCAGGAGTCCATATCTGACAATCTGCATGCCCTTGAACTTCCCCAAAACATCCTTATATCCAAGCAGAAGTATACTGATATATCCAGTTAAAATCATCTTAGCCATATATTAACGAGAGAAAGGGTTTGTTTCAGCATATGGATCCAAATCAAGCATTTAAATTCAGAATAGCTTTTCAACAAATCATCAAATTTGTTTTGCCATTCTCTTCAAATGAAAACAATACTCCATACAACCACCCAAACAAACAAAAAATCAACCCCAAAATCAAATCCTTTCTGATGTGGTTTTTACACAGGTAACAATAGCATTCCTACCTTTGAAGGTCACAAATATCCATGGTGTCATTCGGTCACTAAGAAACAGTCATGGAAAAGGGATAATTATTGTCTCACATAACAACTGCATTTTTTTCCTGAAGGGCAAAGTAACAGGACTTGCACAAGCTCAGAGATATTATTATTATTATTATTACAAAGGCAAGAATGCCAAATCCCATTTTCATGAACTCTTCACAGAATAGTTAGGCGACAGGTAAGCCAATGTGGGCAGCATAATTAAGATCCAAGACTATGAAGAGCTGGGAAGGAAGGTGGGCTTCTGGCAGTAAGGACTACTAGAGTAATTATGAAAAACTAGGGATAGTTCCCTGGAAAGGAGTGGAAAAGGACTTGAGTTTTGGTCTCCAAAGCGAAAATCGATCTGCTGGTAGATTTGATGGGCAGAATCTCCCCACCATCAGACCGTGCATGGCCCCGGGCGAGAGATGCACTCCGCATTTGAGGAACAGACCCAGTTCTGAAATTTAAGCAACAACTGAGAATTAATAGCTTTTAGGAAGGTTACTTTGGGCATCTTGCTTGTATTCCCAAGGGGAATCAGCCTTCACAACTCCCGGGTTCTCTACCCAAGGCTGTTCAGGCTTAGACACAGAGATCTGAGCACTAGGAGTCTCATCAGTTATATTAAAAGTGAATAAGTCCCTTTTCTGCCTTGAGAGCAAAGCCACAGAAGTACCGTGGATGTGGTCACCTGGTAATTCACCTCTTCATCAGAGAACATGAAGGTTTTAAAGAATGAGAGACGCAACTTGGAAGAGGACAAGGGGTCACAACGACAAGCTGTCCAGGTTGTCTAACTGGGCAGCATACGTAAACGTTGAAAGAGACGCACCAGAGAAAGTATTTCACACATTTAAAAAAATCCATAATTGCCTTCCGTGCAAGACCATTAAAGGCAAAAACCAGGACCATTTACAAAGCAATTAGGCATTATCCTGGGGAAAACATAACATTAAAGAGAAGATTACACTCAATTGTTCAAAGCCTCTTGTGCCCTGCAGGGGTCCTGTGCTTTAAATGTGCCGTTGAAGAGCTGACCTGCCAGCGCTATCTGGGGAGGTTCTCCAAGCCAAGCTGGATGGCCCAGGACGGGCTTTATGACAGTATGATAACAGCCCAGCTTCGCTGCTTATCCCAGACCTGAAGTGACCCCAAATATAATTGGAAAGCTCCCCTCATCTGAATTCCAACATCATCGCCAGTCATTGACAAACAGAGGACAAACTCAGCATTAAAGAGAAATTCCAAGGACACATAAATACGTTGAGGAGAGTTGCTTCTAAAATACGAAGGGTGAGGGAAGGTAAAGCAAAAAGAGAGGTGACCAGCAGAGACCTTCCCCTGCTTCCGACAACCTTGCAATCATTGCTTTTCCTCAGGGCACCCCTCTATCGGCTGAAGCCACTTGTTCCGTAGTTTTCTCTTGCACTGGAGCCAAACACAAAAATCCGGGTCTAGTGGTCACAATGCTTGCTGATACGACTCACCTGGGACTTTCCAACTGGAAACCCAAGTCATGAATTCCTCCCTTCTAACAAGGATGCTGTAGTCAGTACTTTTATTCCCTGCGGTAGGTGGAGGACAGTTGGCATTGTTCATTCTGCTATCTGCCCCGTTCCATGCCCACCCTGCAACGCCCACCCCAGGTTTCCTTGAACTGCTGTTTTCTCCTCTCTGCTTTATCTTCTACTGCTCTGCTGAGTCAACATGTGTTGCTGTTTTCCAAGAAGTAAAATATCTGTATTCCATACACACTTGTTCTGAACATGCAGCCGAAGTGAGATTCTGTTGGCTGGTGTATTTTTAAGGTTATTACCGGCTCCAACCTTGAGGGACATGTCAGTTTGCACAACTATAGCTAGTGCAGATGGAAACTAAAACGAATACAGTACTAGCAAGTAATTGCTCATGTTAGATTACAGTTGGAAATCTCGAGATCGAGTGTAAGGGGGAATCTAATAGATTTGTCAGCATGGCTATGCCTTAATTGTTCAATAACAAAGAGCTTTTTAGCGAGTGCAATGACGAAGAGCAAATATTAGACCACTTGGATTTGAATCCCACTTCCTTTACCAGCTTGGCGACCTTGACCTTCAGCAAATTATGCAATCTCTTAAAGCCCCAGTTTTCCCATCTCTAGAATGGATGTAATAGTATATTGTAGCGACAATCAGGTGAGATCATCTCTTAAGGTGTTAGCACAGTTCAAACATATCATCCAGAACTAAACAAAGGTTAGCTGTGTTAGGAAAGTATGAAAGAGAAGGTGAGAAGAATTCAGGTTCATTTTTCTTAAGGGATATCCTAGAAAATTAGCAAAAGCTCGATAGATGAAAATTTTGACAGCAGAGATCCTCAAAATTGAGCATGCACCAGAATCATCTGGAGAGCTTATTAAAACTCCCCTTGCTGGACCCCAGCCCCAGAGTATCTAATTCGGTAAGAGTGGGGTGGGGCCTGAGAATCTGCATTTCTAACCAGTTCCCAAATAATGCTGATGCTGCTGGTCTGGGTGTCACCTGAGGAGAGGCGTTGCTATAACTAAAGGAGAGTAAGCTGAGGAACTATTAGGCGCCTATGGTGTGTTAGCCACTTTGTACACCTACCACATTCAGTCCACTGAAAGGCACTGATCTTGCTCTCTAGATATAAAAGCCATACTTCAAAGTCAGTCATAAATTTTGCCATTCCATTCTAAAAGGTTGGCTAGTATTGAGATATTTTCTCGGACAAGAAAATTATTTTCACTTACAGACATATGATTTGAATCAGTCCTGCTCAATCACTGTAGTTAAACAAAAGTTTTGATCTATTCATATGTTTTGGAGGTTGAATAATATATTCTATCTTACTCTCTGAGATTTATATGCCAAAGGATTTGTCATACCTAAATGAAAAAGGAACACAAGGGAGGGAAGTAAGTGATATGTAGGGAAATTAAATTCATAATAAAAGTATCACTTTTCAACATTTTCTATCTTGGCATTAATCCAAATTCAGATATCAGTAACATTAATCAGTTATTAGTAAAATTTTAATGAGACTATTAATAACTCTCTGATCATTATCAGCACTTTTTCAAAAATACAAGCTACATAACAAAATAACATCACAAAATAAACTGAAAGTTTAAATCTATATTTCAAAATTTTCATAAGCACTTGGTGCAATGTGATTTGAGAAAAAGAAAAGTTTGTTTAAAATGGGAATGGGATAAGGTGGTCTTTTAAACCCTTGAAATTCCATGTCCAAGACAAAGAATGAGAACATTTCTACCTTTCATTTGAAATATTATTCAGAGTATAATTTTTGAAGTCAGTTAAATCAATAAATGCCATGTAAAACCCGGGTATGAACCAGGTGACCTCATTAATGCCAGCTTCACAGTTTAATGACATTCCATCATATTGAATGTTAAGGTGTAAAATACAAATTAATCATGGCAATAGGAGTATGCAATTCCATTTTGTCTTGTTAGAATACATTTCTTGACTATAGTTAATGTGACCTTCATAGCAATGACCAAATGAAACAACTTTTAAAATAAATGTGCAACAAGCTTTTATCTGGTGAAATGTAATACCTTCTGCTTTCAAATCACTACTAGTGAGTAGCTTCTAGAGCAAAGCTTCTTATGAAATGCTTTAGTTTCACTACTTCTCAAATAATAAATCCACTGCATATTTCTACTAATGACTGGTACCTAAAACTACTGGATTTTCCCCATTCCAGGAGCACGTTCAAAGAACTGCAATCTCACAAATAAAATGCAATGTAATGACGTATCAGAAAGGCATTTCACCTCCATTTTTCTCCATTTTAAACAAATTTCTCCATTTGAGATTTTTGTAAAAATAGAAATAAATGAGATTTTGAGAGAAAGAACTTTGCTAATAGTTTGAATATTTTTTCTTCCACCAAAGCATAAACCAGAGCTTGTTTCTGCCTTTTAAAATGGGCAATGGATATCCTTTATCTTATAAAACGAAGTCTAATTTTCCTGTCAACCATTGGTCAGTCAGTCTATCCCACTCAACCTTTTGGACACAGACATTTCCTAAAAGTTAAGACCCCTGAGATAATAAGGAAAAAAATGTGATGATAAACATGTGCTGAAAGAATAAGGAATTCTAGGCACATCTGATGAGTCTATTCACCAACAATTATGGAAGCCAGGCTCCCTACAGAAATAGTTGTTCTCCAAGCTGTGTAATTATTGATCTGCAGATGCTGCACATGAGCTGACTTTGGGAGGAAGTACGAACTCCAAGCCCCCTCTGCTTAAATGTCATTAACTGAGCTTCTTCTACCTATCAGCTATCATTCTGGAGATACCAAAAAAAAAAAAGGTCATTGCCCATCCATCCTCATACCCCTGCCCCCAACCCAACCCCCATGCAGAGGGTGTGCAATCTCCTGGGAGATAAAAGTTATGTGCACAGTCTGTCCTTCTTTTCCTTTGTTGTCTTCTGCTTGGTGCCCTGAACTCCAGCACATTGGGCTTCTTTTAGGTCCTTGAATGCATCATGCTACCTCTCACCCCAGAGCCCAAGTATATGCTCTTCCCTTTCACTTGGAAAATGTTCCCTGCCTTGACCATGGTCCATATTACTCATTCTTCAAGTTCCATAATTAACACTGTTTTCTCAGGGAAGCCATCCCTAACTCCCCATTAAATAACCTCAAAGCTCTGAGATTTTTCCTTTATAACACATAGCATAGTCAATAACCATGTATTAGTAGAAATATTTGATCCATGTCTGTATCATCCACTTGTCAACACCAAATGTTGTTGGTTGCTTACCACGTGCTATGCACTGCGTTGGCAACATAAGTGTGTTGGGAACCTGTGTTAGGAAACAAGACAGAGTCTCTATCCTAATGGAATATTCATCAAATAAAAATAATAAATACTATGAAAGAAAGAAATAAGGTTTTATAATTGATAAAAGCCTATTTGATATAATGGACTCATAGACACTGAGGCACCAGAGATGAGATGGTGCTAACGGAAAATGTATTCCGAGCACAGGGAAAAGTCAGTGTGAAAGGCTTTAAAGCCAGAAGATCTTCCTCCAGTGAAAACCATCAGACAAGGCAGGCAGGGCTGGAACTTAGTGAGCAGTGGGGCGAGGACCCATAAGATCAGGATACAGTAGTCAATTAGGCAATAAATCCCAGAGTCAAAGTGGGGTTTGTTTTTTGTTTTGTTTTGTTTTGTTTTTTAATTCTGAACCAGTTCAAAGAACTAAATTTTAGTACAATTGGGTAAATGGTGGCACAAAAAGACAGCAAATCATTCTGCTGATGGAGAAGGATCATGAAGTACAAAGACCATGGAAGGCATAACACACAGGTCTTAAAGGGACTTGCCAAGAGGAAAAGGAGAGATCATTAAGTCTACACATGGTGCCTTGTTATTCAGCTCTAAGACACCTGCTCTTTAGACAACCTTCTGGAATAAAGAGGACATAGCACTCACCCATGAAACACTGCTTATTGTCTCAGTCTAACCCCCTGAAAATAAAGAACTTCCTTTATTCACTGGTATTAGAAAAAAAGAAGAAGAAGAAAGAAAAGACTACCTTTTGGGCAGAACCGCCATCTTCCAGTAATTCCCCAGAATGACCAACTGAAAGGAAAAGAGGAAAGGTACCTGCTACGTATATGTTCTCTAGCCTTTTTAGAAAACTTGGGGCTGTTCCCTTGGTCACATAGATGTGAATCTACAAAAAAAGGTGATATTGGGGAGATCAAGGGAATGGGCGCTGTTGACAAGGGAATGTCCCCACAAAAGTTACCACGGCGAAATTGGAAGTCTACAATGCTACCCAGCATACTGTCGGCATTGCTGCCAACAAACAAGTGAAGGGCAAGATTTTTACCGAGAGAATTAGTGTATGTATTGAGTATAGTAAACACTCAAAGAGCTGGGAGAGCTCCCTGACATGTGTGAAGGAAAATGACCAGAAAAAGAAGGCAGCCAAAGAGAAGGGTACTTAGGTTCAGCTGAAACATCAACCTACACCACCCAGAGAAGCACACTTTGTGAGAGCCGATGGAAAGGAGCCTGAGCTGCTGGAGCCCATTCCTTATGAACTCATGGCATGATAAATGTAAAAAAAAAAAAAAATAGATAAATAAAAGACCACAAGACTGTAAAAAAGAATAAGTCTACACACATTGTCTTTGCAACTGGAAATTTCATCGAAAAAACATAGTGAGGGGCTAAGGTCCTCTTACACACACACATATCTTCTTCATGTCCCAGTAAGACAACTCTACTGATATCAAAGACTGCAGGGAGCAGAAATAAATGCTTACTGACAGCCCAACTCAAAAGTATTTCAATGGGGTCTAGATCTGGAATGACCAGCCATGTGCTCAAGATCTTGGACTATTGCATGCAATGGCCATAGAACCAAGGATAGAACCACAAGGCCTTTATATATATTGGTACTAGGGTGTGTGGGTGGGGGGGTGTGTATAATACAACTATTACCCAACATTACAGATCTATGGCACTGGAAAGAGCTTTCTCCGTGGAAAGCCCAGGCAGTATAGTTTTCAGCTGTCAGGATCCTACAGCACTAGATGGTTAATGCACAACTGAAGAAAAAAGCTCAGACAGCATCTTTCTACTACCGTCTTTGATTTAGTGACTGTAAAATACTGAACCTAACGTAAACGTTTTCTGTATCATGATGTTCTAGCCTAATATATCCCAAAAGACATAGAAGGGAAGGTGGGGAAAGTCAAGAAATTTCCCTAGAAGAACAGGTCTGGGGGCACCTGGGTGGCTCAGTCGGTTAAGCATCCAACTCTTGGTTTCAGTTCAGGTCATGATCTCATGGGTCAAGAGATCGAGCCCCGCTCCGGGCTGCGTTCAGCGGTGAGTCTGCCTGAAGATTCTCTCTCTTCCTCTCCTTCTGCCCCTCCCCCCACTTGTGCATGCACATGCTCTGGCTATCTCTCTCATAAATAAATGAATCTTTTTTAAAACAAGAGAGAGAAGAACAGATACGGATGTGGGATGCTAATTTTTTTCCCCTGGGGCTGCCATAATAAATGACCCCAACCTTGATAATCATCCTCTCACATTTCAGGAGGCCAGAAGTCCAAAATCAAGGGCTTGGCTCCTTCTGGAGGCTCTGAGGAAGAAACTCCTTCACTTCTTACTCTGCTGCCTGCCAAAGGTCACCAGCAATCCCTGACTTTCCTGGGCCTGTCACAGCATCACTGCACTCTCTGCCTCCTTCTCCACACCTTCTCTGTGCCTCCTGCGACCTCTCTTCCTACAGAGACACCGGTGTTCGCATAAGGACTTTCTAAATACAGAACGGTTTCTTCTCGCGGTCCTTAACGATTACATCTACCAACAACCCCATTTCCAAATACGCTCCTATTCTGAGTTTCTGTGCAGCCGTGAACCTTGGCAGAACACTATTTATGCCCACGACTTCCAAGCACAGAGCTACTCTAGGTTCCAAATGGCAACAGAGGCGGTCCCTTGAGGTCCAGAATGGTAACTAAACACTTCCTACCGTAAGGCCAACAGCAACTAGGCAAACATCTCTCTCGCTGTCTCCTGCATCATGGCTTTTGAAACGCTTCTTTGAAAGAGAACCTCCTGTGCTAATACAGTGCTTCATATAGTTTATCTTCATCAATAAAACCTCAGGAGAAGTAAAGCACAAAGAAATTGCCCCCAAAGCACTATCAAATTGAATGAAATCCACAAAAGTTCCAAAGCAAAGATAATGCCTGGGGTCTGTGCCCTCTCCATTCATAAGGCTTTTCAGCCTTTCAAAAAAAAAGGATGCCAGCACAAATGGACTAGTGGCCTAGATTTGGACGCACATGAATGTAAATAGCTATTGGCTTAGAATAGTAGAAATCACAAATGCTTATTGCTGCTTCTATTCAGGTGGGCTTTTTTTTTTTAATGTGGCTTAGTTTTTTCTATCATTAGTGATGAGAGAAATACCTTTTGTTTAGCTGAGCCCGGGAAGAAGGGCCCCGGCCTCCCATCAGAATAGAGAGGGGACGGATGCAACCCCAGGTAGCACGGACCTGAAAGTCCTTTCCTAATATAAAACTTAGGGCTTTGGTGCGACAAAATATCAGAGAAGCCTAAGTGTTGGCTTCATAAAGGGAAGGTGAACTTCTGCAGCTCTTTCTCAGGCAACCATCCCCAAGGTTCCGTTATTCTCTTTGTTCCTTACAGTGGATGGCAGCTTCACTTAGAAACCATTATAGGAGAATGAGGTAAATGATACCAAAAGTGCCTGCATTATGCTTCGAAATCTGATGGGCCTCTGGAAACCTTCCTCCTGTCTCGTTGTATGGCTTTCAGCACAAGGAAATCTGGGGAAGATGTCACCAAAATAGAGATTAAGGAAGCAAATGTTACCTTTGTTTAGTTACGCCTCTGTGTGTGTGCATGTGTGTGCGTGTGTGTGTGTGTGCGCGCGCGTGTGTGTGTTTCATTCAGTTGGATTAAAGTGTACGATCCCTATCAGAGATTCAGGGCTCTCAAGTCCTCTTTATCCCTCTCTCTTCATTACCAACATCTTTCGAACACACCTTGTCCAAGAGTAGTCACCATGTTTATTTCAGAAGTGCAGAAAATGAGAGTCCTTCACCTTGCTGTCCATGCACAGCATGGCAACTAGGCAATCTATAAAAATTGATTGAAATAAAATGACACAGAGACAGAAAGCCCCCTTCAGAAATACGCCGTGCAGATATTAGAAGAGAATGGACCAAAAGAAGGACCATGATGCATTCGGGGTTGCAGGAGTTCCAGCTCTTGATGCATGCAAGAATGGTATCGCTCTCCTGGAGCTCTGATTACTACACTGTTGTATCCTTTGAAGTGAGAAAGGGAGACTTGTTCAAACTCTGGAATTATATAAATTACAGCCCATAAAAAAAAAAAAGCAGCAGCAGCCAACACTAGTCTATTTCACTTCAAAGCTGCACACTTTCAAGGTACCTCACATGTGTCAAATTTCTCAATGTTATGATATGTCATTCTTCGGCCTCACAGGAAATTTGAACCACCACATTGAGCAATCAATAAAAATCCTCTTCCTTTTCACAACACCCGAGCAATATTTTCTAACTTTGTTTTGAGTCACTCGAAGCAAGCTTTTTACAGTTCCTTTGATATGTACTTCTGTAAAGGAACACCCTTGTGTTTCTGTTTCAAAAATCTAATGTTCTTTTGAAATATATTTCTAAAATTATGTCTTTGCGATCCTGGATTATAAGAAAAAGCATGCTGAGGTAACAGGTAGGCTTCAAAAGAGATGGCATTGGAAAGATCACTGGAGCTGCTTTCCAGTTAAGATAACAGGACACTGGTTTGGGGGAACCAACAGAGGAGTGTTGAACATGGAAATCTCATCACCATCTCTAGACTGGTAATAACAGCACTTCCAGCTTTGAAAGACCCAGATGCTAACATGCACTGAAACTGTGATGGATAGTGGAGCAGTGGAAAATGATATTTTATAAAAAATAATAATAATAAAGGCTCAGCATTATCAGCTGTGTAATTGAGCTGATAATGTGAATATGTCCCCTTTGTAACGTTTTTGAAAGGATTTTCCAGAATACTGCCAAAGCTGATACAAGAAATGGATGTGTACCAATCACTCAGAGTTAATATGAGCATTCAAACTCCTATCATATTTAATTCAGACCTTCTTTTTTCAAAGATCACAAATCCTGCAGATAAAACTGATGCCTTCTCTGACCCTTCCCCCATCCTACCCTTCTCCCTCTATCCCTGGCATCAGTCACCACCCTATATTTGTCGAGTACGCAATCCATATTTGTATGTATTTGTAACAAACACTATTTGAAAAAAATGTGTAAGCCATACATTAGGTGTTGCATTTTTAAATTTGCACAAATGTTATCACACTCTATGCAACATTTACAATTTGCTTTTGTTTCTACTCAACCTTAGGTATTCTGAAACCCATCCATAGTTATGCATTCATATCATTTATTCACTTTGTTGTATAATATCCTGAGTAAACAATTTGTTTATTCCTTTCCCTACTTATGAGAACCCGAGGGGTTATTTTTCCTTTTATAAATGATGCTATCATTTACACAGTTATGTATCCTAGAATTTTCTAGAACATATATCCAGAAATGGAATAGTTAGTTGAGTCATGGTATCTGTGCATTTTCAACTACAACAGATGTTCCCATGGGACTGTACAATGTGCTTGTTCCGAGTTACCCAATCACCAGGATTGTATGAAACGTTCCACATTTTCCCTAGCACTTGACTTTCTGTAGCTTTTAATGTGTTGTTCTGATTGAGTTTAAAATAAAATCTCGGGAGGAGGAGTCAAGATGGCGGAGAAGTAGCAGCCTGAGACTACATCAGGTAACAGGAGATCAGCTCGATAGCTTATCTAAACATTGCAAACACCTACAAATCCAACGGGAGAGCAAAGAGAAGAAGAACAGCAACTCTAGAAACAAAATCAACCACTTTCTGAAAGGTAGGACTGGCGGAGAAGTGAATCTAAAACGACGGGAAGATAGACCGCGGGGGGAGGGGCCGGCTCCCGGCAAGCGGCGGAGGAACGGAGCACAAAATCAGGACTTTTAAAAGTCTGTTCCACTGAGGGACATTGCTCCAGGGGCTAAACCGGGGTGAAGCCCACGCGGGGCCAGCGTGGCCCCAGGCCCCGCAAGGTCACAGAAGGATCGGGGGTGTCAGAGTGTCGGAGAGCTCGCAGGTATTAGAACGGAGAAGCCAGCTGCAAAGACAGAGCCGAGGACTGAACTCTCAGCTCGGGGTTACCTTGAACTGGTCGCGGGCTGGGTGAGCTCGGAGCGCGGCTAGAGGCTGGGGATACGGGAGTGATTGGGTGCTCTCCTCTGGGGGCGCACTGAGGAGTGGGGCCCCAGGCTCTCGGCTCCTCCGGGCCGGAGACTGGGAGGCCGCCATTTTCATTCCCGTCCTCCGGAACTCTACGGAAAGCGTTCAGGGAACAGAAGCTCCCAAAAGCGAACCCGAGCCGATTACTTAGTCCGGCCGCCGGTAAGGGCGGTGCAATCCCGCCTCGGGCAAAGACACTTGAGAGTCACTACAACAGGCCCCTCCCCCAGAAGATCAACAAAATATCCAGCCAGGACGAAGTTCATCTATCAAGGAGAAAGCAGATTCAATTCCTAAGACAGCAGAGCAATTCCAGAGGAGGAGAAAGCAAAGCACGGAACTCATGGCTTTCTCCCCATGATTCTTTAGTCTTGCGGCTACTTCAATTTTTTTTTCTTTTTTCAATTTTTTTTTTCTTTTTTCAATTTTTTTTTCTTTTTTCTTTTTTCTTCTTCTGCTAAATTTTTTTAAAAACTTTTACCCTTTTCTTTTTTAACGTTTTTTGACTAGTTCATCTAAATATATATATTTTTTCTTTCTTTTTTATATTTTTTATTTGTTTTATTTTTTAAATTTTTTTCTTTTTTCTTTTTTTTTTTTTTCTTTTTTTTCAGAACCTGTTTTTTATCCCCTTCCCCCCCCCCCCCCCCACAATTTGGGGTCTCTTCTGATTTGGTTACAGCGCATTTTTCCGGGGTCTTTGCCACCCTATTAGTAGTTTATTTGCTCCTTCATATCCTCTTATCTGGACAAAATGACAAGGTGGAAAAAATCACCACAAACAAAAGAACAAGAGACAGTACCGAAGGCTAGGGACCTAATCAACACAGACATGGGTACTATGTCAGATCAAGAGTTCAGAATGACGATTCTGAACATTCTAGCCGGGCTCGAAAAAGGCATGGAAGATATTAGAGAAACCCTCTCTGGAGATATTAAAGCCCTTTCTGGAGAAATTAAAGAACTAAAGTCTAACCAAGTTGAAATCAAAAAAGCTATTAATGAGGTGCAATCAAAAATGGAGGCTCTCACTGCTAGGATCAATGAGGCAGAAGAAAGAATTAGTGATATAGAAGACCAAATGACAGAGAATAAGGAAGCCGAGCAAAAGAGGGACAAACAGCTACTGGACCATGAGGGGAGAATTCGAGAGATAAGTGACACCATAAGACGAAACAACATTAGAATAATTGGGATTCCAGAAGAAGAAGAAACAGAGAGGGGAGCAGAGGGTCTATTGGAGAGAATCATTGGAGAGAATTTCCCTAATATGGCAAAGGGAACAAGCATTAAAATCCAGGAGATGCAGAGAACCCCCCTCAAAGTCAACAAGAATAGGTCCACACCCCGTCACCTAATAGTAAAATTTACAAGTCTTAGTGACAAAGAGAAAATCCTGAAAGCAGCCCGAGAAAAGAAATCAGTAACATACAATGGTAAAAATATTAGATTGGCGGCAGACTTATCCACAGAGACCTGGCAGGCCAGAAAGAGCTGGCATGATATATTCAGAGCACTCAACGAGAAAAACATGCAGCCAAGAATACTCTATCCAGCTAGGCTATCATTGAAAATAGAAGGAGAGATCAAAAGCTTCCAGGACAAACAAAAACTGAAAGAATTTGCAAACACCAAACCAGCTCTCCAGGAAATATTGAAAGGGGTCCTCTAAGCAAAGAGAGAGCCTAAAAGTAGTAGATCAGAAAGGTACAGAGACAATATACAGTAACAGTCACCTTACAGGCTAATAATGGCACTAAATTCATATCTCTCAATAGTTACCCTGAATGTTAATGGGCTAAATGCCCCAATCAAAAGACACAGGGTATCAGAATGGATAAAAAAACAAAACCCATCAGTATGTTGCCTACAAGAAACTCATTTTAGACGTGAAGACACCTCCAGATTTAAAGTGAGGGGGTGGAAAACAATTTACCATGCTAATGGGCATCAGAAGAAAGCTGGGGTGGCAATCCTTATATCAGATCAATTAGATTTTAAGCCAAAGACTATAATAAGAAATGAGGAAGGACACTATATCCTACTCAAAGGGTCTGTCCAACAAGAAGATCTAACAGTTTTAAATATCTATGCCCCTAACGTGGGAGCAGCCAACTATATCAACCAATTAATAACAAAATCAAAGAAACACATCAATAATAATACAATAATAGTAGGGGACTTTAACACTCCCCTCGCTGAAATGGACAGATCATCCAAGCAAAAGATCAACAAGGAAATAAAGGCCTTAAATGACACACTGGACCAGATGGACATCACAGATATATTCAGAACATTTCATCCCAAAGCAACAGAATACACATTCTTCTCTAGTGCACATGGAACCTTCTCCAGAATAGATCACATCCTGGGTCACAAATCAGGTCTCAACCGGTATCAAAAGATTAGGATTATTCCCTGCATATTTTCAGACCACAATGCTCTGAAGCTAGAACTCAATCACAAGAGTAAAGCTGGAAAGAACCCAAATACATGGAGACTAAACAGCATCCTTCTAAAGAATGAATGGGTCAACCAGGAAATTAAAGAAGAATTGAAAAAATTCATGGAAACAAATGATAATGAAAACACAACAGTTCAAAATCTGTGGGACACAGCAAAGGCAGTCCTGAGAGGAAAATATATAGCGGTACAAGCCTTTCTCAAGAAACAAGAAAGGTCTCAAGTACACAACCTAACCCTACGCGTAAAGGAGCTGGAGAAAGAACAAGAAAGAAACCCTAAACCCAGCAGGAGAAGAGAAATCATAAAGATCAGAGCAGAAATCAACGAAATAGAAACCAAAAAAACAATAGAAAAAATCAATGAAACTAGGAGCTGGTTCTTTGAAACAATCAATAGGATTGATAAACCCCAGGCCAGACTCATCAAAAAGAAAAGAGAAAGGACCCAAATCAATAAAATCATGAATGAAAGAGGAGAGATCACAACTAACACCAAAGAAATACAGACAATAATAAGAACATACTATGAGCAACTCTACGCCAACAAATTGGCCAATCTGGAAGAAATGGATGCATTCCTAGAGACATATAAACTACCACAACTGAACCAGGAAGAAATAGAAAACCTGAACAGGCCCATAACCAGTAAGGAGATTGAAACAGTCATCAAAAATCTCCAAACAAACAAAAGCCCAGGGCCAGACGGCTTCCCAGGGGAATTCTACCAAACATTTAAAGAAGAACTCATTCCTATTCTCCTGAGACTGTTCCAAAACATAGAAATGGAAGGAAAACTTCCAAACTCATTCTATGAGGCCAGCATCACCTTGATCCCAAAACCAGACAAGGATCCCACCAAAAAAGAGAACTACAGACCAATATCCTTGATGAACACAGACGCAAAAATTCTCGCCAAAATACTAGCCAATAGGATTCAACAGTACATTAAAAGGATTATTCACCACGATCAAGTGGGATTTATTCCAGGGCTGCAGGGTTGGTTCAACATCCGCAAATCAATCAATGTGATAGAACACATTAATAAAAGAAAGAACAAGAACCATATGATACTCTCAATAGATGCTGAAAAAGCATTTGACAAAGTACAGCATCCCTTCCTGATCAAAACTCTTCAAAGTGTAGGGATAGAGGGCACATACCTCAATATTATCAAAGCCATCTATGAAAAACCCACCGCAAATATTATTCTCAATGGAGAAAAACTGAAAGCTTTTCCATTAAGGTCAGGAACACGGCAGGGATGTCCATTATCACCACTGCTATTCAACATAGTATTAGAAGTCCTAGCCTCAGCAATCAGACAACAAAAAGAAATTAAAGGCATCCAAATTGGTAAAGAAGAAGTCAAACTATCACTCTTCACAGATGATATGATACTATATGTGGAAAACCCAAAAGACTCCACTCCAAAACTGCTAGAACTTGTCCAGGAATTCAGTAAAGTGTCAGGATATAAAATCAATGCACAGAAATCAGTTGCATTTCTGTACACCAACAACAAGACTGAAGAAAGAGAAATTAAGGAGTCAATCCCATTCACAATTGTACCCAAAACTATAAGATACCTAGGAATAAACCTAACCAAAGAGACTAAGAATCTATACACAGAAAATTATAAAGTACTCATGAAAGAAATTGAGGAAGACACAAAAAAATGGAAAAATGTTCCATGCTCCTGGATTGGAAGAATAAATATTGTGAAAATGTCTATGCTACCTAAAGCAATCTACACATTTAATGCAATCCCTATCAAAATACCATCCATTTTTTTCAAAGAAATGGAACAAATAATCCTAAAATTTATATGGAACCAGAAAAGACCTCGAATAGCCAAAGGAATATTGAAGAACAAAGTCAAAGTTGGTGGCATCACAATTCCGGACTTCAAGCTCTATTACAAAGCTGTCATCATCAAGACAGCATGGTACTGGCACAAAAACAGACACATAGACCAGTGGAACAGAATAGAGAGCCCAGAAATCGACCCTCAACTCTATGGTCAACTAATCTTCGACAAAGCAGGAAAGAATGTCCAATGGAAAAAAGACAGCCTCTTCAATAAATGGTGCTGGGAAAATTGGACAGCCACATGCAGAAAAATGAAATTGGACCACTTCCTTACACCACACACGAAAATAGACTCCAAATGGATGAAGGACCTCAATGTGAGAAAGGAATCCATTAAAATCCTTGAGGAGAACGCAGGCAGCAACCTCTTCGACCTCAGCCGCAGCAACATCTTCCTAGGAACAACGGCAAAGGCAAGGGAAGCAAGGGCGAAAATGAACTACTGGGATTTCATCAAGATCAAAAGCTTTTGCACAGCAAAGGAAACAGTTAACAAAACCAAAAGACAGCTGACAGAATGGGAGAAGATATTTGCAAACGACATATCAGATAAAGGGCTAGTATCCAAAATCTATAAGGAACTTAGCAAACTCAACACCCAAAGAACAAACAATCCAATCAAGAAATGGACAGAGGACATGAACAGACATTTCTGCAAAGACATCCAGATGGCCAACAGACACATGAAAAAGTGCTCCACGTCACTCGGCATCAGGGAAATACAAATCAAAACCACAATGAGATATCACCTCACACCAGTCAGAATGGCTAAAATTAACAAGTCAGGAAATGACAGATGCTGGAGAGGATGTGGAGAAAGGGGAACCCTCCTCCACTGTTGGTGGGAATGCAAGCTGGTCCAACCACTCTGGAAAACAGCATGGAGGTTCCTCAAAATGTTGAAAATAGAACTACCCTATGACCCAGCAATTGCACTACTGGGTATTTACCCTAAAGATACAAACATAGTGATCCGAAGGGGCACGTGTACCCGAATGTTTATAGCAGCAATGTCTACAATAGCCAGACTATGGAAAGAACCTAGATGTCCATCAACAGATGAATGGATAAAGAAGATGTGGTATATATACACAATGGAATACTATGCAGCCATCAAAAGAAATGAAATCTTGCCATTTGCGACGACGTGGATGGAACTAGAGCGTATCGTGCTTAGTGAAATAAGTCAATCGGAGAAAGACAACTATCATATGATCTCCCTGATATGAGGACATGGAGAAGCAACATGGGGGGGTAGGGGGATAGGAGAAGAATAAATGAAACAAGATGGGATTGGGAGGGAGACAAACCATAAATGACTCTTAATCTCACAAAACAAACTGGGGGTTGCTGGGGGGAGGTGGGATTGGGAGAGGGGGAGCGGGCTATGGACATTGGGGAGGGGAGGCGAACCATAAGAGACTATGGACTCTGAAAAACAACCTGAGGGTTTTGAAGGGTCAGGGGTGGGAGGTTGGGGGAACAGGTGGTGGGTGATGGGGAGGGCACGTTTTGCATGGAGCACTGGGTGTTGTGCAAAAAGAATGAATACTGTTACGCTGAAAAAAAAAAATAAAAAGGGAAAAAAAAAATCTCATTGTTTCACTTTGCTTTCATACATTATTAAAGAAGTCAACCATCTTTCCATGTTTGTTCTCTCTTTCCATTTTCACTTCCATGGTTACCTGTTCATCTGTCTACTGAGTTGTCTATCTTTTCCTGTCAGATTTGTAGCACACATTCACACTTTTTGTAATTTATGATTATCGAGCTGTTGGGTATATAGCACACATCTTCTGTCGCTCATCTCTTAATGGTGTACTTTTTGAACAAAAGTTTTTAATCTTTATAAAATGTATCAAAATTTGTCTTTCTTTATAACTTCTTAAGGTACCTGGTTTAAAAAAAAAACCTTTCCTACTGTTTGGTTGTAAATGCAGTTGCCATATTTTATTCTAACATTTTAATATTTAGGACTTTAATATATATATTTAGGACTTTCATAAATCTTATGAAGTATCAATTTATATAAATTAAATTTAAAACATAAATATTTTAATAATTAAATGGTATCTATTAATGTATTTTATATTCTAATATTAATATGTTTTCAGTGTTTGGGATTCTTATGTGTATTAAAGAATTTAATGTATATTTACTGCACAAAGTTTTTAGATTTTCTCCTTTCTTTATAACTTCTTTTTTTTTAAGATTTTATTTATTTATTTGACAGGGAGATCACAAGTAGACAGAGAGGCAGGCAGAGAGAGAGAGAGAGAGGAAAGCAGGCTCCCTGCTGAGCAGAGAGCCTGATGTGGGACTTGATCCCAGGACCTTGAGATCATGACCTGAGCCGAAGGCAGTGGCTTAACCCAGTGAGCCACCCAGGCGCCCCTCTTTATAACTTCTTGAAGACATGGTTAAATAAATTCTTTCCTAGCCTGTGATCATATTTTACTACATTTTATTCTAACATTTTAAAAATGTCTTTATTTGAATAGGGTTGACTCACAATGTTACATTAGTTTCAGGTGTACGACATAGTGATTCGACTTCTCTAAGCTCCCATCTCTCGCCACACACTATTATAATACCATTGACTATATTCCCGATGCTGCACTTTTAGTCCCATGATATACCCATTCCAGGGCTCCTATATCTTCCTCTTCCCTTCACCCATTTTGCCCATCCCCTAACCCCCCTCCCATCTGGAAACCATGAGCTTGTTCCCTGTATTTACGTATGGGTTTTTGCTTTTTATTTCCTTATTCATTTGTTTTGTTTTGTTTTAGATTCCACATATGAGTGAAATCATATGGTATTTGCCTTCCTCAATCTTATATATTTCATTTAGCATAATACCCTCTAGGTTCATCCATGATTAAAAAATTAAAAATAGAAATACCGTATGATCTAATAATTCCATGACTGGGTATTTACCCAAAGAAAATAAAAACACTAATTCAAAAAGATGCAAGCACCCTATGTGTCTTGCAGCATTATTCTAACATTTTAAAGTGATTTTATTTCTATTTTTATCATGGAGAATCTAGCAGCTCAAATCCATTTACTGAAATGACTATGGTCCCACATAGGCTTTAGTCTCTCTGAAGACACTCCATCTGCTCTGTTATTCTGGAACTACCATGTTAATGTAGATTTACTAACACTCTTGTCCTACCACAATATTATGGCACAAACACTTAACTGTGCTCCTGAATTTAACAGGAATACTTCTAAAGTTTTCTCGTTAAACACAGCGCCATGGTTTTCTGAACATCCCCTCCTAATCCTAATTTACACGAAATATTAATGCAAACATGCTGACTGCTGCTTATTCTGAGCTTTAGAAAACGGCTATATGGCACTTTCCTTTAACCTATAAATTGGGTGGGTTAGATTAATAAATATTTTTGGAAGTTAACTAGCCTTCAGTTCCTAGTATAAATCCTATTTTACTTTTTGCTCATTTCTTTTAAACCTATATATTTTCTTGCTGATATTTTATTTAGGATTTCTGTATCTATTAATAAATAATACACTACAATAATTTTATTTCATGTATTGTCCTTAGTCAACTTTGTTATTAAATTTGTAATAATCTAAAAAATACATAAGTCACTTCTTTTCCCTTTTCCAACACAGGAAATATCTATTTCTTAAAATTCTAGCAAAATCACCTATAAATCTTTCTGAACCAGGACTCTATGGGGAAGATTTTTAACTAGTAAATTAATTTCTTTGCCATGGATTATTTCATTTTTATTTTTCTACTTTTTTTCTTGGGTTTGTTTTGGTAAGTATATATTTCACTTAGAAATGCCTATTTATGGGGCACCTGGGTAGCTCAGTGGGTTCAAGCCTCTCCCTTTGGCTCGGGTCATGATCCCAGGGTCCTGGGATCGAGCCCCACATCGGGCTCTCTGCTCAGCGAGGAGCCTGCTTCCTCCTCTCTCTCTCTGCCTGCCTCTCTGCCTACTTGTGAGCTCTGTGAAATAAATAAATAAAATCTTTTAAAAAATACCTATATATCCAAATTTTCAAATTTGTTCATATATTGCATACTAATAGTACCCCCTTACAGTTTGTATATTCTCTTTTCCAGTCTAATTGACCTCTTTTCAACTAAGCAAGACAGATTCAGGCCAGATTTCTTTTGAAGTTAGCATTTCCATCCAGTCAACCACTATTTCATCAAATATGCATGCATTAGGAAAGGTCCCAAAAAACAGCTTAAGCCCAAAAATCAAAATCAGAATTAGTTTAAGTAGAGTTTAATTTTTTTAATTTTTGTAATGAAAAATACTTTATAGTTGTTGGTCTTTAGTGACATCATAATCTATGTATTATCTATTTGCCTATTTACATCACTATAAGCTTTTATAGGCAAACATACTTCAATAAGATATTCTTATTTATAGGAAAAACAATCACAGGGTAGAAATATGTAATATTTAACTTTCTCTCCCAGTATTAACATCAGTCATGAAGAAATAACCAAACTGCCACCTCCATCTGGAGGAAGTTTATGATAATTCCGGAACATAAGAAGCAACAGCTTTGGAACAGCAATAATGTAAAACCTAAGCATATACCACAATGCATATAAAATCAACAGTAATTTTTTTTCAAATGTAAAGAAAACAAGCTAGTTTTTCTACAAAATTCAACAGAGCACCCCAAACTGGAATTATTCAGCTGACTTTTGTTTTACAGCAACACTCCCTATTGAGATGGCTCACAGACAATGAGTGCTGAAAAAATTCTCTTAGAGGTACAGCTGATAGATTGCTTAGGTCAAAAAGTATTTTTAAAAACTGCACATAATGTCCTACTCTTGGAAAATTAAAATGTGAATAAACATAAAAACATGTTTGAGTAATTTTGCAATAAAGATATCTGTTCAATTTTGTTAACCCAGTTTTTCGAAAGTATTTCATCACAGACCCCTTTCTTCCCACATGGCATCTATTTTGGGTCATGGAATACACTTTGGAAAACACTACTGTGGTAGCATTTAATAGAGTGTAACTTTAGAAGCGAAGATAGAAAACACACATACAAACCAATGTGACCTGTAGAAAGGTTCATAATTCATATATAGAATACAACTAAAGCCCAAAGCCCTAGCCCTTAAGTAGCATAAGTTAAGCTAATTTAACTACCTAAGTTAGCAGGATTCTCTTTCAAAAAACACAGAGTTAAAATTCTTACCTGTCTGCATTTCCAAAATGCTTCTTCCACAAAACAGTGTGGCTAGTGCCCTATTCATGTAAGAGAAGATACAAATACAAACTTTTTTCTCTCTCCTTACACACACACACACACACACACACACACACACACACACACACACCTACACACTTTGGGGAAGGGTATGAGGAGTATAGTATTACTCTTCTTTTAGAACACAAAAAGGCAATGGTATTAAGCCATCCCTAACACTGGTCACATATAGGTACCCATTAATATAACCAAATTCCTATATTAGGACCTGTCAATGTGACTCTCCTTTTTTTATTGAATTTACTTAGAAGACTAACTAAATAGACTTTTATTTATTTAACTACTGCTGGAAATATGAGAAAAAAAAGGAAAAACCACACTCTTGCCAGGATCTAGGGAATGCTGACCTGTCTGAATGTCTCTTTCCTTTCTCTTGATCATCTATCTTTACACTCCAGAGGACCAAAAGTAACTGAATAAACATTATCTTGTCCTTGGCCTTCACCGAGCAAAATTGTTTATATCTGAGACCATTTCCCTTTAGAGTCTGAGATCATTATTTTAAAGTAAATTGTCAAATGCTCCACAGTTGATCTCAGTTCAGTTCTGCCATTTGCTGCTCTATGAACCAAGTCCAGGGCATGACATTAAGCCTATGACTACATAACATGAGAAAAATGTTTTAAGGCAGAATAAAATATCACATACAGTTCCTGGCAGTGAGTCTCAACAACTGAAATATCCCTGTCCAAGCAAACACTTCAAAACACTGTTTCAGAAATATGACAATCATGCCTACCACACTCACAGAGGTAAGAACTTAATGAGATATGGACGGGAAAGAGCACAATGCTGTAACCTGTACAGTGGATTTTCAATAAACAGTATTTGAATCAGAATTTACTGAAATGTATTATTACCCCTGATTGAGAAGGTAGGATTTAACCAAATTAAGAAGCATTCATTTCAGGAAATATTTTGGCCCTATAATTATGGGAGCAGAACAGACCCAGTTAAGTTAAGACCCAGCAGATAAAAAAAACAAAAAAACAAAACAAAACAAAACACACACACACACACACACACAACATACGAAACAACAACAAACACCTTTCTTTTAACTACCTAAAATAATTTAGTTTGGAGAGAGGATGGCCCAGAGAAAGAGCTTTTACCAGAGATAACTTTTATCTAAATGACCTATGTTATGGCAGGGTAAACCTCTAATTACCAGACATCTGCTCTTCTTATCTCCCTTTGATTTTCCCTCCTCCTCTTTCAAGCCCCAGGCCCCTAGTCCATTCCCTAGCTCAGGATGACATATAAGCCTCAATTGCCCAACTTGTCCATGGATCCTACAGCCATACATGCATAATTAATTTTTTCTTCTCCTGTCAATCTGTTTTATATCAATCTGTCAGCCACAGAATCTAGAATGGTAGAGAGAATTTTTTCCTCCCCAATGGCTATCTGGATGCTTGTTTCCTCTTTTATTTTTTTTTTAAGATTTATTTATTTATTAGAGAGAGAGAGTACACCTGGAGGTGGAGGGAGAAGGCACAAAGAGGGAGAGGGAAAAAAACAGACTCCCCACTGAGTAGGGAGCCCAATGCAGAGCTCAATTCCAGGACCCTGGGATCATGACCTGAGCCAAAGGCAGATGCTCAATCAACTGAGCAACCCAGGCACCCCTTGTTTCCTCCTTTAACCACCAGACAGACCTTCAAAATATCAAAATGGTGGCATGAAAAAGGTTGACCTAGCGCACAGTCTGCATTTAGTCTTTGGTTCAGAACTGCTCTCCCCTGCTCTTTGTCTCACCTGATGACACCCTGTTTCTGACACTTCAGCTGCTAATAGGCTCCTCACTTCTTCATTTTTATTCTCTTGAAAATCTCAGCATTTCTGAATCTTGACTCAAAATACATGCCCTTATTTACTCTTATTTCCCCAGGGTCCAGAATACATCTGGCCTCCCTGCCCTAAACCTCACCTTCCTTAGAAGACAGAGTTTCCACTAGGCTTTCAGGCACTGAGGAAGGAATAAGTAGGAGGTAGACTGACAGTCTTGCCCCAAGTTATAGGTATTTTTTGCAGTTGGGATTGAGAACTGAAACCAACATAGTTTCCTGTGCTAACCAATTCTGAGACAAAGTAAATTTCCAATCCCTGTGTGAAATAATCCTGGGACCAAATAGTCTTTCCAATTTCCTAAGTGTCCTAATTTCTTAAACAAAGCCCTATTTACAGTTTTCGAAACAGTAACAGGGCTCAGGCAAAAATAACGGCTATTTGGTCTAGGATATACTTATTCCTGGGTGGTAAGAGTTTAAACCACTAAAATAGTTAACTTGTCAAAACTAACAGCTCACACATTAATTCTTACTTCAAGACCCTTACTTTACTGTGCCTACCAAAATGTCATAAATTCTGTCCAATCTCAACTATTAAAAGTACCCAGCTCAGGTCCCTAAACCCCTTTAAATATCCCTGACTGACTCACTCCTATTACAATATGACTAAGATACAATGTTACATAGGGTCCCCCTTATTGCAGTAAGTCTAATAAACTTAGCTTTGGTTGATCAACAGGTTTTTCTGGTGGCTTTCCATAGCCAACAAAGTGACCCCAAATTTAGTGTTTGTCTTCTCTGCTACCCTAATTCCTCATCATATGGTCTTTTGTATTCAAAGATAAAAGTCTCTCTTTAAAATGTGAACCTTATGTATTGCTGTTAACATTTAACCTAAGCCTATTTATATGTAGTATATATTTCACTGAATGACACGTGATACAGATTTTATTAATAACAGCGCTAACAACAAAAGCCACTATCTTTTATGTATCTTCCAAGTTCCAGACACTTTATACACATTATCTCATTTATTCCTGACACCCTGTCAGCAAAGCAAGTTATTTTCCCCAATTTACGTGATAGAATTGAGTTTTAAAGAGGTGAATAACTACCCTGAGCCTACACGGGAAGTAAGTACTGGAACTTGGATTCAAATCCACACTACTGGCCCCCAGAGCCCAGGTTCGTAAATGTGTTATTACTGTTTCAGATTTTAAAATAGTTCTGATTTGAAAAACCATTCCTTTTCTACTACGTAAGAATATATTCAGGGGGTGAAAATATCAGAAAACACATAGAACGTCTGGGACAAAGACCTGGGTAAAATTAGCTGTGTAAGGATCAGGTGAGGGCTTGCAAAGGAGGGAAAAACAAAGGCAGAATTCTATCCTGGCAGCTGAGGAGTAATATAAATTTGGCAACTGAAGTGGAGAAAGAGCTATTTTCATACTTCGCCGGTGGTATTATAAATTGGTAAAAAAAAAAAAAAAAAACTTAATGGCACGTGCTTTGGCAATGTGTAACAAAATCACACACATACATACACATGCTCTTATATACACATGAAACACAGCTGAAAGATACATAAGAAAGGAAACAAGGAAGCCTGGGAAAAAGGAATTATGAGGAAATCTCTTCGCTGTCTAACTGTTACATGTTTTGATTTTTTAAACCATGTGAGTGTTTGCCTATCAATATATAAATACAGTTTTCACAAACAAGCAAAACTACTGTCTGTTTCAAAAGACCTCTACTCTGACCAGATTAGATTCAAAAGTAACTGGTGGTATTATACCTACACTTCCAACCTGTTCAGTCCTGTTCCCTGTACTGCCTGGTACATATGTGATGGCTAGATTTCTTATAAACATAAAAATAAAATAATTTCCTTAATCTGAAAATGTCAGCAAACCCCATTGGAACTTTAATCCATATATATGTTATACCGACACCGCCTATTCCATTTTTATTTTCGTATCAGTATTTTTTAAGAAATACTTTAAACTATTGCCTTACCAGATGCCCTCAACGTTTGCAAAGAGCATGAGGGGGTGAAGGCATGTCTGTGTCAGCCGTTGAGCACTGTCTTATTTAAGAAGTGGACTTTTAGGGGCGCCTGCGTGGCTCAGTGGGTTAAGCCGCTGCCTTCGGCTCAGGTCATGATCTCAGGGTCCTGGGATCGAGTCCCGTGTCGGGCTCTCTGCTCAGCGGGGAGCCTGCTTCCCTCTCTCTCTCTCTCTCTGCCTGCCTCTCTGCCTTGTTGTGATTTCTCTCTGTCAAAAAATAAATAAAATCTTTAAAAAAAAAAAAGAAGTGGACTTTTAATAGATCTGAAATTCCAAATGCTTTTTTGATGTGAAGGGAAATCATTTGCAAAGCCTGTGGAGACTCTGAATGTGTTCAAGTGAATGAAAGTATGATGACTCAACTTCAGTGATAGATGAGGTAGGATCTCCTTCAGAGCTGGACTCTGTGTGTGGGAGGCAGCCACCTATGACTACCTGTTCCTCAATGTGGGAGATGCTGTGGAGAAGTGAGACAAATGTGAGAACACTTTTGTATTTCCTCTCAGCCACGTGTATGTGCCCTCTCAACAGGTGAACAAGAACTTCAGTTAGAAAGAGGCAGAAGAATGCCAACGGACAACCCTAGAATGGCCACCACACTTTTGCCATTCAGAGGCCACAGGCCCACCATGTGTCACAGGAGAAGAAGCATGTGTGGGACTCTAGTGCTGAGAGACATGTGACACACAGGAGCTGGGATTCTTTGTGGGAGAGCACATTTCATATTAACTCAGAGTCCACAGCCCCAGAAAAACAGACCATCATCGAGAGCCTGATAGTACCCACCTAATGGCCTTACTATTATCTTCACTGTCATCGTTCTTTACCATTGACTGTGTGCCTCTGTGCGCCAACCACAACAGTAGGAATTGTACATATATTTTCTCTGACCATCACAGTGACCCTAGATGGCAAATACAATCTCTTCTTTTTATTTTTTTTATTTAAAGATGTTTATTTATTTATTTGACAGAGATCACAAGTAGGCAGAGAGGCAGGCAGAGAGAGAGAGAGGAAGGGAAGCAGGCTCTTCGCTGAGCAGAGAGCCCGATGCGGGGCTCGACCCCAGGACCCTGGGATCATGACCTGAGCCGAAGGAAGAGGCTTTAACCCACTGAGCCACCCAGGTGCCCCCAATCCCTTCTTTTTAATGAAGAGAAACTGGGGTTCAGAAAGTTGAAATGAGTCACCAAGATTACCTGGTAGAGCCAAATGGAAAGTCAGGCCATCCTGACTTCTTGTACTACAAGATCTCCTTGTAACTCTTGTAACTAGCTAGATGGAATCATGTACAAAAATACTAGCAAACCAAAGTAGTACAAAACATACTTGAGGTCTACAAATGGTGTCAGTGGGTCTTACAATCTCTCAGTTCTCCCACACTGCACATTATCCCAGTTCACTCAGAGTCACCTGGAAAACGGCAAGCACTCTGTGTCTCATCCATCACCCTCCTCCCTGTGGCTACAAAAATTCACCACTCCCCATTCTCAGAGGAGGATGAAAAGCTCTCTTCTACCCACCGCCTTTCTGTGTCATTCATACCCCCTCAGCTCCTCTGAAGCACAACCTCCTTTAAAGCAGGATGCCTCCCTAGCGGGAATCATCTCAAGGATCTTTATTTTAGGGAAGCAGGAAGGGCAAAGAGTCTACTACCCAGAACATTTATTTTCTCCTGAGGTGGTCTTTTTCTTGGTGACAAGTCCATCTCAAGTAGAACTGCCCTATACAGCATTTCAAGTTTGTAGGTCTCGGGTATCTGCCTCTCTTTCTTTTTTTTTTTTTTTCCATTTTATTTATTTTTTCAGCGTAACAGTATTCATTGTTTTTGCACAACACCCAGTGCTCCATGCAAAACGTGCCCTCCCTATTACCCACCACCTGTTCCCCCAACCTTCCACCCCTGACCCTTCAAAACCCTCAGGTTGTTTTTCAGAGTCCATAGTCTCTTATGGTTCGCCTCCCCTTCCAAAAAAAATTTTTTTTTCACAACACATCTTCTGAAGATCAGGCTTTCTCTAAGGAAGATGAAATGTCTCACAACTCATTAGGAATTCCCCTTCTTCACCACTATGGATTATAACGGCTTAGCAATAACTGATAGGAAGAACACGCATGTGTCAATAAAGGAACTGGAGTCCTCCCTCTTGTTCAGCCATGAACAACAACAGGGCAGCCACCTGAACCATGGTACGGAGCAGTTCAGCTCCCTCATGATCCAGAAAGACACATGGCTTCTGCTCTCCATGGCCAAAAGAAGAGTTACCATTACACACACACACACACACACACACACACACACACACACACACACACCCCAACTCTTACCCATTCTATATACTTTAGGAGCCAGATTTTACCTTTTTTTTTTTACAGAAACTTTCTCTGACTTACTTCTCCCTAAGCTGAATTCTCTATCCTCTGAACAAATGACAGTATTTATTATCTATTCTTGTTGGCACTTGACATGTACAATATTATTTTCACACAAATAATTATTAGCTTCTTAAACTACACTCTAAGTTCCTTGGCGATAGGAATTAAATTTTGTCCATGACACCCAGAATGATGGTTTGCCCAGAGCAGACATTCATGAAGAAAATGTTTAAACATAAAAAAATATTTTTAAACCAAAGTTTTAAAATGTAAATATTATGGATATTGTATCCCTTCAGGGTTATACCTAAGTGTTATACACTTATTCAGATATTTTTATTAACCCAATATATACTTGATAACCCTTTTGTTTCATTAGCCTCATATTATTTTAAATTTGTTCCAAAATTGTCATAAATTACCATGAGCTAAGAACTTGAAAGATACTAAAGATGCAAATTAGAACAAAGCACCAGACAATAAGAAACGTATAAATTATATGAAGAATGAAGTCAGACCTAAAAATGCACTATAAGAGATATGAGGGGAAACTGAGGTGTGAACCACAGTCTGCAGCCCAGAGAAGGTCTAGACAGTTCTTGCCAGGAGGTTCTTGGACAAGTACGACTTTTATAGAGAGAGAAAGGGAGAGGTGTTTCAGAAAAGATAAGAGCCTATCCAACGGCACAAACATTGGAAGCAGGCACCACACACCGTGTACCTGAGAAAAGCAAGAGGCTGGAGATAATCTTCATCCCTTGAGGACAGATGTGATTTTGTTTTAGAACCTGTCAACACCCTTTCAAAGCCATGTGTGATGGACAAAACAGTAGATAAACTCTTGGCAAGATCATTTGGGCTAATGGGTCATGAACTTGCTCTAGGGGAGTGTGTGAGATAGAACTAACATATTTGAACAACAACACAAATAATTACTTAGGGTATAAAGCTCTCCTTACTGCAATCATTTTGGTAAGTCTGTTTGAAAATTAATCTTAACTTCTTTCCATCCAAACTTCCTATTTATCACTCAGCTGAAGAATTAGTGATTTACGAAGAATAGAAGTTAATAATATCCTGACTTCAAATTATGTGTGATGTTATTGGGTCAATAATTATGAGGAAATAATTCTTGGTGTTGGGTTAAAGAATTGGAAACTATTAGAACACTTTTTTTTTCTTTTGGTCTCAAACTATATATTACTTATAGCGTACAGGCAAAGAAATAAAATGTTGTCAACTTTTTCTAGGATCATTTATAAGGCTTTATCCCATGCTATATTTTTAGTGATTTTATTATATCTTGCAAAAGAATAAGCACATTATTGTAAAAAGCTTGACCAAAAGCCAAATTAACCTTTTAGTCTTTTGATCATCAGTAACTAAATGTTTATGGTGGAAGCCATGGAAAATACTGGACAGCCCAAAGGAAAGGGATAAAAATTACCTATGACTCTTACTACATTCATTATTTTGATAAATGTCTCTCCTGGTTATTTTTCTACTCATTTTTTTTCTATTCTATTCCATTTTTTTCAAAATTATAATCATTACATAGATGTTTTATATCATAACTATTTTGCTTAATAATATATTATGAAGATTGACCAATAGAATTTTAAACTTAGTTTTTTCTAAATCAGAAAGCAACAGAAAAGAGTGATCAGTCTGGCACAGAGTATCATTTTTTTTCAGTATCTCAGAATAACCAACATGGCTTCCCTCAGCATGATGCCCTGCTTGGCAAGTACGTTCTGTAGGGGCAGTTTATTTGGCAAGACCCACAACAGACTAAAGATAACTAACTCCAAATGGATCTTTTGTTTATAGGGGGATAGGAGAAGAATAAATGAAACAAGATGGGATTGGGAGGGAGACAAACCATAAATGACTCTTAATCTCACAAAACAAACTGGGGGTTGCTGGGGGGAGGTGGGATTGGGAGAGGGGGAGGGGGCTATGGACATTGGGGAGGGGAGGCGAACCATAAGAGACTATGGACTCTGAAAAACAACCTGAGGGTTTTGAAGGGTCAGGGGTGGGAGGTTGGGGGAACAGGTGGTGGGTAATGGGGAGGGCACGTTTTGCATGGAGCAAAAAAACAGAGGTGTTGTGCAAAAAGAATGAATAATGTTACGCTGAAAAAATAAATAAAATTGAAAAAAAAAATAAATAAATAAATAAATAAAATAAAATAAAATAAAAGAAAGAAAAAAAAATAAATAAAAGTTTCTTACTTTTAATGGCGTGCAGATTTAATTTCTTTCATCCTGCCTTTCACTGGAACGCCAGCCAATACAGTGGTCACAAAGACCACCAGCACACATTTGACCCTCCTATAGGCAAGGCCTGCTTTGTTGCTGAAAGGTAATTTTCCCTATAAATTCTGTTTTATATCATTGAGGGGGGAATGCAAACAGATATAGAAGCATTTAATGGGTGAAAAAATGATTTCCATGGAATTAGCCAACACTTGAAGAATTTCAAGGAAGAAAGAAAATCAGGAATAGAGTTTGAACTCACTGAAGGAGATAAGAAAACTAATTGACACACTGAATGTAGTACACTGATGTTAAATCGTGGTTTATGTTAGAAGATACGGAAGATATTGGAAGGCCCAAATAAAAAGAATAAAACTCAACCCTGACTCTTGCAGCCATGACTTTGGTAAATGGCGCTCCCAATCTGAGATGCCTCACATCTATCCAAATTATCACATAGGGTAGAATCCATCTTCCATGACGGGTTTAGGGTCGTGATTTTCACAGCACAGATCACACCCCTTAGGGAGATGGTAAAATCCATTTAGTAGATCACAGTTAGTATTTTAAAACTTGAAACAGAATAAAATAGAGGAGTACCCGAGGGTGCCTCAGCCGGTTGCGCATCTGACTCTTGATTTCAGCTCAGGTCTTGACCTTGGGTAACGAGATTGAGCGCCAAGTTGGGTTCTGCACTCAGTGGGGCATCTGTGCATCCCTCTCCCTCTGCTTTCCACTCCCCTCACCCCCCACTCATGCACACTCTCTTTCTCAAATAAAAAAATAAATATTTTTAAATGTTTAGAATAAAATAGAAAATATTAGAGTGAATTGCACAATGTAAGAGTAAATCTAATTTCTAAAACATTTGTTTCAGGCTTGTATGCCAGTGGATAGGTTAAGTCCTGAGTAGGTCTGATTTTAAGTGTTCAAAATTCCCTGCTCAGAACAGAGATTTCCAAGGGCCATCTGATGGGCTCACAGTGGATTACATTTATATGGGAGATACTGATTTTGCCAGCTTTCAGAGTAGCTGACCAGGGCCAGAGTTTGCGGGAACCCCAGATCAGTTCCGTGAAGGGGTGCAGCGTTATCTGGGATTCTCAGAAGACACTGAGAGTGCAAAAAGGACTGCTGGTCGTGTGGCAGTCCTTGCTGGCAGCATGCACAGGAGGACCATCCAGAACATGCTGCTCACCCACAATGTTCTGGCTCTGGCCAAGACGTCCATCTGGACATCTAGTTCTGCAACCAGCTGAGATCACACTGTTGCCATTGAACATGGGGAGCACTAAAGGAGTTAATTTTCTAGGTTCCCAAGAATCAGAAAGTGTGGATCAGAATAAGCTGGGTGTGCATTTAGGGCAGGATATCCTTGCAGTTCCAGAAAAGATCCCCAAATCTCTGGGTTCATATATCTTAAGCCTATCTATCCTCTTGCAATAGATGTGACCTTTAGTGACATCCAAACCAGCTGCAGAGTGACTGCTTTAACAATCACATGGGTCGTCTGCAAAGTAAGTTTGGTCTTTATTTTGGAAAACTTATTATAAAAATTCTATGATAAAATTCAAAATTCATTCACATTAGCATAAGATATTTCATCCTTACATTTCATAACGAAACAGGAAGAATGTTGGAGTCTACATAAAATGTCAAATGTTACACATTTTTGAATGGTTGTAAAAATGGCTTTAAATTTTATATCACCAACTTGTGCAAAATAATTCTCATAAGAATGCAGAAAGGATTCTTAAGAACTCAGGAAGATTATTGTTAAAGACTTTTAATCAAAAGCTTCATTAGCCATTGCAAACTGATATGAAATGGTAATAGTCACAGAAGCAAGCTCAAATTTATCATTAAAATTTTGAGCAGAAATTATGTGGAAATTTTATATAAATTCACTAATTAGCATTTTTGCTTTTGTTTTTACAGAGTAATAACATACAATAGAAAGGAGAGCAATGAACTTTTCAAACCAAACCCCATCAACCATCAAACCAAATACTTAAAATATATAAAATTATATATATAAGGTGATTTCTTTTTGGAGAATGATATCATCTAACTAAAGAAAAACTGAAATAAGTTTCTGCTGCCCAGTTTCTCCTCTTCTTCCTATCATGTTGAAGATCAGTGCTGGTTAACTTGAACAAGGCTCAGAACAAGTCACCGAACCATACAGGCACTGCAGAGGGGGAAAGGATAAAACTGAAAGGAGCGGGTTTTTCACAAAGAACTGTAAATGGGCATCGTCACCATCCATCCATGCAATGGTCTTAATGATTTCTGTAGTTTATTCAGAATCACCTTTTACGGCAAAGGTTTTTTTTGGGTTTTTTTGTTTGTTTGTTTTTTAAAGATTTTATTTATTTATTTGACAGCGAGAGATCACAAGTAGACAGAGAGGCAGGCAGAGAGAGAGAAAGGGAAGCAGGCTCCCTGCTGAGCAGAGAGCCTGATGCGGGACTCGATCCCAGGACCCTGAGATCATGACCTGAGCCGAAGGCAGCGGCTTAACCCACTGAGCCACCCAGGCGCCCTTACGGCAAAGTTTTTGTGATGGTTAATTGTACGTGTCAACTTGACTGGGCCAGTGGATGCCCAGAGAGCAAAATATGGCAAAATATCATTTCTGGGTGTGTCTGTGGGTGAGTCAAGAAGAGATGAACAATTGAATCCACAGACCAGGTACAGAAGACCACCCTCACCATGTGGGTGAGACCTCGCCTCACTTGTTAATGGCCTAAAACAGAATTAAGAAGATGGAGGAGGTCTAATTCATTGACTCTGCTTGAGCTGGGATATCCACCTTGTCCTGTCCCCATGGGGATCCTGATTCTTGGGTCTTCAGACTCAGACTAGGGCTTACACCATTGGTTCCCCTGGTTCTCAACCTTCAGATATCGGCTAGAAACATATCACTGTGTTTTCTGAACCTCCAACTTGCAGATGGCAGACTGCGGGACTTCTCAGCCTCGGTAACTCATGAGCGAGTCTCTCATATTAAATATATTTCTATATGTCTATATACGTTGTATTGGCTCTGTTTTTCTGGTATGGATAAACAAATTAATGGGACAATAGACTTCATCCATTCTAGTAAAGACTAACTCCCTAACTGGCATCCCAGCTGGAAACGAATTGCCCATCACCACCAATATTTGGCAGAAACATGAAAACTTTGACAAATTCTTGTGTAACACCCAAGGAATGTGAAGCTGCCTTAAGGTGTTGCAGGTGTTTCTGACTCGTCCAAGCACACATTATGTGGTAGGCACCCCGGCAACCATTCTTTTCATGGGCAGCAAATGACAGAAACGGAGGAGACAGGTTCTGCCCTTCAGTTCACCTTGACTGCAGACCCTGAACTCCCAACACGCCTTCTCTTCTCCACCGACCATAGTTCCGGGTTAACTACGATACAATGCATAAGGAAAACATGCAGTGTAATTTGGAGACTATGGGCCTCGGTCTTTCCTGACTAAGAGAATGGCAACCTAAGCTCTCTAGGGACCTCCATTGTTTAAATGGCTTCTATTTTTTTCATTTCTCCCCCTGTCCCATTAGTACTTAATACAATATAAAGAAAAGACACACCCAATACACGACAGAGTCATGCTATCCACCTAAAACAAAAAGTGCAGGAACCCAATATTGGTTGAATCAGCAGGGAATTGCAGGAGGCTGTCGCTGCCGCTCTGATGAGTGGAGAAAGGTGGCCCCATGCTCTCAGGAGGACTCCAGACTGGAGATGCTTCAAAGCGAGCTCCCAAAACTCAGTCTCACATGGTAATGTCTTTTAAAGGAGATAAAAGTCACGCCCCACCCCCCACCCACTTCTCTCTCTCTCTGCTCTTTATACCTTTTGACAGTATTTTGGAAACAGCGCGGGAAGTGACTCGCAGCTGAAAAGCCATTTGCGGCATCACTGAGCCACTAATGGCAGCCCACTCCCAGCAGGCTTATTGTAAAAATACGACTTCACGTTTAACCCGGTGAGCTGCCTGCTTCTAATAACATCCGGCAGTCCACAGCCGATTCTGAATATACCCCAGGTTCCGAGTGGATCATGGAACTAAATCATCTCTTATTCCAGCCTGCTCATTTTGAACCGACTCATTTTACAGTGTGGTTAGCATAGCCTTTCCAGTTAAGGATGATTGCTCAAAGCACTTAGGGCAATGTTGTCTTAGCACAGCATCCAGAGTGAGGCAGTTGACACAAATTGCATCGTATGCTGCTTGAGATTTAATGTTGTTACTGCCAGGAGAATATTTTTGCAAAGGTTACTGATGTATAACAAAATAAAACATGCACCAAAACCGAACCCTCAATCAGCTTTCCTCTTTACTCCAAGATTCCAATTACATCACTTTTCTTAAATGTAGGCTATTAGCCAAGAAGACAATCAACACAATCTGTATTTCTTAATTAATATCCAAAGCCTCTGGTATAATAACCATATGAAACAAAATGCTGTCCATTGTACAACTCCTTTGTTGCCAAAATAAAGGCAATCGACACTAAGATTGCATACCAAAAGTGCTATTTGTTTGTTTTATCCGTCTTACTCTGTACTAAACCTGTTAATTGTACAGCTCAAAAAACACACGCAATGGTTCCTTTATTCCCTCTGTACTCTGTACTGAAGGAAGAAAAGTATAACACGAAGAATAAAGTCACTATAACTATACGGAGGATACACTAGGTATACTATGAAATGATCTCTGAGTAACAGAACATTCTGCTTTCATTTCCTGGAAGCATATTGTGCCAGAGGTCATAAACTTTAAAACTGCCCAATTAGATTTTATACCAAGCAATACAATTTAGCCTTCTGTGGGTCCATGAACTCTGGCTCCCCATGAATTAAATGGGCCCACAAATCACTACATACATGATAACTTGCACAGAGAGTATATATATTCTATTAATTACTGTTCTGACATTAATATAATTAAAAATTGGCCCTAATATGTTGGGTCCTTATTTTAATTGCAGTTCTACATCCTCTAATAATCTCAAAGAAAGCCCCTGTTGAGCTTATCTGTCTTCATGATCCAAATTTTCCTTTCTATTTCTACAATTTCCATTTTAATTGGCCTGTTCTTTACAAACCTGATTTTAGATGTAGCTGTAGTTAGGCATGGCTTTGGTGAGAGACACTTTTTCTCTTCTAGAAAATTCCACCCATTCACTGTTTGTCTCAGTGGGAATGTGGGAAGGATTCAAACAAATACAAAGGCAACTAAGAATAAACAGATGGCATTTGCTGTCATAAACTGTCACCATTAGTATGTCGGTTACCTACCACCTATATCATTTAATTGCACTCCGTGATATGACTTAATAGTCTTTCAAAATTGGTTAAGTGGACCAGGAGGGTCACATACTGAACAGGCTGGTCTTTCTTCCAGGTCTGGGGTCTCAAGATCTTCATGTCTTCCCATACTGTGGCCATCCTTCAGGGGAGGGGTGAACATCAGAGAATCCACAAAAAGAAAACTATGCCACTAAGAAAGGAAATCTTCTCACCTCCTCACCATGATTGTGGTCTCTTTTTCTTTACTTTCCTCGAAAAGACAGCCTCCCAGACTTTCCAATGAGTAGGCTTGAATGTGTCAGTGAGTCTGTTCTGTTGAGATAACCTCTCCAACACTGGAAAACTATTCAACTTAACCCAAACTTTGTAGCTTCTCAAAGTAACCTAAGCACAGAAACACTCCTCTGGGAAAGTAAGTGTTTCTAGTTCCAATTTCAGTCTTAAAAAGAATATATAGAAATGTAAAAGAAAAAAAAATCACTGACAATGGGGGAATAAATCCACAATTTTTTTTTAAGATTATTAGTTTGGTATTAAATGAATAAGACTAATTCTGGGACCAGTCTTATATTTTCTTTGACTCTTGTCTTCAAATCTTTCGAGATAATGTTTTGAAACATTTTTTTTTAAAAGAGCTAAAAAAGTTCATCCCAAAAACTTAGAGAGGGGTAAAATAGAAAGGATTATATATGTGAGATTGTAGGAAACCAGAAAACTTAACATGAATATTCAAGATGATCTCTCGAAGATTAAATGAAAGGTATAAAGTCATGCCACAAAAGAGGCGAACTTAAAAACACTGCACCATGTGAAAGAAGTCAGTCACAAAAGACAACATTTTAAATGACTCCACTTAAAGAAAATGCCCAGAATAGACAAAGGCATAGAAATAGAAAGTGATTAAGAGTCTCTTATGGTTTGTCTCCCTCCGGATCCCATCTTGTAATCTCACAAAACAAACTGAGGGTTGCCCGGGGTAGGGGGGTTGGGAGGGGGTGGTGGGGTTATGGACGTTGGGGAAGGTATGTGCTGTGGTGAGTGCTGTGAAGTGTGTAAACCTGGCGATTCACAGACCTGTACCCCTGGAGATAAAAATACATTATATGTTAATTTTTTTAAAAAAAGAAAGAAATAGAAAGTGAATTAGTGTTGCAGGGGCTGGGTGGGTGGTGGGATGACAAAGGGGAACAACAGCTAATGAACACAGGATTTCTTCTCAGGACAATGAAAAGGTTCTAAAATTGATTTGGTGATAGAGGCACAACTGGGCAAATACATTAAAAGCCATTGAATGGTGTAAGGGCCTGGTTGGCCAGAGGGAGTCATTTTGTGTTTATGTAGTGAACTTAGATTGACCCCACCCCTCCCAGAGGAACTTACTTGCAAAGCCTAGATACAAGGGCGGGTCAGGCCGGGTGAAGACATCCAATCAGTGGGGAGCACATATATCTACTAGGGTAAATTGAAATTCAATTGGCCACCTCTGTGTTATCTAGCAGTTTTTTTCTGTGTGTGGCAGACCTAGCATGACTGTGCAGTTTTCTCTGTGTATTGCAATCCCATTGGCCACCTGTGTGTGGGCGGGGCTCAACCACCTCTATAAAAGCTGGTCTGTGAGGCTGCAGGAGAGATAAATAGCAGGAGTCAGAGGAGCCTCAGCAGCCTTGCCGCTGCAAGTGGCCTTGCCGCCCCAGGCAGTAGGCAGTAGCACCAGCAGTGGCAGCACCACTGCGAGCGGCCTCGCCGCCTCGAGCAGCTGCAGCAGCTGCAGCAGCGGCGCCCTCGCCAGCGGGAGAGCGCCCTCGCCAGCCCGGGAGCGCCCTCGCCAGCTGGGCTGCGTCCTCACCAGCCTGGCAGTGGCGCCCTCACCAGCCGGGGAGCAGCCTTGTCATCGGGACTGGCCTCGCTGGGGAGGGGGCAGTGCTGCCTGAGCGTCATGAGCGTCGCCAGGCAGCGCTCGGGGGCAGCGGCCTCGCCAGGGAGCAATGCTGCCGGAGCATCATCATCGGGAAGTGGCCTCATCAGGGAGCGGTGCCACCAGGAGTGCCATCCTCAGGTAGGGGAGCCATGGGGTAGCAGCCATTGTAGGGTAGTGGGAGTCATCGGGTAGCGGAAATCATGGGGTAGGGGGAATCGTGGGGTAAGGGAAGTAATCGGGGGTCACTGTCCTGGTCGTCGTCGCCTCTTTGTAAGAGATGGCCCTGACTGGTTGGTTTGGTTTCTGATGCATGGCGCGAAATAAAGCTTTGCTTGATTTTCGCTTTGTGTCAGTCTCGTTCCTTTGATCACGGACCCTAACAAATGGTACACCTAAAATGGGTGGATCACGTAATAGGCAAAATATGTATCAGTTAAAAAAAAACACACACACACAATTCAACATGCTAATGTCTACATAAATAAGGGTAAAAATTAACCTGTATCAGGATTGTGTTGACAATCACAGACCATGAATAATCTTTTAAACCATTCCTAAATTGGTCACACAGACCAGAATTACCAACACTTAGAATCTGTCTTTCAAAAATGAAGTATACATCTTGTGCACTATCTCAGGAGGGCGAAAGTTGAACAGTGGAAACAATCACCTGTCTCATGAGGCCATCGTCTTCCCTACTCTACTGAAAGGAGCTACGGATCTGCTGCCACAAGGGAGAAGGACTCTTCAGCCTCCACATTAGATAATTCCCTTGATCGGTCTGGCCATTCAGACGGACCAAACCACTAAGCTACTGCCCGCCTCTCTGCTTAGTTCTACAACCCTCAATAGCAACTTGTCCATACGTCGTCAGACACAGTGCACACACACATCCTAGCAAGTATTGTGTGGCCATCCCCCTACCCATCTCACTTTATTTATAAAAACAAAGATTCACAATTCAACACCCAACTGAAATAAACCTAACATACTCTAATGGACCAGTTTTTCACTTATGGCATAGAGAACTGTCTCCAAAAACACAAAACAAAAATTAAGTTAAGCACTCATGAACAGAGCCAGAGGCAGGTTTTACCAGTTGGTCCCCAACCCTACATGGGCCACAAGTGACAGAAGTCAATTTCATTCCTTTTGACAAATTCTGCAGGCATCATCCTTTTCATTTACAAGCTAGGGAAGCAAGGTCACAGAGGGCCTGAGCAATGAATGCACAGTTTTATGAAACTCGAAATTAAGGCTTCTATCTCAACTCTATTTAACAAGAAAACAATATGTAAAGGCATTCAGATCATGCCTACATGTTTACCATACTTTAATTTGGGGAGGGGGGGTGTGAATTTCTATAAATCTAATAGTGGCTTTAAAAATAGATGATGAAACAGACGAGATCAATACATAGATGATGGTGATGATAGACAGATATATATTGACAAATAAATAAATCAAGACTTGAGAAAAGCAAATTAAGAGTGAAATTCAAGATCACTTGAAAGTCAACCGAAGCCAGGGATGTTCATCTCTCTGACTCTTGGAGATAAGAGATATGTGTCAAAGACATTACATGTCAAGTGTACTAGTGCCCATCAAACCTTTCTTTTTTTTTTTTTTAAAGATTTTATTTATTTATTTGACAGAGAGAGATACAAGTAGGCAGAGAGGCAGGCAGAGAGAGTGAGAGGGAAGCAGGCTCCCTGCCGAGCAGAGAGCCCGATGCGGGACTCGATCCCAGGACCCTGAGATCATGACCTGAGCCGAAGGCAGCGGCCTAAACCACTGAGCCACCCAGGCGCCCCCCATCAAACCTTTCTTAACAATAAGGGAATATTCACCATTGACTTAAACTAAGTCACTTGTCTGGTGATCCTGGCAGCAAATGTCAGAAAATGTTGCCCTTCACTTTATCTGTCACTGACACTTGACCAGAGTGTTTTTCTTTCTTCACCAGAGAAAAGAGAAAGTCAACTTAGTGGAGGAGGTGGGGCTGTCAGAAGGATGACGGGAAAACACACACATCTGAAAATGATGGATTGCTCCCACTGAGTCCATATACTCTCTGCTCAGAACACTTGGGACAGGTTATTATTATCCTAGCATGATTCAGAGAGCTCACTCCTTCTGCTAGCTTGGAAACAAGCTGAAAGTCTATGACATCCCATCCAGGGACATATCTAGCTCTGCCCACCCAGGGGTCTCACTGATGTCTGGAAGAACATCCCTTCTTTGGTCTGAAAGATGCAACCAGCAAGCTTTTTGGAGAGGAAAGAGAATGGGAGTTTGGGTTGTCATTGAGTGGGGCTTAATCATGCAGCTGTCCCCATGGTACAGAGTGGGGACAGAATGAAGTAGAGATTCCACTCCAATGCAGTCTTTGGGAACATAGGAAGGTGAGGAAAATATGGAGAGGATGCATGATTTTCCATGGAGAAGGACAGGGATGATGCCCACATACCATAAATTGCATTTCCCCAATAAACATTCGTGTCAAACAAGGAGCAGAGAGAGCATTTGCCCCTGGAGCTCAAAGAGAGCTCTACCTGTGGGGAGTAAGAGCAGCAAGTGTCACATAGGCTTGAAGACTGTGATTCCATTAGATAAGCATGTACCCTGGGTTGAGTGCACAAGCTGAGTGAAATGTGCATTTGAAAAAGATATCTGTCTGCACCGTCTCCACTGTACTCTATCCTCTTAACTGGAAGGGAGACAGGCAGAGGAAAAGAGGGGACAGGTAAGGTGTTGGTGTTGAGGATTAACAAGAGTGTGCTCACTCAGACAGAACCAGCAGTAATGGCCTCACGTCCCTGCAGTACACTCAGGCCATGAGCATCATTTCTATAAGAGATCCCTTTGTGTCGTATATTACTGAGAGGTCCCCCACCCAACCCCATGATCACAGACTCTGCTTGCCCCATCTCCAGGCATTCCGAAAAGGACACCAAAGACCTAGCTGAGGAAAGCTATGATTATTCTTGACACTTTGGAATGCACCTCTGCCATGTTTGGAATGTTCTGTCATAGACTTAAAATGTGAACTATATATAGGAGAAAGCCTGGACTGCAGTCTTCTTCTGAAATGAAAGCTCACCTGTATCAACTTGAAACAGATTTTGGCAACTAATTGGAGAGTCTTGATCTTACCCAAGGGAAAAATATCAGTCACTCCTTTTAGCTTTACACTGGTTGATTGTTGATTAAGATGTGAAATTGAGAAGTACGGATTTTTTTTCTTTTTTTGGTTAAGAGGCTAGAAGGAAATGTGTCACAGGTGAGTTCTAGGTACAAGCTTATTAATGATTTATTTTTTTCTTTATACTTCTCTGTATTCTCCAATTTTTCTTTAACAGACATGTTACTTTTATATTCAGAAAAAAATATCAAAAAGAAAGAAAAATATGACCATTAACCCTTAACTTGGCAAAGAATGGAAATAGAACAGAAAGTCAAAATGCCCAAGTGTTAACAGAGATTGGCTTCAACAGGAAAGTGAGCATTGCCTTTTTCTTTCGACTGTTCTATATTTTTCAAATTTTCTACAAAAAATAAGTATTTTTAATTAATAAGTAGTTTGAGGAACAAAGAAATATTAGAAAGAAAATGTTGTCTAATTTAATGTTAACTACCTGGAAATTAAAGCAAAAGACTGTATCTATTTAATTGGAAGAAAGCTAAGTGTGCAGGGCCCATAGAGCTTACTGGGGACAGAAGCAAGGACTCAAGAGCATGTACCTATGGCCAGCCTTGGTGTTGGGCAGTTCCCAAGGTCACCTCCAAAATCCTATTCACCAAAATATGTTATTTCCAAGGGAGCACCCACACTAGCCTGCTACTGTCTCTCAGGTTCTTGCTATTAAAGTCATTTCTTCAGCTTCTAGAAATGTGTTCTCTGGAATCAATCCCCACCCTGACCTGAAAATACCAGTGTCCTTGGGAGGGGACGAGCAGCCAGCCAGAAATCAGAGAAGTTTGCCACAGAGAAAACGCAGATCTAGCCTCCAAGGTTAGTGAGTAATAATGGAATCTTGCACACAATCTTTAACTTCTTTTGAAATTGATTCCCTTTTCTAGAAAATGAAAGGACTTAGAATCCCTTGTGGGTCTTCTTAGATCTAAATTCTGTTTAAGGTGGACATGGAGGGAAAATGAAAGATTCAGGAGCCTGGGAAATTGTCGAGGAGCCCAATCAACACAAGAGAACTAGCTATGGTCTCGTGTCCCCAAAGGAGATAATCCCCTCAGAGAAAAATTCTATTCATTCAACATTTTCTTTTCTGAGTTGGTCTTAATCCTGAGTCAAGAGCCTCAGTTTAATTTTCAGTGTCAAGAAACCATGCAAGTAGTTTTTGGTTTTTTTTTACGTGACTTATTTTCTAGAGAAACTACTTGGAGTGAGTGCTCCTTCTATCAGGATTCCTACAAAATGGAGATATTAAAATACATGGTCATTCTCCCAAATGCTTACATGAGTGAGCTCCCAGTTCCCTTTCAGTGGATGGACAGAACAGGGTAATGTGGGTTTCTTTCTAATCACTAATTCATCAGAAGTGAGAGTGAGAGGAAAACACACACATAAATTGTGGAATTTTCTGTAAGGAAAAAGGAAGGGTTTATTTATTCTCCTCTGTAGGAAACAAAGAGATTTATTAATGAGGAAAGAGAAAGCAGTACCATTTCAAAGGGAATGAATCAAGGACAGGAGGAAAAAAATAAGTGGTTCCCTAGCAAATGACCTTATTATTTTAGAAGAAAAAGTATGTTCATGTTTTGAATGCATTTTATGCTGCTACACAATTATCTTTCTAGAGAACCAATTCAGATCACATTAAATGCATCCACATGGCATAAAATAAATCCTACAGCTTTTAGCGATGGACCACTCTCTCTTGGATTTCCACCTGCCTCTCACTGCATGAATGGCTGCACATTGAGCCCCACAATGAAAGATGACCTTGTTCCTAAAATTTAAACATTTGCTTTTAGCAATTCCTCCTTTTCATTATCAAGTTTCTGACCCTGATTTGTCATAGTCCCACTGGCTAGACTGCTCCCCAACTCGATAAACTGAATTGTAAAAATCGCTCAGTGGAAACTGAAAGTCTAAAATAAATTGAGATGATTCATTCTGGAGCCCCTTGCTATTTTGGGACTTTTGGACAGACTTGCTGACATTCAGAAGTAACAAATGAGCCTCACTTGACACCTTGATTTGTTAACTCAGAGAGGTCCCCGGCCAGTCCCAGACTGGATCCATGTGGAGTTCAATAATGCAAAGGTGATTAAGAGGGAAAAGTTTGTCATATCACTTTTTAAAGTTTTAGAAGCTAATTTATCATGTGTTTTTTAACATAGCTAACCCAGCAATATTCTTGAAGGATTCCCAAAGCAGATTGCTAAGAATAATAGACTCAGTAACTCATATGGTTAGAAATTTTTAATTTTTTTTTTAATTTTAAATAAAGCAAGCCACCCATTCCTCTGGAACACTTGATCGGACAATTGAGCTATAGAGTCATAGACAATCATTAAAAGGTTAACAACTGACCAACCACTTATCAGGACATTCTTTAAGTAATTTTTCTAGCAGTGTTGGTAAACTTAGACTGTTTTGTCTTCACTGTCTTTAGTGTTTTCACCTGACCAAGTTAAATATTTGTAAGATAGTCAAACAAGACCCCGGGCAAGGTGTTGGTCTCCAGGAACTAATTGACATAAGCAGTGATCCAGAAACACGGCCTGACAGACCACGGGTGCGATGGTAAGCCCTCAGTGATTCCCCAAGATGCCACCAAACCTGCAAGCCCAGATCTCAAAGTTCACAGCACTAGTTCATGCTACACTATGGCAATGGAACTACCATCAGAATGGAACAGCACTGGAAGGAGAAATTTTCAACTAACTGTTCCCTTTTCAAGTGATCTCTGTTTTTTGATTTATGCCCAAAATATACCATGCACCAAAACCTGGGTTGCCTTTTCTCAATGCTAATAACAGCACAAAGAGCTAAGACCTATAGATTTGCATGTGTCACTCTTCTTAGTGTTTTGTGTATTAACTCATTTAACTCAAGTCAACTACATCTGTCTTATTTCAACCAGGTTCCAGTGCTAGGTTGATCATCAAGAGGAGAGAAAAGGATTCCTACTCTGGGCTTTGACTTTTAAAGGGCCCCAGACTGTCCCTCTCCCAGCCATGTCCCTCCCCATATAGGCTATTGGGTCCTAAGAACAAAGAAAATATGCCTACTTGGAGCCCACATTCCCCCTCTAGACCACGCTCCTGGTGCCAAGACTAAAATCATGTGCTTAGGCAGAATGGAGCCTGCTTCCCAAACCAGAAATTCTTCTTCCCTGGGAGCAGATAGCTGTCGATTAGAGGGTTGAAGTGGAGGTAAAAAAATTAATTATTTAATTGATCAATTAGTATGCAAATCCTAGTACACAGGTTGTTTCGAATCTCTTCTGGTGATCAGAATTGATTTTTACCTCCTGATTCCACATCTGTCTCCTGGAAAGGTGAAGCTGTTAGTTAAATTCCAGTTAAGGTGTGTGATAAATCACACTACAAAAAAAGGAACTCAATGGACACAGGTTTGTGACAGCAATATTTTCTTTGCAGGTAGGGAGAAAAAAAGGAGTCTAAATTCTTAACCACTTTTTAGCATTGTTTAAAAGCTCTCTTTTCTCAAAGGCTTCCTCTTCCAGTAACAGTTAACTTTGCTTTTCAAAAAAAAAAAAAAAATGGTCCTTGTCTTCTCAGTTAGCGGACAGAATAATTAACCAAATATCCAAATACCTTTCCATTCTTTGGCCTCCCATGGTAGATGTAATGGTCTTAGTTATTTCAGCCAAGGTCCTTCCTGATTGTTCTATGATTTAATGACAATGATTACTTCATGTTTTCAGACTAAGGCAGCCCAGCATGGTGCAAGCTTTTCTATCAGGCCCTGACTATAAGAAGAATCAATGGAATGTTTGCTGGATACAAAACCAGCTAATAAGGCTGTGATTGTGAAGCTGTAAGCTTTTCCAAGAAGCCCTATAAAATCATGACTGGAGGAGACTGTATCTCACACAGCCAGACTGGGTGTCTGCTCTTCAATCTGGAGACTTCAAATAGACCCAACAGCTCCCTTGGTCCTCATCTAAAGAAAGCTCAGAGGCCAGAACCCCTTGTTCATTCTCATCACTGTGAGAGGCAGCAGCAATCTAGGGGGAGAAAATGCCAGAAGACTCGTGTGTAACTAGCTGTACTCAAAAATAAAAATGGGATTTTTTCTTTCTTTCTTTCTGGGTTTGGCTTCAAACCTGTTTGGAAGCTAATTTATATGAGCCGCAGCCTTGGCCCAGATTCAAGCACAGCCCAGTCTCACGTAGCTGGGTTGACTGTGCAAGCACATTTTTGAATGGCGCTTCCCAACAGAGAGTGAGTTTACAGCCCAGGGGACATTTGGCCACATTGAGAGACATTTTTGCTTGTCACAGCTCAGGAAATGAGGAAAAGGATGACACTGCCATCTAGTAAAGTCTGTGGTGTCCACAGAGCTCCTCACAATGAACCATCCGTCCCCACATACCAACAGTCCCAAAGCTGAGAAGCACTGTTTTAGAAGAACAAAGATACAAGAAAAAGAGCCACTGAATGTTGCTCACGTTGAAATTTCAGAGGTTTCCCCTCTCAGGTGTCACCACCTGCACACAAGAAACGCTTAAATTGCTTATGGAGTCAGGCTAGGACCACAGAAATTAAACTTGTGGGTGGTACAGAACACAATATAATTCTGTGTAATTCTGTTGCTGTATAGCACTTTCCCCCATGGAGACCGCAATGATTTTCAGGAACCATTACTCCCCTGGGAGAGGGAGCTGGGAGTCAGAGGGATCCTCATTTCACAGATGGGAAAACAGGATGCTAAAAGTGGTTGTCATTTGCTCAAGGTTATTCAGTGAATCAGGTTAAGAGCTCAGGAAACCAGGAAAGGCCAGACATTGGAGAAAAGAATCCTGAATGAACGTAACAGGACAGAACTGGGCTCTCAGCTGGATACCCGGCTGGATATGTAAGTGACATACATTGTTTCCACATCCCGAAACCCTGGTGTCAAGAAAGGCAGGGTTTCCTGTGATGGGCAGCTTGCGGTCTCCCCAGAATCAGCAGCCCCAGAAGAGTCCTTGCCCCCTCCCCATCAGCCCAAGAGCCCTCACCTGACAAACCCAATTCCCAGGGCTCTTCTCCAGATGTTTATACTGTCAAATGATTTAATGCACTGCAGAAATGAGTTGATCTGTTCGTTAAAATAGTCATCATAATGAAAAAGACGGACGGCATCTGCCTTTATCCTCTGTCAGTCTGTCATATCTATGTACCTCCTTCCTATCAATCACCATGCTATGCATTATGTAAATACCAAAGATGAAATGTCAGCCTATGTATCTAATTGTTCCTGTGTGCCATATGGGAATATGACTGGTGGGCCCTGCTGTTCCCCTTTATAACCAGCATTAATTGGCATCTTTTTTGTCTAGCCATGAAGATTTCTGTTTGGAATGGTATTAAGGCCCCAGTAACCCTTTCAATAGGAAACATGATTCAGGCTGATTCTTACTCAAAGGGGGAAAAAAATGCTGAGAAATCTCCAAAACTTTATCATCCTACTAATATCTAATCAAAAACTTTCATGAACACTGTCATTTACTATATTTGTTAAGACAGGAATCCAAAAAGCCTAGAGATGAACATTTCTGTATTCTCCCCACCCACGACATAAAACAGGAGCTCTGTAGAAAGAGGTGAAGTATATTACAGGTAACTGGAGAAAACAAAATGGAGGGGTCATTTTCTCCCTCTAATCCCTGGGCTACTTTGGGGGAACATACATTGTCCATGTTCAGAGACAAGATCAGGAATATCAATAAAAGAACGGACTTTAGAAGTCCTACAAATTTAGAATTCTACAGGGCACAAATCTGCATAAGATATCCCCAATAACAAGATTTATGTCTCTGCTTTAGTACTTTCAGTGAAGAGGCATTTGCTGTTTTACAGGGTTCCACTCAGATGAAAGTAATTTAAAAGCATCAAAGAAGCAACCCCTGAAATGTCCCAGTGCACTCACCATGGTATAGACAGTATTATCAGAAATTCCCTATTCATAAACACAAACTGCCCTGTCCAACTTTCTTAAAATGAAAATGATATTAAAGCTACCTTCAAACCCCTATAGAAGTAATCAGTCTTGTCTTACTTGCAAATATGCACAGTATATAAGTTAACTTATTTCATCTCAGAGGACCAGGAATTTTTAACATATTCCATGTTGGGAGAAAAGAGCTCCCAAAATATTCTCTGTCCTGTTCTACCTACCCAAAAAAAAAAAAAAAAAAAAAAAAAAGCTCTAACTGTAATGGTGAGTGGTAAGCTAATTGCCCACACAGAGCCCAGTCCTGAAAACTCCAAAGTTCTAATTGGTTCCATATTCAAAATGGTCCCTATAAGGTCACTGGGAAAAAATCCATATAATCCCATAATATAATACAATATATGTTAATCTAATACAATATAATATATATCTATATAATCCCATAAAGTCACTGTTTGAAGTAAATCCCACAACTCAAGAAACGAGACAAAGAGCAAACGAGACCACCCATGACATTCGCAATCAAGTTGAACTTCTCATTCAAGCTGAATCATAACCATCTTGTGTACAGCCGGAGGTTCTCTCCTGCTCCACTGAAATACAACTGCAGACATCAAAAGAGTCCTCTCTCTGTTCTGTGTCTGCTCTAATGATTGGTAAGAAGCTACCATGTTGCCCCTAGGTTTTCCCTCCTTGTTTATCTGAAAAAGTGCAAGAGGACAGCACTGGGCTGCCGCGGCCACCACCACCACCGCGGAGGCAGCCCCTGGGAGGCCCGAGGGTCTGTGAAGGATGGAGTTCAGCGGGCGAGGGGTCAAAGTCACTTTCTCTCCTGGAAGATCCAAGCCACTGTCAGCCCACCGACTGCTGGAGTGCAAGCAGAAAGTGATGCCTGCAGTCCACAGACCTCCTGCAGAAACAGGAAGTGATGCGTGCGCGCTCCACGGACCTCTTGCAGAAACAGGAAGTGATGTGTGGGCGCTCCACAGTCCTCTTGCAGAAACAGGAAGTGATGCATGCACGCTCCACGGACCTCTTGCAGAAACAGGAAGTGATGTGTGCGCGCTCCTCAGGCCTCTTGTAGAAACAGGAAGTGATGCATGCACGCTCCACGGTCCTCTCGCAGAAACAGGAAGTGATGCGTGCGCGCTCCACGGTCCTCTCGCAGAAAGAGGAAGTGATGTGTGCGTACTCCACAGTCCTCTTGTAGAAACGGGAAGTGATGTGTGCGCTCCGCAGCCCTCTTGCAGGAGTCGTCGGGGAAGCCATCCTGAAGGTCTCACCAAGGTCAGGTAATGCTCCAGAATGGGAGGCAGGCCAATTTTGGAGCAAAACTAGATCCAGCTTCCTTCAACATCACTGCCAGTTCTTTGATAATGAAAGAGTTCAACTGTGTGCAACTTATATGGACACATCCTGCCTTACGTGGGAAAGACAGCAATTGCTGGGGAGAGCGGCCATTGTAGAGAAATTGTCTAGCCTCCGTTCCAGAAAGTCCCACAGCCTGTGCCAGACATCTGCCTCATCAGCATGGTTGTAGGCCAACTCAAGGTCGGTGAAGACCCCGTCATGGGGTTCCACCGCATGTTCCTATTAAAGAACATCAGTGATAGCTCAGCTTGCAGCAATGTCATGTTCAGGCTTGCCCTGCACCACTTGAGCTGACCTCCCAGCTGGGCACTCTTCCCGTTTCCTCCCTCCCCTCTTCCCGACACTAGTCACACTTCTGCAGATGCTCCGAATACCACTCACAACGGAGTGTTGCAGTGGGAGCGGGTGCAGGGCCCACCACCCGGGTATGACCACGATGGCTGCATGCTGGACTAGTTGCAGCTGCGGAAGTTTGTATTGTCCCAGCACATGCTTTGGGAAGACTTCAGTAATTCAAAGGGTTTTCTTCTTCTTTTTTAATCTACTGACAAGTTGCTCTAGTAACCCCCCAAAAAAGGGAAAGAGAAAGCACCGCCTCACCCCCCAGATATTGATTTGTTCAGATGTTGCAGTGCTTCTTAATACCATAAAACCATGAACGTTTTCTCCAGAGGAAGAAGAAGGAGGAAGCAAGGAAGGAAAATAGGAAGGAAGGAAGGATGGAAAAAGTGTAAACAATCTGTTAAGGTTAAAGAGATAACATTAAAGAATGCAGTTGTACCCACTGTGGGTAGATTACTCCAGCCTGTGCTTAATCTAGGGCCTTGTTTAAAAGAGCTTTTCGATTTTAATTAAAATAAAATGGGCCCTGGAAGAAAATGCATCTCCTCCAGCCAGGATTGTATTCAGTTTGTTCTCTGTAATTTTGCCCATCACACTGCTGGCTGTTGCTTTCTCCACAGCTCTTAAATGGTGTCTAAATTGACCAGCGCCGTTGCCAAGGAAACGGACAGGACAATGCTAATAGAAGCTACTTAGGACACCCTGTGAAAAGCTTAGAAATAAAATTGTTTGACATGAAAGGCACCGTGTCAGCAGCCAGGCAACTCTGTTAAAGGCTGCTCTAAGCAGAAGACAGTTGTATGTCTCCCCCTACTCTTTCCCTGCAAAACCTCTCCTAGAAAATGGATTCTGTCCTAGGAGCTCGGATGGCTTTTTCCTATCAGAATCACTTTGGAGGAAAATCTTTATGTTGTGGTTTTGAAGCACCCAGAATAGACTTCAATTTATACCCATGGAAATAAGTTGCTTTTTTTTTTCTTCTTTCTAGCAACAAAGTCCTTTCCCCTCATGAATAAATTGCAAATATTCTTCTGAATTTTCTAAGATTGTTAATTAAAACCCACTTGATTTAAGCTGCTTCTCCCATTTTGCACTCACAAACCATAAATTATGGAGGAGGTCAAAGAATGAATGGCAATTTGACATGAAGAGGTTGATTTATTGCTTCAGAAGGAGTTTTATACCAGATGTGGCAGGAGTCATAAATTAAATGCTAAATGTTATGTATTATTATGCTTTCAGGAATATAAATGTGTCTAAAATGCTATGCAGGTGGAATGATAAAAATATGAATCTACTCTCCTGGCAATTTTAAAAGACCCTTTAAAGCTGTCAGAAAGAAAGTAAGCTGAAAAACAATCTAGATGAGGCCCTCAGATGCCTTTCACAGCATGCCCCCAGTTTATGAAAGTAACCCTTTCCTATAATGTGCTGGACATTGGCTTCTGCTGGCTTGGGTGGGGAAAAGAGAAAAAGAATTCATTCATCTAAAAAAAAAAAAAAGAGCGAGAAAGAAAAAAAGAGAGATTCAGGAAGCTCTGTGCTGCTGAGACATCAGGACATGCCTCCAAATCATTATTCCTCATCCACTCCTCTACAGATGACCATAATTTAATTTATCAAACCTCATTTGAAAGCAAATCTGGACAGGATGGAACTTGCCTCACTTTACCTAGCAGCTGCAGTGGCTATAATTATTGGGCTTAAAATATAAAAACAGGACATGAGTCCAGTTCATGAAAGCTTGGAGCATAAGTAACAGCAGGAGGAAAATTCACCAGGGGGCAGGAGTTGTAAATGGAAGAACTCTGCTCTGAGTGGAAGTCGGTCCATTCTGACCCGCAGCCAGGTGCTGGAAGCAAACGCAATGGCTGAACAATAGTTCATGCCTGGGGTGAGAGTCCATCATCCAAAAATGCAGAAAAGGTAGTCTGTCTGACTCCTGCTTCCCTTATCCCAGAACCACACACGTTGCTCTCCTAATTCCCCACCCCTCCAAGGTCTGAACACACAATCCTTCTGATTTCCACAAAGATGTGCCACTCAAGCATGCTTTTTCCAGGTCTGAAAATCAACTCCCTGTCTGGTGGGTACAGCAGCCCCCTGGGGTGTATACGCACAGTTGCATCCTTGATGTGGGAGTCTGATCCACCATTGTTTATACTACATGCCCGTGAGAAACATGAGCCAGCTGCATCGTGCAGAAGGCATGAAGGCACACACAGACAGGAGTACAAGTGCTGAAGAACATTCTGAAGAAAAGAAATGGTTTCACAAGGATGTAGTGCTCTGAGGAAGGTTGCCGGATTTAGCAAATAAAAATATAGGATGCCTAACTGAATCTGAATTTAAGGGGGGGGGGGGGAATTACTAATTTTTAGTGTAAGTATATCCCAAGGATTTCCTGGGATATGCTTCAAAAATTTTTTTTCATTGTTTAGCTAATATATATTTGGCTGGGTGTCCTATATTTTATCTGGCAACTCTAGTTGAGAGGCTATACCAATTTACTTAAGGTGACTGCTGAATTATAACAACAAAAATTAGCAGCATCTTGATAAAGAAAGTCTCCATTCCATGGCCATCATGCAACCATCACACTAGTATAAGTCTTCTTTTCCAAAGAGAACAATGATTCTAGTAATTCCTACCACTAAATCAACTAGATCATGGCTTGGCAATAGTGTGGGAAAACTGAATCAGAAACTTAAGAAAATGTTCAAAGACTCCAGGAAGAAAAAGAAAAGGTACATTGATCATAAGATTTCCAGATGGCCATTACATCCTTCTGCCGCTGAACAACACAGCAGTAAATTACCAGACACAAAAGTCACAATCAAGTGGGGCCAAGAAAGATAGCAGCAGCCCCTCTCAACCTATGTTGTTGAATCTTTTCTCACCTTCTCAAATAGAGGTCATTATGACAGACCTTGTTCAGCTGAGACCTTTTTATTGATCCCAAAAATAAAAGAAGGGAGACAGTCTTATTCCATGAAATAATTCCATTTCACCAAGACCCAACAACTGGCACTTATGCCAAGAGAAACCTCTGGAAGCTAAGGAATGTCTACAAAAAACTGTACCAAATCTCATCCTTTTAGTGTCCCATTAAGAAAAAGATAAACTTCACTCTTAAAAGTTCCTCTCAGTTCCTCAATATTTAACAAATAATTCCCATATGACCTGGCAAGTCTAGTCCCAGGTAACACACTCACACACAATGAAAACAAGAACTCAAAGAACTATGTGTACCCTAGTATTCACTGCAGCATTAACAACAGCCAAAAGGTAGAAGCAACACAGGTGTCCATGAAGAGATGAACGGATAATCCTTGAAAACATTATGTTAACTGAGAAAAGCCAGCCCCAAAAGGAGAGATGTTGTGTGATACCACTTCTAGGAGGTATCCAGAAGAGACAAATTCATAGAAACAGAAAGTAGAGGTTACCAGGGATTGGGGGAAGGACAGCATGGGAGGACTGTTGCTTATTGGGTACAGAGTATCTGTTTGAGATGATGAAAAGTTTCTGGAAATAAGAGTATTAATGGTGGCAAAAAAAATTTTTAATAAATTATTATTGTTTTAAGAAAGAGTGCCTCTGTCTTTGGCTTCCTCATTAAAACCCTATAAAACCCTATAGTAAAATAAATTTTTTTTTCTATTTCATTTTTATTTTTATTTTTATTTTTTTTCCCTTTTTATTTATTTTTTTTTTTTCAGCGTAACAGTATTCATTCTTTTTGCACAACACCCAGTGCTCCATGCAAAACGTGCCCTCCCCATCACCCACCACCTGTTCCCCCAACCTCCCACCCCTGACCCTTCAAAACCCTCAGGTTGTTTTTCAGAGTCCATAGTCTCTTATGGTTCGCCTCCCCTCCCCAATGTCCATAGCCCACTCCCCCTCTCCCAATCCCACCTCCCCCCAGCAACCCCCAGTTTGTTTTGTGAGATTAAGAGTCATTTATGGTTTGTCTCTCAATGATAAATTCACTTATATGGAGCCAACAAATACTGAAAGGACTTTTTCTTGTTCCTCTTTCTAGATGTGCATTTTTCTCAACTATTTTCAGCTTTTGGATCAAAGGATCAGATTAATGTTTCTCCCACACTTCCCCAGCAATCTTAACCACAAAGCTATGTTTTCTTTAGAACCAAAATTGATAGGTAATTTCATTGAACATTTCCATATACAACAGAGTTGACAATATTAGTGCATTTATTTGCTGTTTGTATTCACTCCCTTACTGTCTTACTCTTAACCATTTCAGAGTAACCAGGTAAGATGAGCTGGACAAATTTATTGATTGGTTCAGGTGTGAACAAGTGCAAAATGGAACGTGATCTCTTTCCCATGGGGTATTCGTGTTTTAAATTTTCCTTCCAAAGAATGAATTGTTAGTAGGGAGTTATGTAATAAATAGTAGGCACTCCATAAATGATTTAATTTATCAGTATGTATATAAGATACTCTATCATAAAGAGTCAGGAGCATAGGAAAAAAGTAATGGGACAGTTCAACAAGTAGGCATAGCTACCTACTGCTAAGTTCAGCTGCGTACATAAAACTGCCTCTTAATTTTAGTAAGAATACTTAAGACAAGCTTTCTGATTCATTCCTGGTTCCCATCTTGGTACCTAATGGGCATTTTCAAATTCACAACCACTATCCATTCAGCCCATTTACTGGCCTTTAATACATATTTCAAACAGTGAGAAGCAAACATATCCACCCCCACAACTTCATAGTTTAATTTTATCTTATGGTTGCTACCACCATCGTAACTTTTGTAAGAGCTGATGGTTTTTGGACTGCTTAGAGCTTGGAAAAAGGACCTCTTTAGAAGCAAAATTACACAAGCTTTAAAGCTCAAGCATACATAGAACAGGATGTGTTCTTTTAATGCAGAAAATAGGTTATAAGAATTCTGATTAAAGAAAGTGAACACACCCATTTAACTCTTATCCTGCCAGATCATGCTAAAAACACAGTAAAGAGATTAAACATAATAAGTTCAAATACAAGCGGAAAGAAGGAAACAAATGAAATTTTGGACAAAGTGATGTAGGAAAAGGAGTTGGAACTCCTTTATTAGATCTAAGAAAATCTGAGTTGGGCCAACTTGCTTGTGCACCTTGCATGCTCCACAATCCTAGGGCACTAATTGCCTATGGTACCCTTCGCAACACACCACCCACATGGGTACAATGCATAGCCTTTATAACCATATGCAAGGCACTAAAGTTCAATCCTACACCGTCAGTGGGAAAAGCTGAGAATTAACCTGATTTCAACACAGAATAGGAATCAGTGGTGCCAGGCAGCCCTGGAAGTTGGGACTAAGATGGGGCTGAAAATAATAGGATAGTTGAAAATCAATTTAACAATTCATCCCCTTCACTATTAGAAAGCTAAAGGTGTATTGTACAGGAATGGTAGAACAGAGGGTCAGTGGGCTGGATGGCACCAAACACAGCTAAGAATAGAGATACCATGCTTAGAGGGATTGCATGAACATGTAGACTGGATACTGAAATTCGGTGTCTTCTTTTCCAGTTCAGATTCCAGAATTCATGCAGCTAGTTCCATAATCCCTAGCAAGAAACTGGAAGAACATTCCCTGGGAAATCTGACCATTCCAATAGGAAAATTTTTTAAATAATTTAAATACAGTAGCATAAGGGAACCAAAAGGTTACGCAGGCAGATAACACTACTGTGATGCCCATGAGCTCCACCCATGGGCAGAAAGCTCCTATCAACTTTTTGTTTCCCTGCTCTTAAATATAAGCAAATAGTAATAATCCCCAGATGTCTGAGGAAAACACCTAAGGTGAGATTCTGAGGGGAAAAAACAGCAAATAAAAAATCAGTTTGAAGAAAACAGAGACCCTAACCTGGGAAGTAACCTCTAAGTCTTTGGAATGTCCTGCCTGATAAAAGTGTCTTTGTTTACCTGGAGATCCTGGGCCACACCAGCGATGCAAAGATGATTTATAGTAGGGGCATGGGTAACGCACTGTCAGCTGAACTTTGGAGGGGCTGGAGACTGAAGTCAGGCATGTGGGCAGTTGACTTGTCTGTGTGACTGAGCTCCAAGAGAAACTCTGGACACTAAGGCTGGGTGAGCTTCCCTGGCTGGCAATACTTTCTATGATCTGTCACACACTGTTGCCAAGAGCAGTTAACACTGTCCATGAATCTGGAAGGGGACAACTGGAAACTCTAAGCTTGGAACTTTCCTGGACTTTCCATGTATCTCTTCCCTTGGCTGACTTTAGTCTGTATCCATCCACTGTAATAAACTAACTATGAGGATAATCCCTTTCAGTGAGTTCTACGAGTCCTTTTCACAAAGTATCTACCCTGAAGCTGGTCTTGTGAACACTGAGTTTGAAGCTGGTGTCAGAAGTGCGTAAGGTCTGGGGGCACCTGGGTGGTTGACAGAGACTTAACCAACTTAACCAACTAAGAGGAACTCTTAGTTTCACCTCAGGTCCTCATCTCAGGGTCACGAAATCGAGCCCTGTGTCTGGCTCTGTGATCAGCACATTGTTTGCTTAAGGCTCTCTCTTCCTCTGCCCCTCTCCCACCCTCTAAAATAAATCTTTTTTTTTTTTTTTTTTTTTTTTTTTTTTTTAAGATTTTATTTATTTATTTGACAGAGAGAGATCACAAGTAGGCAGAGAGGCAGGCAGAGAGCGTGAGAGGGAAGCAGGCTCCCTGCCAAGCAGAGAGCCCGATGCGGGACTCGATCCCAGGACCCTGAGATCATGACCTGAGCCGAAGGCAGCGGCTTAAACCACTGAGCCACCCAGGCGCCCCTAAAATAAATCTTTAAAAAAAAAAGAAAGAAAGAAGAATAAGTACAGAAGGTGTTGCCTAAGTCCCTAAACTTACACGGGAAGGATACATTTTTGAAAGGATACATTTTATTAATCCTTCAAAGAGTTAAAAAGTTGTTATTATACCCATGAAAGGGAGGAAAGATGCTATGAAAGGAAGTATTCAGAGAACATAAAATACGTTTTTTCAGTAGATATTAAAAACAGTAGGTGAAAAATTAAAATTAAAGTTAATGACATCAAAATTGAAAATCTCAGCAGAAGAAAATCCCAAGCAGAGATTAAGTTGTGGAAATTTCCCAGAAAGTAAAGTCAAAACACAAAGACTGAAAAAAACACAAGAGAAAAAAGAAAAGTAAAGGATCCAACATCTAAGTAAGAATACTAGAAGAGACAGGCCGGGGCGGGGTGGCGGGGGTGGCGGCGGGAATAATCATCAGAGTTGTGATTAAATAAAATCTCCCAGAATTGGAGACATACATTTTCATACTGAAAGGGCCACTAAGTAAACAAACAGGTCCTGGAAAAAGAATGAAACAGGGCCATCACCATGAAATGTCAGAACATCAGAGACAAAGAAAAGATCTCACAAACATTCACAGAGAGAAAGTAGGTTTCGTTTAAAGGATTTAAAAATCAGCAGATCAACACCTTTAAATTTCTGAGGGAAAGAGGCTTCCACCAGCCAATAGGCAACTTAACCAACAAACACATCATGACAGCAATTGATTAAAACTCACTATAAAAAAAAAGTCATGGGGCGCCTGGGTGGCTCAGTGGGTTAAGCCTCTGCCTTCGGCTCAGGTCATGATCCTAGGGTCCTGGGATCGAGCCCCACATGGGGTTCTCTGCTCAGCAGGGAGCCTGCTTCCTCCTCTCTCTCTCTGCCTGCCTCTCTGCCTACTTGTGGTCTCTGTCTGTCAAATAAATAAATAAAAAATCTTAAAAAAAAAAAGTCATCAGGGGCACCTGGGTGGTTCAGTGGATTAAGCCGCTGCCTTCGGCTCAGGTCATGATCTCAGGGTCCTGGGATCGAGCCCCGCGTCAGGCTCTCTGCTCTGCAGGGAGCCTGCTTCCTCCTCTCTCTCTGCCTGCCTCTCTACCTACTTGTGATCTCTGTCTGTCAAATAAATAAAATAAAATCTTTAAAAAAAAAAGTCATTAGTCCATAATGACACTTAAAGAAAGAATAGGAAAAAAGTGTAAACAAAATTCATGTGGCAATAGAAGAGATTTCCAAGGTACCACTCATTACTCAGGAAGTAATTAAGTGGAAAAGATAATCTAAGTTCTCTACTATAAACTAAATAAGGAAGAATCATTCCATCAGAAGATTTCCAACAATATATGAATAGGAAGGATAGAAATATCACTATCATATAACCTCCATAATAAGATCACGGATTTAGATGATCACCATGAACTGATATTAAAACAACTGGTGAGGGGAAATAAGAACACGTTGGTAAAAGGGTACAGACTTTCAGTGATGAGATGAATAAGGCCTAAGGATCTAAAAGGTAACATGGTGACTCTAGCTGGTTGCACTGTATTAGCTAATGGAAATTTGCTGAAAGAGTAGAACTTCAATGTTCTCAGCAAAACAAAAACAAAACTATAGGTGAAAAATTGGTGGAGAACATTAAAGAGAAGAGACCAGGCTATCACTACTTGAACCACTGTTCCAGCTTAGGATAACAAAGAGTGAGAGACCCTTACCACCTCCAGAGCATCCTTGGGAAAGCAACAGAACGAGAATCCAATCAAGGCTTTAGGCCTACCTTTGGTCCACAAGAAACATGGAAATAGAGAAACAAGTGAGCCCACAATGAGGACGCAATCCACCACATCCAGAACATGGGGAATTCTCGTTACTTCAAAAAGCCAAGGGCACTGGGGAGGGGAAGGATAGGGATATGGCAGAAGTGGAGCTCTAGGAACTTCATCAAACACAATGAGCAGAAGTTCTTTGGCTCTGGAACCAAAGTATCTATAAAAGATATTTATACGGCATCTGGGTGATTCAGTTGGTTGAGCTTTCAGTTCTCGGTTCCAGCTTGGGTGGTGATCTCTAGGTTGTGAGATCGAGCCCCACGTTGGGCTCCATGCTCAGCATGGAGTCTGCTTAGGATTCTCTCTCTCCCTCTTCCTCTGCCTGTCTCCCCCACTCACATGCTCATTCTTTCTAAATAATAAAATTTTTCTAAAAAGAATACAAGTTTTTTTAGAAAAAAATAAATTCCAAAAAAAAATTTTTTTCCTAAGAAAATATAGACAATTGGAGAAAACTGAATATAGACTTGTTTTTTGGATAATATAAAGGAATTATTGTTACTTTGGTTAAGTGTAATAATGGCATTTTGCTTATGTAAGAAAACATTCTTTATTTTATTGTGAACATTCATTCTGAATCAGCCTAGAGGTGAAGTGAGATGATGTCTGAAATTTGTGTGAAAACACTCCAGCAAAACACACAAGTAGGTAGGTGGAGGGACTGGTGAAATAAAGAGGCGAAATGCTGATAGCTGTTGAGGCTGGTAGTTCTGGGATGAGTACATGGAATTTCTCTGAACTCCACTTTTTCACACGTTCAGAAATTTTGATAATAAAATGTTTTCTGAAAAACAATCTGAGGGTTTTGAAGGGGCGGGGGGTGGGAGGTTGGGTGAGCCTGGTGGTGGGTATTACAGAGGGCACGTATTGTATGGAACACTGGGTGTGGTGCATAAACAATGAATTCTGATACACTGAAAAGAAATTAAATAAAAAATAAATAAATAAACATATATGGAAAAAAAAGTTTTCTAAAATTCTGAAAGAAAATCCTTTCCAAATGAGAATTCTAACCTGGCCAAATGTTAATTAAGTGCAACAATAAAATAAAATCATTTTCAAACTTGCAGGATAGCAGATAACTCATCTTTCATATAGTATTTTTACTTTTCTCAGAAAACTCCTCAGGGGGGCGCCTGGGTGGCTCAGTTCATTGGGCTACTGCCTTCGGCTCAGGTCATGATCCTGGAGTCCAGGGATGGAGTCCCGCATCGGGCTCCCTGCGTGGCGGAGAGTCCGCTTATCCCTCTGACCCTCCCCCTTCTCATGCTCTCTCTCTCTCATTCTCTGTCTCTCAAATAAATAAATAAAATCTTTTAAGAGAAAGAAAGAAAGAAAAAGAAAGAAAGAAAGAAAGAGCGAGCCTCAGGAGGGCATACTCAATCATAATAAGACAATAAATCAGTAAAAGGGAGACCTCTGAGGTGAACGAGAAGGTAAAAGAGAAGAGCTATACAACAGAAAGAAATCAGTCCAGACAGGAGCCTGCCGGTGGGCTCTCAATGTTTCTTTCAGAAGACGGTTGAAGAATACCAGCTAGAAAGAACATCTACATATCACAAATTTACATACTGGTGTGGGAGAACTCTGGGTGGAATTGGTGTTAAATCCCAAGGAAATTAAGCAAATGTATTTTCAAATGGTGATCTAAAATCATTTTTAAAAAATGTTCTACAGGAAAACAAATAACCATAGCATATTACATGGCTCGGCCATGAACAGCTCTAATATAGTCATGACAACGTAGATCCAGAACAGTGATCTCTCCAAAATTAGGATAAAAACCCTACTGGAAGGAGAGGAAATAGGAAGGATGCAAGTATAGGATGGAACTACTGGCAAATGAAGAAAAGAAAACTAAATTTTCATCTCCCAGCATGCAAAACCAAGAGCTAACCTTCAACACTAAAAAGGCAAGAAGTAGCAATCTTATCACGCGAACTAGAATTATGTATATCAACACAAAAAAGTGGTTTCCTCTAAGGAGGTTGGAAGGTGGGGTGGGTGACATGGATATGTTGGTTTTATTAACAAGTGATGTAGAAGTATTTGACTCGAATATATGTGTGTATATAATTTTGATAAAAAAAATTAAAACTTAGAGAACTTGTTTAAAAGAGTAATAAAAGCTTATTACTTAGACATATGGAGGTAAGTACCAAAATAATCAACCAAAAGAGTTGAAAATGATTATCTCAGGGGATAAGAAATGCGCAAGTCCAGCTTTGATTAAAAAAATAGTAAAAACTAAGCAATAAAAATATTTATGCGTCCTTACGGAGACACCCTGGTCTGATCAAGTAAAACTGAATCTGATCAGGAAAGAAAGGTTTTTATCCCATTTCAGTGTTATAGCTCAAGCTAATTATTCCTACAACCAAAGTAATGTTTTCCCCTTCAGGGAGAGCCTTGTTATTTCAATTAGACATATATGCACTAACAGGCCCATAAATATTTCTAATTAGCTTGTTTGCTTCCATTTTATGAGACTGCTTTCAAATTAGCACCCACATTCTATAGAAATGGAAGGAGAATATTGGAAGCTTGTAATTTCCCTCTCAAGGAAGGAAGGACAACAGATCATATGACCAAAAAGACTACTCATTAGATTCAAACCATTTATAGTGCATGTTATTTGGAGAAACCTACTTGTCAGACTAGGATAAAAGGCTGAAAGTAAATCGTTGTTTCAACCAATTATGTTCAGGTCTTCAAGCAAACATGATGGAAGGGTGTAGGCGGAGCATTAACGGAGAAAACATGGTGTTCACGTCTTGGTTCCTCAAGCTGTGATTTCATCTGGCCTTCCCTATTGAAGAGAAACCACAGGGAGCTCAGCCATGACCCAAAAATGGTCCTGGAAATCAAGGATTCAGAAGTGCATCAGAGCCTCAGAAGTCCGATGAAGCTGGCACCCAGCACCAGAGACCACAGAGGAAACGGTCTTCCTCTAAAGATGCTTATAACCTAGAAACTGCTCAGGGCATTACTCTCATCATTATCAATGCCATCATCCCAATTCTGAAACGTGGCTGCGTGGATGTGGCTTATGAATGGGGGTCAACAACATGAGGCGTGTGTCAAAGCAAAGATGAGCAAAGGCTTTGATATGGCATGTGATTATTTGAAAAATAATGACTGCATTTCACGGAGTAGTAACCATGTGTCAGGCACAGTGTTTGACACCAGTCTTAAACAATTACAACCATTCTGAAGACGGGGTATCCTTAGGCTGTATGAGGGTCTGAGGCTCTGAGAGAGGGAATTGCTTCTTCAAGGTCCCATGAACTGTGTGTAGAGGAGACTGGGTTTGCCCTCTGTTGGGGTCCAAAATTCTACCCATCTTGTAATTTTGCCTCTTCTCCACCTGGGTAACATGTGGCAAGTAATTTCCCCTGTGAACTTCTACAAAAGTCTTTGTATTATGTCTGCATAGCCCTTTAACATAGAAAGGACCTACTACTCCTAATTTTTAATTAAGGAATTCTTGGCTTGGAAATGCTAAGCAATTAGCTCAAGACCAGGTAATAAAGAGCTAGGACTCCCTCCAGCTGGTGGGGTTCTTGACCATTAGACTTCTCAGCCATCACACCATCTACAAAAGTTTAGGGTCTATCCTTACGTGGAAGTTCTAAAATGAACCCCTTTTTAGGGTTAGAATAAGGTGATCCTACATAACTTATCCAAGCAGGAGAAAAAAAATTTTAAAGATTTTATTTATTTGACAGACAGAGATCACAAGCAGGCAGAGAGGCAGGCAGAGGGGGGGGGGGGGGGAAGCAGGCTCCCTGCTAAGCAGAGAGCCTGATGCAAGGCTCCATCCTAGGAACCTGGAATCGTGACCTGAGCCAAAGGCAGAGGCTTTAACCCACAGAGCCACCTAGGTGCCCCCCCCAGCAGGAAAATTTTTTAGGGTGAAAGAAGATATATTAGGTGTAATGGGGAATGAGTGATACAAAGCAGCCTATCCCAGGCCAACTGGGAACCTATGGTCACTTCACCTGGAGAAAGGACCCTAACCGTTACTCCCATGGAATCCTTCTTCCTTGACAGACTAGGGGAAATAGATTTACCTTGGTTCAATTGTATTTGACATCAAGTGGGAGAGCTTTTTTGAAGAAGCAATGCATGTCTGACGCTTTATTTGCCTTTAAAGTTGGGTGGTTCACCCTTTCTAGAGTAGGGGTCAGCAAACACCAGCACATGAGCTGAATTCGGCTCACCTGCCACCTGTTTTTATAAATAAAGTTTTATTGGAACACAGCGATGCCCATTTGTTTATGCATTGTCTCTGGTTGCTTCTGTGCTAGAGCAGTGCAGTGGAGCACGGCAGCAAACACCAGATGGCCCAAAAGCCTAAAATATTTACTATCTGGCACTTTGCAGAAAGCACTGGTCTACCCTTATTTTGGAAAAAAAGATCCAAAGTACTCAGCAAACACGTGAGGTCCTCCATGACCATGGGGGCTGCTTCTGCTTCTGCCTCCCCTCTCCACACTCGACTTTGAGCACTGTTCTTATTCCCAGCAGCTGCCCACTTCTCTGACAGCTCCTGGACACACCCTTCTCCCTGTGCTGGGGGTGCCCACATTCCCACTCTTCATCCCCAGGAGCTCTCCTTGGAGTTGTTGTGAGCACCTTACTCTTAAGTTTTGCAATATCATCTTGAACAAGTCATCCAGCTTCTCCCATGTTCCATTTTGCCATCCATTAGAAGAAAAATAATCTATGGTTGGGTTATAAAGAAAGATTGGCAGGCATACATTAGCAAACTGTAGAGTGCCAAACACAGAGAGGTTTTTAATGTCAAAAGACTTAACTGTTCCGGATCCTCCCTCGATGTTTATTCACCCAACCCAAACTCTGACTATCCAAATACGAGCCCGTAAGTCAAGAAGCTCGAACCAGAGTCTGAATGGCTATTTGGGATTGTTTCTGGCAGTGGTTCTGAGAGTCGTGAAGGGGCTCTATCGCCGAACAAAAGGTGGCGCCCTGAAAGTCAGAGTGAGTCCTGCCACAGACCGCTGTAGCCCCTCTGTTACTTACTCAGTCCTGAATTTATGAATGATTTTTTTTTACCACCTTCTTTTATACGAACTCCAACTTTTCTTTCTATATCTGTACCACTGGATGGAATATTAGTCATCGCATTTACTGATAGCAGGGGGAGAAAAACACATGTTAAAAACACATACCACGCACACCAAATGGAGCTTTAATTTTAGGCTGCCAGTCCTCTTCTTGAGCTCTTCTCAGAGTTTCCCGCCGTGTGAATAATAACAGAGTGTCTGGCCTGCTTTCTTCTTACAGATGCAGACTCTGGCACCGGAAGCGTTTATCAGAAGGGAAAGGTCCTCTCGCAGGGCTCACTGACAACAGGGCTATGAAAGTCAGCCCGGAAGTCCTATCCCACAAACGGTGACCCCACATTTGTATTCAGCACAAACACTAGTACTTAACGTTATAGTTTATGATGCCAAGACCTAACATTGGAGTTGATAGGGAAGGGAGCACCCCCTCCATCCCAGAATTCCTGACACAGGGGCCAGAAGATTCCCCCTGCCAGCACACATCTGCAGGGACACTTGCTATAGCTTGGAGCCAAGAGCATAAAGTGTTCATGGTAGAAATTGTTGCAACAATTCCCTTTACCCTGTATTTGTGTGCGTTTCAACATACACCACCTTCCTGGTATAATGTCTCCAAGTTCAGAATTCTTTTTTTCATTTGCTGCATTTTTTTTAATGTTTTATTTATTTCTTATTTTTTTAATAAACATATAATATATTTTTATCCCCAGGGGTCCAAGTTCAGAATTTAAACAGGATAAGTAATTATCCTATAGATTCCTATAAAGCCCATGGGGTCTCTCCACAGAAAGCAAAGATGATGGTGTCATGTAGGGATACTTCCAGAGAATTTGGACTCTTACTATAACTATATACAAATTTATCATGGCTCCAAGATTTAGCTGTTAGAAATAAGAGTTCACAGGCTTAAGAAGAGTGACAAAGGTTTTTCTGGCTACAATACAAAATGCAGAAGCATAAAACGAATTTGATTTTCTAAATATACACCTTTTTTTCCTAAAGCATAAGTATCATAATTAAAGTCAGAAGACAAATGAAAACTTGGGTCAGGGAAAACAAAATTTCTACATTGCTAAAGTATACAACACAGAAGACCCATTTTCTTCTACGTAAAGGTCCCTAAAAGCTCCACAAGGAAGTACACAAGGATATGAACAAACATTCATGGGAAATTAAATACAGACGCTCTGATCATACGGGAAGAGGCTAAGTATCCATCACATTAACAGAAGAGCAAATCAAAATCATGATATGCCCTTTTCACCTATATTATACTGTCAGCAAGGGACACATTTTATCACATCTGATGCAAGTATGGTTTAATACACTTCTGAAGACGAATTCGGCAACAGGTTTCAGAAATTTGAGCACAAATGTATATTGGCTTGTTTTTATAATTTTATTTGCTAATATTTACTGAGTGCTTACTTGTGTAAATTAACATATATATTATTGTTACTCTCGTTTTTGAAATGAAGGAAGTGAAATTTTCCCCTAGAACATGAACGACGATGTGGTGTAGCTCAGGAACGGAGAAAGCCCCCAGCCTTCCCCAAAGAAGCAGAACAAGAACACTTTTCAAGAAATAAGATGCAGAAAGGCAATGCTGCAGACACCCACTGCTGCGTGAAGTCTGAAGTCATCAGACTTGGGTGCCTGGGTGTCTCCATCAGTCAAGTGTCTGACTCGATTTCAGGTCGTGATCTCAGGCTCGGGAGATGGAGACCCAAGCCGGGCTCTTGCACAACGCCGAGTCTGCTTACCGCTCCTCTCTCTCCCTCTCCCTCTGCCCCTTCCTGCACATGCTCTCTCCCTCCCTTGAAGAACAAAAAATAAATTAATTAAATAAAAGAGCCAAACTCCCAGAAGCGGAAAATAAAATGGTGGTCACTAGAGGCTGAAGGGAGGGGGAAATGAGGAGTTTTGTTAGACGGGCAAGATGGAAAGAGTTCTGGAGATCTCGTGTAAAATCTCGTGGAAAACAATGCAGCAATAACTATACCAGATTGTATAATTAAATTTCCTAAGGGAGTAGATTTTTAAGTGTTCTCGCCACCAAAAAGAGAAAGAACGAAAGAAAGAAAGAAGAAAAGGAAAGAAAAGAAAAAGAAAGAGAAGGTAACTATGAAATGGATATATTAATTAGCTTGATTTAGTGTTTCTTCCAGAAGCCACACATCCACCATATCAAGTTTTATACCTTAATATGTATAATTTTCAACTGTCAGCTATATCTCAATAAACCTGGGGAGGGGGGAAGAAGAGAAGAAGCCTCTGCGATGGACAGAAATGGGGTTACTAATGCCAAACAAGACAGTCTGAAGAGGCAGAGCAATGATAACCATAGTGGGGACCACCACCTGCTGGAGGCTGGTTTGATTTCAATTCCTGCATTAAAATGCGTGCATGCACCTGCCTTCTCAGGTTTTGAAGTCGGGTGGACCAGATATTCCTATCTGTTAAACGCATTAATTGGATTAGTCCCATGAACAGCTTACTGGGGCTGACTTCCCAAAGCAGCTGAGCTGTTTGAGGGGGTCATCAATTTACGGACTGCTTCCACACGTAACAATTTTCGTCTCATGGTCACTACACGGGGTGGTGCTTTTCTTTGACAGATAACAAAACAGAAATCCGGGGAAATTGGGTAACTCATTCAAAATTACCAAATCAGCCAGTAAGTAAGCTCGGGTCTACTGTTAGATAGATAGGTACACACATACATACTCTGGGAGGTCAGCAGGACACCCCCCCCCCACCCTGAGAGATAAAAGACCTCCTTGAGAACTCCAGCAGCCAAAGTTTATCTTGCTTTACTCCAAAAATAAAGCATAAATGTGTCATTTCTTGCATTAAAAGTTGTGGGTTGTTTTTTTTTTTTTTTTTACTCTGATATGGTTAACTGATATATGGCCATATTAACATAAAGCTAAACTGAAACCAAAGAGATTAAATAATGTCTAAAGGTCACACAATCAAATCAGGCTTTCTGACTCCAGCCCAGGGTTCATCCACTCAGACCACACACTCTGGGTTAGAGATCTCCTGTTGTTCTTGACTTTCAAAGAGGTACGGACACGCTCTCAGTTGTTTAATTGTCCTGGTTTCACCTGGTATTTTGTTTCCCAGCTAAGCATTTCATAAATAAATATCTCTCAAGAATTAGAATCACAGAAGTTGTATAAATCTCACCAGGAAAAGCAAAGCAGGGTCATCTTGCTGACCAGTACTTACCATCTTCCCTTTTTTTTTTTAATAATGTGGCTTCTGATCGTTCACAAAAGCCACGGTTTGAATCACATTTATAAAAATATCACTGAACTACACCCTCTAGGCTAGAAAATTGGTTTAGTAACTCATGATCTCAGCCTCTCTTTCTTTTCAGTGCCTGTTAATTCTATAATTTCATCATATTTTTTTTTCTTTTTTCCCCCTGCATCTGGGGGAGATAAGGAAAGGGAAAATGGGAGAGCAAGGACACAAACCACACCATGATTTTCTGAGTCGGTTGAACAAAAGTAATGTCACAAAACTGGGTTATATCCCATTAGAGAGACCATCCAGAACAACAAGGCAGCTGAGAACTCCTTCAGAGTGTTCGAAGGGGAAAACAGGTTTTGAACCTGATGGGATTTTCTCTCTCAAGTGGGAGCACAGCTACAAGTACCCAAAGAGAGTCAGAATAGTCAGAGAGTCAAATCCTGCAACACCAACAACATAAAACCACCCTTCATTTTCTGAGTGGTATTTTCTGTGCGATCTATCTCTCTCTCCCTCCACCACGGTCACACACACACACACACACACACACACACATACTCTCAAATGCAACATTTTTTCACCAACATCCAAAATTAACTTGGTCATTATTTTGGCAATTTTTTCCCACAATATTTAGAATTCCATAAAAATCCATTTGGAATATTGTTTTTACCATTTATTTATGAATAACTGAAAAAGAAATCTGGAAGGCAAAAAACATAAGCCCTCTACACTTTCTGTGTCCTAGATTTCCCTCACCTCCTAAATCAATTTGCGTTAGTCAAGAATCGAAGTGGTGATTTGGACTTACTATCTTACCATAAAGTAGTGAACAACCCAGTGAATTTTTACTGAACATCAGCAGGCTCTATCAGACTTCCCAACCATGATGACTGGTCCTCTCCACAGCTTACTCACATGGGTTCTGACGTTCATGTCACAGCTCCAAATTCTATCAGTTATGGGTAATCAGTTACGGATAATGTGGGTTTCTTCACAGCAGAAACTACTCCGGAAGGTCTCAGACACACACAGTTAACCACACAAAATTCCATACAGCTCAACATTTGAAAATCAAATATCTTCCTACTTTGGAGACTGAACTTTGCCTTTTCAGGAATAGTCTTACCTATATATTCTAACAAAATATTTCTAAAGTTTTTCTAATAATTCTAGTAGAATTTAGACAAAAGATATTCATATGGACTAAATTTGGGGGAAAAATTCTCAAACACAAAGTTAACTATTTCCTTCTTGATAGAGTCTTATTTGTTCTGTTTCAAATATAAACCCCAAGTTTTATGGTTATAAGTTCCCAGTAAGCATTAAAAAGTATTCTCTACTCTCTTTGAATAAGATTATCATTAATCATAACTCTGGGTATCCTGAAAAAACTAACAAACTTTCATTTATTTATAACTTTCTTCCCGAGTATTCCCTGGAAAGAACTGAGTATGTAACTTTTCCATATTTTTTGTTTGTTTTTCAGATTATTTCAGAGCTTGAACAATGGGGCATTATTTTAACCATGCCCAGAAAGAACCAATGTTAAGGAAAACAGGAGACGTCTTGCGGCATCCTTCATCAGTGCCTTTATGGAATCAAATGCCCCATCTTGAGGTAAGGAACAGGACCAAAGGTAGCCTTCGGTACCTATCCCATTCCCCATTTTGTGATCATCTGTTACCTCTAAATTACATTGGTTGATGAGGTTTATCAGCTCTCTGGAATGATTATATTTTAGCTGGAGTAGGAAGAATGCTGCCTCACCCAAATATAGACCACTTAACGTATGTTCCAAAGTAGAAACCCTAAAAAAGCTCTTAAGCAAAATCTCCATGAAGATCTATGAGTCCAATGTTCCACCCAGTCTACCAAGAGTAGTTCTTCCTTCTTCCTTTCTCTCTGCTTCTCTCTCTCTCTCTCTCTCTCTCTCTCTCTCTCTCTTTTTTCAGTGCACACTTATTACTCTTTCTGCGTCGACACCATGCTGGGCATTGAGGATACAAACTTGAAGATGTCAATACCAAGACTTGCAGAACCATCCACGGGATGATTTCTGCTTACGTGAGAAATCTCCTCTACTCAAACTTCTGGTCATTCTGATATCCTTTAAGAATAAACCATTAAACAGGGCGCCTGGGTGGCTCAGTGGGTTAAAACCTCTGCCTTCGGCTCAGGTCATGATCTCAGGGTCCTGGGATCGAGCCCCGCATCGGGCTCTCTGCTCAGCAGGGAGACTGCTTCCTCCTCTCTCTCTGCCTGCCTCTCTGCCTCCGTGTGCTGTCTGTCAAATAAATAAATAAAATCTTAAAAAAAAAATCCTGTTTAAAAAAAAAAAATAATAAACCATTAAACATTATCAACTATCTATTGCAAACGATGAACTGATACCCACTTGTTAGGAAAAAATATTTACTTAGTTCTGAAAATAAACTTACTTGATACCTTTGTGGTTTTCCCCTGAAAAACAGCTTGTGTTAACAGGTGACAAGTCAATGGTCCTCACAATTTACCAACCCTACCAGCAGGCATTTTATTTTCTTCATCTTTCTTACCCTAAAAAGGCAATCCTGGGTCAGAGAATTCTTGGGGAGTGAGTGACACGGCAGACACGGCCTTTCAAATTTGATACCAGCCACTCTCCAGCCTCGTGTCCCATCCCGTCTCCCCCAGGCCTCCCACACCTCGCCACCTCGTTTCACGCCATCTGTGTTAGAGTCACAGAAGAGTACCTGCTCCAGCAGTTAAAATCCTTGTGATGTGGAGCAAGTAAAGTTTCTGCTTGCTGTCCCTTTCCTGTTTGCGTTGAAAAAAGACAGCTTACCCTTTAAGTTTGAAGTCAAATGCTGACCGTGTCGATGTCATCTTCTCTGACACCCCCCACACCCTAACAGAGTCTATCACACAGGCAGAGAGCTTCAGCGGACACTACCTCAAACGGCCATACAAAGGTATCTGGGCTTTTCTGAACTGGTGGGTGAGATTTGCACATGGATTTTTAAGCCAGTGGAGTTCTTTAATTGTTGTCTGCTTGGCTGTGTTTTGCTTTATATTTTGGTGCAATGTTTTGTCTGAAGCTTATAAAGGGAGCAAGTCTGCACATATCCCTGAAAGGAGATACAACAAATCCCTGAGAGCAAATACAACTTAGCATCTGTTTTATCAACAGGGTCCAAGAAAATATCAGAGCCTTCAAGAGAGGAACTGCGGGTAACATCTAAGGCAACAATATTGAGGGATGTAGGGGTTAAGAGTGCTCATTCTAGAAGCCAACATAATTGCAGCGAACTAAATATGGATCTTACTATGCGTACCCCCCAAAAACCAGACAGACTGACAAACACAAATCCGTAAGCGGACCATAGTTTCAACATATATCGATTTAAAAATCACTACAATTCCAAATTTTCTGTATTTAGAAAAATAAATATCAATTTGCAGCCAAGATTTCTCTAAAAGTCCCATCATGGATAGTCCAAAACTGGGGGGGGGGGGGGGACGGGGGGGCAGGTGTGGAGAGAAGAGTGGAAGGGGAGAAGAAGAAGTATCCAACAAAAGGTATGCAGAAGATGGGCGAGTTTCTCAAGCTAAAATCACCCTAAGTGATGAAATACCAATAAAGAGTATGGGGAGAGAGGGAAGGGACTGAAAATTGATGCATTGCTGAGGGAGACAGGCTTGAAAAGAAACATTCTGGAGGAAGACGGGATAAAAGGGAAGGAAGGAGATTCCCACTGGAGAGTGGCGAAAGGAAAACATGAAGTCACTTTAGGATCCATCCAGATGATATTTTAAAGGAGAAGAGAATGACAGACACCCTGCTCTCTTTGGCTGCTGCTTGCCGCGCCCCTAGATCACCTATCAAAGAAACTGCAATCTTGTACTCTGACAGAAGGTGGCAGACTTGGACAAGAAATCTGGAAACCCAACACACTCAGCCAAACCAAACCAACCTGCTACACAAAGCTACTGTTAAAAAAAGAGAGAGAGAGGAAGAGAAAAAAAGAAAGAAAGGAAGGAAGAAAGCAAAACTAACATTAAAACTCTGGGCTGATAAAATTCTCCCAAATAAATACTCATGAATTTATAAAACACTAACACAAGGAAAACGGAATCATTTATCTTCAAATGTGCTATGGTAGATACAAAAAGATGTAAAATTTGAAATTCAAAATCTAAGAATGAAAGTGGAGCATAAAATGAAGAAATGAAATAAAAGTTGATTGGTTTCAGGAAAGAAAGAGAGGAAGGTAAAATCATAGCATAAAGTTCAGTTATATGATGCCTCTGTAACTTTTACAATGGAGCTGAATGAAGGTTTAACGAGGAGCATTAAAGAAAAGTAGGAAAACAACAGAGAATAAATGTTTGGGTTTTTGGTTTTTTGGTTTGTTTTTTTTTTAAGGAATAAAAGAAATCAGAGAGAAATTGGTTGAAATGGGAATTGGGCAATGAAAAGTCAACATAGGTATAAGTGGAGACTCCAAAGAAGAAGAAGGACGAGTGAAACGGAACTACTATTTTGAGCTCTACTTCAAGAACACTTCCCAAAACTGAAAGAAGACCTGAATCAACCTATTATAAGAGCTGACGAAGTACTTAGAAAATTGATCTAGAAAGATCAATTCTAAAACCACTTTTAGTAGAATTATTCCAATTTAGAAATTTAAAAAAAAAATCCTCAGGGCTTCCAGAAAAAATAATTTATGGGGACAAGAGAATTTAGCATCGAATGGCTCAAAATCAATATGTAAAGCGAGGCAGGTATGAAGTAGTCTTTGCAAGAAGATCAAGAGGTGAACCAGTCATTTTATATTCAACTGTGCTAACTTGTAAGTATCAGGGTTACAGAATTAGAGCTTCAACTTGCAAGAACTCAGTGAATGCTAGATCCCTGAGCCCTTCCAAAAAATCAGTGTCATCCAACCAAGAAATGACTACAGAAACTTCACCCAAAGGCTTCATATTTCTAAAGAGTAAGAGTAAGGAATACAGTACATATCATACTCCAATTACACTTGAGGCAATGATCAGAGGTAAGTCCATAGCCTAAAATACCTCTACAAATAAAACAGTAGATATAAATTAATTACATTCGTAAAAGAACCATATATATTTAATTGTAGAGCTAATAATAAAGTAAAGACAGGAACAAAGGTGACAGAGTAATATAAAGTACAATTTAGCAATGATCATTTTTACAAAGTAAAACCATTTGCAATGAACTCGATGGAGCTAGAGAGTATGTATGCTAAGTGAAATAAGTCAGAGAAAGACAAATACCATAATGATTTTACTCATATGTGGAATTTAAGAAACAAAACAAACAAGCAGAGGGGGAAAAAGAGTGAGAGAGGGACAAGCCAAGGAAAAACTCTTAACTCTGGAGAACAAACTGATGGTTACCAGAGGGGAGGTCGGTGGGGGGATGGGTGAAACACATGAAGGGGATTAAGAACATATTTTTCATAATGAGCACTGAGTAATGTATAGAATTGTTTATGCCTGAAACCAATATAACACTGTAAGTTAACTACACAAGAATCAAAATGTAAAACTTAATAAAATTAAAAGGAAGAAAAAAGCACTAACATGACCAAGAAGGCCACTTTTTAATATTAAAAGACACAATTCATCTTGAAGAAAGACTATTTACAGATATACACCAAAGACTTTGGTAAAACAGAAGCTACCAGAGATAGTCATTAGAAATGTGAAGAAATCTGTGAATAATATAAAACTTTATCACATTATTCTCAGATGTATAAAGACAAAAATAAGTACAGACATAGAAAAACTGAACAACACATCCAATAACATAGATCTTGTAGAACTCTATTGAATTTTATGCTCTGACAACAGAAATTACAACTTTAACTCAAGAGCACCTAGAACATTAATAAAAATGGCCATATATTATATTAAAAAGAAATCGCCAGTAAATTCATAAAGTGTAAGTTATAAAAAGGCTGCAAATGGTATTAATACAATGGTATTAATAACAAAAAATTTTTAAAGATCTACTACCTGGATTTTTTTCTATTAAATTACTCTTGGCTAAAAGAGGAAACAAAAACTAAAATGAAAGAATTTCTAAGGAATACTTTTATAACGAGCAAGAGAATAAAAACCAATGAATTAAATGCCCAACTCAAAAAACTAAAAATTAAAAAGAACAAAGTAAACCAAAACTAATGAAAACAAGACCGCATTAATTGATAATTTTCTCTGTTTCTACTCTCCAAATTGGAACGATTTATACGTAATTCCAATTCAGGGAGCAGAAGCAGAGAAAATCATCAAGGAAATCTATCCCACAACACAGCATCATATAGAGTGCTCCTTAGGGAACTCCATCAAATTCTTTCTAAGACTCAATGCTGTATATATATATATATATTTTTTTTTTTTTAAGGAATACAGCTATAAAGAAGCTTCTAAACTCAACTTGTGAAACAATTACAATATTGATATCTAAACCTCATAAAGACGGACCAAAGGAGAAATTACAAGTATCATTTATGAATATTGGTAAAATAGAAAATGAAATATTAGCAAACAGATGTCTGTCCCACCTTCCTCCCAGGTTCATGGAGCTATAACTGACTTACAACATTATGTAGGTGTAAGATGTGCATGTGTTGATTTCATATATTATGAAATGAAATGATCACCACCAGAACACTGGCACTATCTGCATCATGTCACCTAATTACCATTTCTCTCTTCTGTTGAAAACATTTAAGACTTCCTCTCCCAGCAACTTTCAAGTGCTTATTACAATATTACTAACTATAATCACTATGTTATACTTTGATCCGAAGAACTTACTCATTTTGTAACTAGAAGTTCACACTCTCTGACAAACATCTCTTCCTTTCCTCTGTTCCCTCAGCCCCTGGTAACCACCATGCTAGTCACTTTCTATGAATTTGGCTTTTTCAAGATTCCACGTATTAGTGATATAATACAGCAATTATCTTTCTCTGACAGACTTACTTCACTTCGTATAATGTTCTCAAATTCCATCCATGCTGCAAACAACAAGACGAACTTCTTAACGACTGAAAAAATTATTCTGTGCGTGTATAAGTGTGTGGTACAATTTCTCTAACCATTCATCCACTGATGGACACTTAGTTGTTCCAACATGTTGGCTACTGTGAATAATGCTGCAGTGATCGTGGGAGTGCAGGTATCTCTTCAAGATCCTGTTTTCATGGCCTTTTTGGAAATATATCCAGAAGTGGGATTGTTGCATCATAGGGAAGTTCTCTTTTTAGTTTTTTTTTAGGAACCTCCACTATTTTTTCCCACAATGGCTGCATCAATTTACATTCCTACCAGCAGGCCACAAGGATTCCCTTTTCTCCACAGCCTTGCCAACACTTGTTATTTCATCTTTTTTCTTTTTTTAAGATTTTATTTATGTATTTGAGAAAGACAGAGAACGAGCAGGGGGAGGGTCAAAGGTACAGAGAGGCAGACTTCCCACAGAGTGAGGAGCTAGAAATGGGCTCAATCCCAGGATGCTAAGATCATGACCTGACCTGAAGGCAGATGCTCAAGTGACTGAGCCCCCGAGACGTCCCGGTAATTTCATCTTTTTGAAGGTAACCGTTCTAGCAGGTGTGAGCTCCGATCACACTGTGGTTTTCATTTGCATTTCCCTGAAGATTAGTGATGTTAAGCACATTTTCACGTACCTGTTGGCCATCTGTCTGTCTTCTTTGGAAAAATGTCTAGTCAGTTCTTCTGCCCATTTTTTAATTGGATTGTTTTTTACAATTTAACTGTGTAAGTTCCTTGTAAATTTTGGATGTTAACCAATTACCAGATTTTCAAATATTTCTTCCATTCCACAGTTATGCTTTTTCATTTTGTTGGTTTCCTTTGCTGTGCTGCGTTTCATCTGATGTACTCCACTTGGCTAATTTTTGCTTTTCTTTCCTTTGCTTTTGTTGTCAAATCCAAAAACTCATTGCCAAGACCCACGTCAAGGAGGTTAGCCCCTAGGTTTTCTTCTAGGACTTACATGGTTGCCGGACTTATAGTCAAGCTTTCAATCCATTTTGAGTTGATTTTTGTGTATGATGAAAAATAGGGAAAATAGGGAAAAATAAGGAACCAGTGTCGCTCATTTGCATGTGGTTCTCCAGTTTTCTCAACACCGTTTACAGAAGAGACTGTCTTTTCTTTTTGTGTATTCTTGGCTCTGGTATTGTAAATGAATTGACCACATATGCATAGGGTTACTTCTGGGCTCCTGTTCTATTCTATGAACCTGTATGTCTGTTTTTATGCCAATACCTCATTGTTTTGATTTCTCCTTCTGCTAATTCATTATTAATATACAGAAATGTTCCAATTTTGTGTGTAGATTTTGTAGTCTGTAACTTCATTCCATTTGTTTACCACTTCTAACATTTCGGGCGGAGCCTTTAAGGTTTCCACATATAATATCATGTCATTGGCAAACAGAGTTTGACTTTCTGATTTGGATCCCTTTTACTTCTTTTATTTGTCTTATTGTCCTGGCTAGGACTTCAAGTACTACTACATTGAATAAAAGTGGCAAGAGTGGGCATCCTCATCTTGTTCCTGATACTAGGATAGAGACCTTTCAGCATTTCACCACTGAACATGATGTGAGCTCTGGGCTTCTCTTACACGCCCTTTATTGTTTTGAGGTATATCCCCTCTCTTCTCACATCAAGGATTTTAATCATAAATGGATGCTGAATGTTTCCAAATGTTTTCTATGCATCTGTTGAGATAATCATAGGAATTTGTATCTCATTTCATTAATGTGGTGTATCACACTTATTGATTTGCATATGTTGAAACCATCCTTACATCCTGGAATTATTCCCACTTCTTTATGGTGTCTGATCATTTTAATGTATTGTTGAATTGAGTTTGCTAATATTTTGTTGAGCATTTTGCATTTCTGTTCATCAGAGATATTGGCCTACTATTTTCTTTTCCTGTAGTGTCTTTGTCTGACTTGGGTATCAGGTTAATGTGTGGCCTCATTTAATGTATTTTGAAGTATTCTCTCCACTTCTGTTTTTTGAAAGAGTTTGGAAAGAATTGGTTTTAATTTTTTTAAGTAACTGACAGAATTCACCAGTGAATGCATCTGGTTCTTCTACTGCTGGGAGGTTTTTTATTACTTAATCTCCTTACAGATTTTCTCCTTTATAATGCAGGCTTAGTATATTATATGTTTCTAGGAACTTATCTATTTCTTCTAGGTTATTCAATTTGTTGGTGTCCAATTGCTCATAGTGTCACTGATTTTTTTTTTTTACTTCTACGATATCAGTTGCAATATCTCTTCTTTCATTTATAACTTTATTTACTGGCCTACTGTTTCTTTCTTACTTAGTCTAGCTAAGTCTTGTCTATTTTTTATATTTTCAAAAAATATTTTTAATTATGTGTTGTCTTTTTAGTCTCTATTTCACTTATATCTACTCTGATCTTCATAATTTTTTCCTTTAGTTAGCTTGGGCTTAGTTTGTTCTTCTTTTCCTAGTTCCTGTAGGTATAAATTTAGTTTGTTTATTTGAGATCTGAACTTTTTATTAACATAGGTGTTTATTGCTATAAAATTTCCTCTTACAACTGCTTTTGCTACATCTCATAAGTTTTGGTATGTCACGTTTCTACTTTCATTTGTCTCAAGATATTTTGTTTTCTCATTTTATTTCTTCTTTGACCCACTGATTGTTGAGAAGCATATTGTCTAATCCCACAGATTTGTGAATTTTCCAGTTTCCCTTTCACAACTGATTTCCAGTTTCATACCATTATAGTCAGAAGTGATGCTTGATATGATTTCAATCTTCTTAAATTTACTAAGACTTGCTTTGTGGCCTAACGTGATCTATCCCGGATCGTGTTCCATGTGCTCTTGAAAAGAATGTGTGTTTTTCCACTGTTGGATGGAACATTGTGTGAATGTCTGTTAAGAGGATTTGTGTAGGGGCACCTGGATGGTTCAGTCAGTTAAGCGTCTGCCTTTGGTTCAGGTCATGATCTGTGGGTCCTGGGATCAAGTCCCACATCAAGCAAACTGCTCAGTGGGGAGTCTGCTTCTCTCTCTCTCTCTCTCTCTCTCTCTCTCTGCCCCTTCCCCCCGTGCTCACTCTCTCTGTCTTTCTGTAATAAATAAATTTTTAAAAATCTTAAAAAGAAAAAATAACATTTGGATAATGTATAGTTTGAGCCGTGTTCCTGTATTAATTTTCTATCTGGATGATCTATTGTTTACAGTGGGGTTTTGAAGCCTTCTACTATTATTATGTTACTAATTTTCCCTTTAGGTCTATTACTATTTGTTTTATACATTTATGTGCTTCTATATTGGGTACATATTTACAAATGTTATCTTCTCTTGATAAATTGATCCCTTTGTCACTATATAAGGTGCTCCTTTAGTCTTTTACAGTCTTTGATTAAAGTCTATTTTGTCTGACAAAAGTACAGGTATGATTGCTTCCTTTTACCTTCCATTTGTACAACCTATCTTTCTCTGTCCCATCATTTTCAGTCAGTTTCTTTAAAGCTGAAGTAAGTCTCTTGTATGCAACACACAGTTGGGTTTTATTTTTTTCATCCTTTCAACCAATCTCTACTTTTTGATTAGAAAATTTAATACATCTACTTTATAGTAATTATCAATTTGTATGGACTTACTATTGCCATTTTATTATTTTCTGTTTCTTTATCTTTTGTGTATCTACCATAGGTTTTGTTTTACAGCTACCATATTTATATTTAAGAACTTATATTTATAAGTCTTTTTAAACTGATAAAAACTTTTAACATACACAAAAGCTTGTCATTTATATATTCCCACACACACATTTTGTTTTTGATGTAACAATTTACATCTTTTTACACTATTAAATTATAGTTATAGTTTTTAAATATTCTATATACTTACTTTAAACACTTTCGTTTTAACATCCATACTAAAGTTACAAGCCTATTACCATTAAACTTTTCTAAATTTATAGATGTACCTTCACTAGTGATATTTACACCTTCATATGTCTTCCTGTTACTAATTACCTCTTTTGTTTCAGTTTGAAAACATCCCTTTAACCCTTCCTTTGAGGTCAGTCCAGTGGTGATGAACTCCTTCACTGTTTACTTGTTTGGAAAACTATACCTCAATTTTGAAAAATAACTTGGCTGGGTAAACTATTCTTGTTTGGCAGAGTTCCTTTCTTCCACCTTCCCGCCCTCCCTTTCTCCATTCCTCATCCTACCTCCTTCTTCCTCCCCTCCTTCCTCTGTCCTTTCTTCCTTCCTCCCTCCCTTCATTCCTTCCTTTCTCTCTCTTTCCTTCAGAACATTGAAAATACTATGTCATTCTCTTCTGGCCTGCAATGTTTCCACTGGAAAAAATCTGCTGTCAATCTTAGCAGGGCTTCCTTGTATGCAATAAGTCACTCTTCTCTTGCTGCTTTTAAGATTTTCTTCTTGTCTTTAACTTCTGACAATGTAACTAAAATGTGTTGTGGTGTGGGTCTCTTTGGATATATCTTTTCTTGGAACTCTAAGATTCCTAGATCTGAATATCTGATTCTTTCCACAAAATAAAAAATGGTTTTCAGCCATTTTTTTCTTCAAATAAATTTTCATCCCCTTTCTCTCTCTCTCTTCTGCTTCTGAGAACCCTATAATGTACATACTGGTCCAACTGATGTTGTCCTATAATTCCCCTAGACTACCTTCACTCTTTTTTATTCTTTTTCTTTTTGTTTATCTGGCTGGATGGATTTCACTACCCTGGTCTTGAGTCTGATGACCCTTTTTTCCACAATCTATCTGTTGTGGAGTATCTCTATCGAATATTTCAGTTCAATTACTGTATTTTCAGCTCTGTGGTTTCTATTGGGAACTTTTAGAAACTTTCTCTGTCTTTGTTGAAATGCTCATTTTATTTATGTATTTTTCTCCTGACCTTGGTGAGCACATTTATGACCATGATTCTGAACTCTCTGTTGGGTAAATCTCCATTTCATTAAGGTGAATTTCTGGAGCTTTATCTTGTACTTGTCTGGAACTAATTCCTGTTTCTTAATTTTCTTGACACTCTGTCTTGGTTTCTGCACATTCTAGGTAAAACAGCCACCTCTTGATCCCTGTCAATCAGCTTGGCCTGAGCTCTTGGTTTTATCTCAAGCCTCTGTGATTTTCAAACCACCCTCTTTGTTCTTGGTGCCTCCTAGTCATTAAGGGTATGCCAAGACGAGTCAGTTTCTCAAAGGAGAGGACTGCAGTCAGCACCTAGATGCAGGCCGATTGCAAGCGAGTCCCTCAGACAACAGCTGGGAAGTATGCAGTTGGGTCCCCTCCAGAGAGAAACTGAAAGACAGGTGTTTTTGGCTGCTCCCTACTTCTGCTCTTGGGCTGGGTTAATAGCTCTGGAGTGGTACCCCTGTCCCTTTAAGACCTGCTCCTTGGTTTGCTACAGTCCCGTGGAATTTGTGAATGCAAATGTCACCAGTTACTGAAGCCAAGAAATGTAGGGGTCCAGTCCCTGGGTGGCAGCCTCAAAAGCTGAGATGCCAGACATATGTACAAGATACTGGTAAAGATACAAACATAGTGATCTGAAGGGGCACGTGCACCTGAATGTTTATAGCAGCAATGTCCACAGTAGCCAAACTATGGAAAAAACCTAGATGTCCATCAACAGATGAATGGATAAAGAAGATGTGGTATATATACACAATGGAATACTATGCAGCCATCAAAAGAAATGAAATCTTACCATTTGCGATGACGTGGAAGGAACTAGAGGGTATTATGCTAAGTGAAACAAGTCAATCAGAGAAAGACAATTATCATATGATCTCCCTGATATGAGGAATTTGAGAGGCAGGGCGGGGGGGGGGGGGGGGGGGTTGGGGGATAAGGAGGGAAAAAAATGAAAAAAGATGGGATCAGGAGGTAGACAAAACATAAGAGACCCTTAATCTCATAAAACAAAATGAGGGTTGCTGGGGGGTAGGTGGAGGGATTTAGGGTGGCTGGGTTATGGACATCGGGGAAAGTATGTGCTATGGGGAATGTTGTGAAATGTGTAAGACTGATGATTCACAGACCTGTACCCTTCGGGAAAATAATACATTCTATGTTAATAAAAATAATTTTTAAAAAAGTTAGAGCACTAAATATGGGATCTAAACCCTTCACTTCTCAGGAAGAAGCTGGGAGTTGGGAGTTATCCTCACAATTTTAAGGCACTATACCAGGGATGAGGTTTTTGACAGACATGTGCCTCAGTCTTTTCTACCCTTTTCAATGTGAGTATGTTCCTCATTCACCTTGATGAGGGAGCAGAAGGCAAGCTGAGGACAAAGCACAAGCTGACGCCCTATAACCACCACCCCCAACCAGGTGGGATACCTGTGACATTCCTCAGGCACTCCTGGCTGCCCTAGAGCAAAGGAAAGGGAATAACAAATGGTTAACCAGTAGAGATCACAGTCATGCAGGACATGAATCTCCATCAGTTTGCAACTGTCTTAATGATTTAAAAGGAAAACGCAATCTCCAGAAACCTATAGACTCAATTTCCTGGAGCCCTAACATTACCCTCCCTCTGTAGAATAAAAAATCTTATATAAACAGTCACCCCTCACAACCCTGGGGCAGCAGCTCTTTCTGCCCATGGGTCCTGTCCCTGTGCTTCAATAAAACCACCCTTCTGCACCAAAAACAGCTCAAGAATTCTTTCTTGGCCATTGTCTCTGAACCCTAATGCTCCAAACCGCATCAACTTCATGTACAATAGTTTCTCTGCTAGTTTCTGGATTTCTTTCAGAGGGAACTGCTCCCTGTGTAGCCATACATTCATTGTGTCCATGGGAAAAAGGGAGTTCAGATGATCTTGCCAACTAAAGAGAGTGGTAGCGAAATTCTAACAGAGTGTCTCAACCAGTGACCAGATCTTGCCTTGTCTATTAGTATCATAACCCAAATAAAAACTGTAGAGATATGAAAAGGATCAGAACCCCTACCTGTAGTATTATTTGAACATTGACTAATGGATTTCATTCACCTGGCCAAAGCACAAGCCTCTACATATGCCTTAATAGCTTAAAATATTCTGATGAGATTGGCTAACATCCTGCTATTATACACACACACACACACACACACACACACACACCCCTATAATGTTTTTGTCACCTGGGGAAACCTTCAACACTCACAAGTAATAGAGAAATCCACCTTAAAAATGAAACACTGGGGACACCTGGGTGGCTTTGTCAGTTGAGCATCTGCCTTTGGCTCAGGTCATGGTCCCAGTGTCCTGGGATTGAGTCCTGCATCGGGCTCTCTGCTCAGCAGGGAGCATGCTTCTGCCTGCTTCTCCCTCTGCCTGCCACTCCCCCTCCTTGTGCTTACACTGTCTCTCTGCCAAATAAATAACAAAAATAAAAAATCTTTTTTAAAAAGTACTTAAAATATAGTTTAAAAAGAATGAAATACTGATGCAGATAGTTAAGCATCTGCCTTCAGCTCAGGTCATGATCTCCTAGGACCAAGTCCCACGTCAGGCTCCCACCTCATCAGGGAGTCTGCTTCTCCCTCTGCCCCTCTGCCTTTCCCCCTGCTCATGGTCTCTGTCTCTCTCTCTCTCTGTCTCTCAAATGAATAAATAAAGTCTTTTTTAAAAAGTAAAGTACTTAAGCAATTATGAACAAAACCAAAACACAATAACATTCCCAAACTCTGGGAGAAAAGAATAGACTAATAGTATCTTAAATCAACACAATCCAAATTTCCAGACAAGTTTAATCTATTTGACCTAAATTTTATCTATAGTCCTAATGATATACAATATACATTAAACAAATTTCTATAAACTCTTGTGAGTTCTCATAAATTTATTGCAAGAAAACTTATGAACCTTGTACTACACTACACGTCTCCACTGACACTACATTGTCATGTTATGATTATATCACTTACTGTTAAAATAAATGTCATATACACAGACATATGCTTGGCAAGAACAAGTTACATTCCCAAAAAGACACCAATAGACATACATCTACACAACATACATCCAGGAGACTGAACATATAGGAAGAAACCAATAAAAAACAAACTTAACATTACTTAGAAAAGAACCATATTGAGTTTTTATAAACACAAATACTGTTCTTCAGTTCCAAGGAATCTACCCACAGAACCATGTTTTCCTGTGTAAGTGTGCCAACGATCCCGTAATTGGAAATATGTGTTAGACTTGAGATCGAACCCTGCAGCTTACTGCAAAGCCAATAGAAGCAAACATCTAACCCAAGAATTTAGAGATCATAAAGACATCAGGTATACATTACTTCCTTCGAAGACTTTTGGGCCAAGATCCATAATCAGATGATGGATGTACACCCAGATTACATTTTATTGTTTCTTTTTCTGTCACTGATAGATAATCTTTCCATGGGTTTTGTTGGAGGTAGATGGTGCTTCTCCTTCATTAAAATGGCTAATGCTTTTTTGTCCTTCTCTCAATAGATCTCCATTTTGAAAACTTTTAAATTCCTTTATTTGGAATTATCGAACTGCAATGGCCAACCATCCTTGTGGTGGTTGAGTTTGCCATTTGCCCCTAGATCCCACATCAGAATGAACTTCAGTACATCAACCTGCCTTAACTGGACCTACGTCTCAACAATTAGCTGCTTCTATTTATTTGTCACAGAATCACAGAGAAACTCAGAGCCTGTCAGAGATATAAAAGAACACAGGACAGGGGGGAGGAGTCAAGATGGCGGAGAAGTAGCAGCCTGAGACTACATCAGGTAGCAGGAGATCAGCTCGATAGCTTATCTAAACATTGCAAACACCTACAAATCCAACGGGAGAGCGAAGAGAAGAAGAACAGCAACTCTAGAAACAGAAAATCAACCACTTTCTGAAAGGTAGGACTGGCGGAGAAGTGAATCTAAAACGACGGGAAGATAGACCGCGGGGGGAGGGGCCGGCTCCCGGCAAGCGGCGGAGCAACGGAGCACAAAATCAGGACTTTTAAAAGTCTGTTCCACTGAGGGACATTGCTCCAGAGGCTAAACCAGGGTGAAGCCCACGCGGGGCCAGCGTGGCCCCAGGCCCCGCAGGGTCACAGAAGGATCGGGTGTGTCAGAGTGTCGGAGAGCTCGCAGGTGTTAGAACGGAGAAGCCGGCTGCAGAGACAGAGCCGAGGACTGAACTCTCAGCTCGGGGTTACCTTGAACCGGTCGAGGGCTGGGTGAGCTCGGAGCGCGGCTGGAGGCTGGGGATACGGGAGTGATTGGGTGCTGTCCTCTGGGGGCGCACTGAGGAATGGGGCCCCAGGCTCTCGGCTGCTCCGGGCCGGAGACTGGGAGGCCGCCATTTTCATTCCCGTCCTCCGGAACTCTACGGAAAGCGTTCAGGGAACAGAAGCTCCCAAAAGCGAATCCGAGCCGATTACTTAGTCCAGCCGCCGGTAAGGGTGGTGCAATCCCACCTCGGGCAAAGACACTTGAGAGTCACTACAACAGGCCCCACCCCCAGAAGATCAACAAAATATCCAGCCAGGACGAAGTTCATCTATCAAGGAGAAAGCAGGTTCATTCCTAAGACAGCAGAGCAATTCCAGAGGAGGAGAAAGCAAAGCACGGAACTCATGGCTTTCTCCCCATGATTCTTTAGTCTTGTGGCTACTTCAGTTTTTTTTTTTCTTTTTTTTCAATTTTTTTTTCTTTTTTCTTTTTTCTTCTTCTGCTAAATTTTTTTAAAACTTTTACCCTTTTCTTTTTTAACGTTTTTTGATTAGTTCATCTAAATATATATATTTTTTCTTTCTTTTTTATTTGTTTTATTTTTTAAATTTTTTTCTTTTTTTTTCCCTTTTTTTTTTTCTTTTTTTTTCAGAACCTGTTTTTATCCCCTTTCTCCCCCCCACAATTAGTGGTCTCTTCTGATTTGGTTACAGCGCATTTTTCTGGGGTCTTTGCCACCCTTTTAGTAGTTTATTTGCTCCTTCATATTCTCTTATCTGGACAAAATGACAAGGCAGAAAAAATCACCACAAACAAAAGAACAAGAGACAGTACCGAAGGCTAGGGACCTAATCAACACAGACATGGGTAATATGTCAGATCAAGAGTTCAGAATGACGATTCTGAACATTCTAGCCGGGCTCGAAAAAGGCATGGAAGATATTAGAGAAACCCTCTCTGGAGATATTAAAGCCCTTTCTGGAGAAATTAAAGAACTAAAATCTAACCAAGTTGAAATCAAAAAAGCTATTAATGAGGTGCAATCAAAAATGGAGGCTCTCACTGCTAGGATCAATGAGGCAGAAGAAAGAATTAGTGATATAGAAGACCAAATGACAGAGAATAAGGAAGCCGAGCAAAAGAGGGACAAACAGCTACTGGACCATGAGGGGAGAATTCGAGAGATAAGTGACACCATAAGACGAAACAACATTAGAATAATTGGGATTCCAGAAGAAGAAGAAACAGAGAGGGGAGCAGAAGGTCTATTGGAGAGAATCATTGGAGAGAATTTCCCTAATATGGCAAAGGGAACAAGCATCAAAATCCAGGAGATGCAGAGAACCCCCCTCAAAGTCAACAAGAATAGGTCCACACCCCGTCACCTAATAGTAAAATTGACAAGTCTTAGTGACAAAGAGAAAATCCTGAAAGCAGCCCGAGAAAAGAAGTCTGTAACATACAATGGTAAAAATATTAGATTGGCGGCAGACTTATCCACAGAGACCTGGCAGGCCAGAAAGAGCTGGCATGATATATTCAGAGCACTCAACGAGAAAAACATGCAGCCAAGAATACTCTATCCAGCTAGGCTATCATTGAAAATAGAAGGAGAGATCAAAAGCTTCCAGGACAAACAAAAACTGAAAGAATGTGCAAACACCAAACCAGCTCTACAGGAAATATTGAAAGGGGTCCTCTAAGCAAAGAGAGAGCCTAAAAGTAGTAGATCAGAAAGGTACAGAGACAATATACAGTAACAGTCACCTTACAGGCTAATAATGGCACTAAATTCATATCTCTCAATAGTTACCCTGAATGTTAATGGGCTAAATGCCCCAATCAAAAGACACAGGGTATCAGAATGGATAAAAAAACAAAACCCATCAGTATGTTGCCTACAAGAAACTCATTTTAGACGCGAAGACACCTCCAGATTTAAAGTGAGGGGGTGGAAAACAATTTACCATGCTAATGGGCATCAGAAGAAAGCTGGGGTGGCAATCCTTATATCAGATCAATTAGATTTTAAGCCAAAGACTATAATAAGAGATGAGGAAGGACACTATATCCTACTCAAAGGGTCTGTCCAACAAGAAGATCTAACAATTTTAAATATCTATGCCCCTAACGTGGGAGCAGCCAACTATATCAACCAATTAATAACAAAATCAAAGAAACACATCAATAATAATACAATAATAGTAGGGGACTTGAACACTCCCCTCACTGAAATGGACAGATCATCCAAGCCAAAGATCAACAAGGAAATAAAGGCCTTAAATGACACACTGGACCAGATGGACATCACAGATATATTCAGAACATTTCATCCCAAAGCAACAGAATACACATTCTTCTCTAGTGCACATGGAACCTTCTCCAGAATAGATCACATCCTGGGTCACAAATCAGGTCTCAACCAGTATCAAAAGATTAGGATTATTCCCTGCATATTTTCAGACCACAATGCTCTGAAGCTAGAACTCAATCACAAGAGGAAAGCTGGAAAGAACCCAAATACATGGAGACTAAACAGCATCCTTCTAAAGAATGAATGGGTTAACCAGGAAATTAAGGAAGAATTGAAAAAATTCATGGAAACAAATGATAATGAAAACACAACAGTTCAAAATCTGTGGGACACAGCAAAGGCAGTCCTGAGAGGAAAATATATAGCGGTACAAGCCTTTCTCAAGAAACAAGAAAGGTCTCAAGTACACAACCTAACCCTATACGTAAAGGAGCTGGAGAAAGAACAAGAAAGAAACCCTAAACCCAGCAGGAGAAGAGAAATCATAAAAATCAGAGCAGAAATCAATGAAATAGAAACCAAAAAAACAATAGAAAAAATAAATGAAACTAGGAGCTGGTTCTTTGAAAGAATCAATAAGATTGATAAACCCCTGGCCAGACTCATCAAAAAGAAAAGAGAAAGGACCCAAATGAATAAAATCATGAATGAAAGAGGAGAGATCACAACTAACACCAAAGAAATACAGACAATTATAAGAACATACTATGAGCAACTCTACGCCAACAAATTGGACAATCTGGAAGAAATGGATGCATTCCTAGAGACATATAAACTACCACAACTGAACCAGGAAGAAATAGAAAACCTGAACAGGCCCATAACCAGTAAGGAGATTGAAACAGTCATCAAAAATCTCCAAACAAACAAAAGCCCA